>NC_073254.2:34917500-35247500 GCF_029289425.2 Pan paniscus
CTCAGACACTTTTATGAACATCTTTCTGCACACAAACTAGAAAATGTAGAGGACATGGATAAATTTGGGGAAACACACAACCTCCCAAGATTCAATCAGATAGAAATTGAAACCTTGAACATACCAATATTGAGTTACAAAATTGAATCAGTAATAAAAAACATAGTAACCAAAAAAGCCCTGTACAAGATGAATTCACAGCTGAATTCTACCAGATAAAGAGCTGGTACCACTTCTACTGAAACTATTACAGAAAAATCAAGGAAAAGGGATTCCTCCTTAACTCATTCTATGAAGCCACCATCACCCTGATACCAAAACCTGTCAAAGACACATGATAAAAGAAAACTACAGGCTAATATCTGTGATGAACATAGATGCAAAAGTCTTCAAAAAAATGCTTGCAAACTGAATCCAGCAGCACATCAGAAAGTTAATTCACCATGACCAAGTAGACTTCATTCCTGGAATGCAAAGTTGGTTCAACATACACAAATCAATAAATGTGATTCACCATATAAACAAAATTAAAAACAAAAACCATATGATCATCTCAATAGACACAGAAAAGGCTTTTGATGAAATCCAACGTCCTTCATGATAAAAACCCTCAACAAACTAGTCATCAAAAGAACATACCTCAAAATGAGAGCTATCTATGACAAACCCACAGCTAACATCATACTGAATGGGCAAAAACTGGAAGCATTCCCCTTAAGAACAGGAACAAGGCAAGGATGACCACCCTCAGCACTCCTATTCAATATAGTACTGGAAGTCCTAGACAGAGCAATCAAGCAAAAGAAAGAAAAAAAGCCATCCAAATAGGAAAAGAAGAAGTCAAATTATCTCTTTGCTGATGACATAATTCTATACCTAGGAAGCCCTAGAGACTCCACCAAAAGAATTTTAGAACTGATAAATGATTTCAGTCAAGTTTCAGGATACAAAATCCATGTGCAAAAATCAGTAACATTTCTATACACCAATAACATTCAAGCTAAGAGACAAATCAAGAATGCAATCCCATTTACAATAACCACAAAAAATGTAAAATACCTAGGGTTACATCTAACCAAGGAAATGAAAGATCTCTACAAGGAGAACTGTAAAACACTGCCGAAAGAAATCATAGATGACACAAACAAATGAAAAAACATTCCATGCTCATGGATTGGAAGAATCAATATCATTAAAATGGCCATACTACCCAAAGCAATCTATAGATTCAACACTATTCCTATCAAACTATCAAGATCGTTTTTCACAGAATTAGAAAAAAATTTCTAAAATTCATATGGAACCAAAAAAGTACCTGAATAGCCAAAGGAATCCTAACCAAAAAGAACAAAGCTGAAGGCATCACACTACCCAACTTCAGACTCTACTATAATACTACAGTAACCCAAACGGCATAGTACTGGTACAAATACAGAAATATAGGCCAATGGAACAGAATAGAGAACAGAAATAAAGCCACATACCTACAACCGTCTGATCTTCAACAAAACTGACAAAAATAAGCAATGCGAAAAGACTGTCTGTTCAATAAATGGTGCTGGGATAACTGGTGAGCCATATGCAAAGGAATGAAATTGGACCCCTACCACTCACTACACAAAAATTAACTCAAAGTGGGTTAAAGATTTAAATGTAAGACCTGAAACTATAAAAATCCTGGAGGAAAACCTAGGAAATACCCTTCTCGACACTGGCCTTGGCAAATAATTTATGGTTAAGTCCTCAAAAGCAATTGCAACAAAAACAAAAATTGGCAAGTGGGACCTAATTAAACTAAAGAGCTTCCACACAATGAAAGAAACTATAATAAACAGAGTAAACAACCAACCAAATGGGAGAATATATTTGCTAACTGTGCATCCAATAAAGGTCCAATATTCAGAATCTATAAGGATCTTAAATAAATCAACAAGAAAAAAATAACCCCATTTAAAAGTGGGCAAAGGACATGAACAGACACTTACCAAAAGAAGACATACAAGCAGCCAACAAACATATGAAAAATGCTCATCACTAATCAGTAGAGAAATGCAAATAAAAACTGCAAATAAAAACTTTTTAGTATTAGCCATTCTGACTGGCTACTACTACTACATCTCATACTAGTCAGACTGGCTACTACTAAAATGTCAAACAAAAAGAGATGCGGAAGAGGCTGCAGAAAAGAGGGGATGTTTATACACTTCAGGTTGGAATGTAAGTTCAGCCACTGCGGAAAGCAGTTTGGAGATTTCTCAAAGAACTTAAATCAGCACTCCACCCAACAATTCCATTAGTAGAGAAATACCCAAAGGAATATAAATCATTCTACCAAAAATACACATGCATTTGTATGTTCATTGCAGCACTATTCACAATAGCAAAGATAGGGAGTCAACCTAGGTGCCCATCAACAGTGGGCTGGATAAAGAAAACGGGGTACACATACACCATGAAATACTATGCAGCCATGAAAAGGAGGAATTCATATTATTTGCTGCAACATGGAAGCAGTTAGAGACCATTATCCTAAGTGAATTAACGCAGTAACAGAAAACCAAATACTGCATGTTCTCACTTACAAGTGGGAGCTAAACACTGAGTACACATGGACATAAAGAGGAGAGCAATGGACTCTGGGGACTGCAGGAGCGGGAAGAGCAGGAGGTGGGTGAGGACCGAGAGACTGCCTACTGCGTGCTGTGCTCACTGCCCAAGTGACAGGATCATCTGCTCTCCAAACCTGAGTGTCACACAGTGTTCCCGTATGACAGACCTGCACATGTACCCCCTGAATCTAAATTAAAAGTTGAGATAATTTTTTTAAAAAAACTACCCACAAAGAAAAGTCCAGGCCCAGGTGGCTTCGCCACTGAAATTGATCAAACATTAAGGAATTAGTACCAATAATTCATAAACTTTTCCCAAAAAATACAAGAGGAAAGAACACCTCCCAGCTCATTCTATGAGTCTGGTATTAACTGGACTAATAGTAAACTAGACAAAGGCATTGCAAGAAAATCAAAGAACATTATCTCATGAATATGAATGCAAAAATTCTCAACAAAGCACTAACCAAATCTGGCAATGTATGAAAAGAATGATGCACCATGACAAGTGGGATTTATCCTAGGATATAAGGTTGGGTTACCATCCAAAAATCAACTAATGAAAAACACCATAGCAATGGAAAGCAACATCCACAAGATCATCTCAATAGATGCAGAAAAGATGTTTGACAAAACCCAACATTCATTTTAGGATTAAACACACTCAACAAGCTGAGAAGAGAAGATAATTTATTCAACTTGATAAAGGGCATCTATGAAAAAAGCCACAGCTAAATCTGTAATTAATGATGAAAGACAGGATACTTTCCTCCTAAGATTAAGAAAAGTATAAAGATGTCTGTTCTTACCACTTCTATTCAACATAGAATAGCTGTGGCAATTAGGCAAGAAAAGAAAAGGCATCCATATTGGAAAGGACAAAGTAAAACTAACGTTTTCATAGATAACATGATCTTGTATCTAGAAAATCCTAATGACTTCACTAAAAATTACTAGGACTAATAAATGTGCTCATCAAGGTGATGAACATAAGATCAATATACAAAAATCAATTGTATTTCTATACTTTCACAACAAACAATCCAAAAATACAACATTCTTTAAAAAATAATTCCATTTACAATAGCTTTGAAAAGAATAAAACACCTAGGAACAAATTTCACAACAGAAATTTACAATATACACTTCTGAAACTATAAAACATTGTTGAAAAAAGTTAAAGAAGATGTAAATAAATGAAAGTATATCTGACGTTCACGAATTGGAAGACTTAGCATTGTTAAGATGGCAATATTCCCCAAATTGATGTACAGATTCAATGCAATTTCTATCAGAATCCCAGAACCGACTTCTTTGTAGAAATTGACAAGCTGATTCCAAAATTGGTATGGGATTACAAATGATCCAGAATAGCCAAAACAATCTTAAAGAAGAACAACAAAGTTGTCGGACTCACATTTCCTGATTTCAAAACTTTTACAAAGCAACAGTAGTCAAGACAGTGTGGTACTAGCATAAGGATAGACATACAGATTTGTGGAATCGAATTGAGAGTCTAGAAATAAAACTGTGTGTCTATGGCCACATGATTTTTGAAAAATGTAAAACACCATTCAATGGGGAAAACATAGTCTTTCCAACAAATGACACTGGGACCACTGGGTAAACATATATGCAAAAGAATGAAACTGAACTCTTATCTCACACCATACACAAAAATTAACTCAAAATGAATGACAGTCATAAATATTATAAGAGTTTTACAGCTAAGAAAACCGAGGGGTAAGTCTTCATGACCTCAGATTTGACAACGGATTCTTATATGTGACACAAAGGCAACAAAGAAAATATACGTAAATTGGAGTTCATAAATATTAAAAACTTGCACTTCAAAGGATGCAATTAAGAAACTGAAAGTACAATGTCTTCCACAGCATGGAAGAAAATATTTGCAAATCATATATTTGATAAGGGATGTTCATCTAGAAGGTATAAAAAACACACTTCAAAAATAAAGAGGTAAGTAAGCCAATTTAAAAATTAGCCAAAGGATCAAAACAGACATTTTTCTGAGGAAAATATGCAAATTGCCAATAAACACATGAAAAGATGATTGACATCATTAGTCATCAAGGTAATGTAAATCAAAACCACTATGAGTGACCAGTGCACAACCAGCAGGGTGGCTAGAATCCAAAAGTCAGATAATAACACGCGTTGGTGGGGATGGATAGAAACTGGAAACCACACACACTGCTGGTGGGAAAGTAAAATGGCAGAAAGCAAACTGCCAGTTCCTAAAATGATTAAACATGGATTTACCAGATGACCCAGCAATTCCACTTCTAAGAATATATTCAAGAGAAATGAAAACATATGTCCACACAAAAACTTGTACATGAATTTTATATCAGCATTAGTCATAAAAGCCAAAAGCTGCAAACAATCCAAATGTGAATCAACTGATGAATGGATAAACAAAATGTGGTATATCCTTACACTGGAATGTTATTTGGCTGTAAAGAGACATGAAGTATCAGCTGGGCATGGGGGTTCACGCCTGTAATCCCAGCACTTTTGGAGGCCAAGGTGGGAGGATCCCTTGAGGCCAGTAGTTCAAGACCAGCTTGGGCAACATAGCAAGATGCTATCTCTACAAAAAATTTTTTTTTTTTTTTTTTTTTGAGACAGAGTTTTGCTCTTGTTGCCCAGGCTGGAGTGCAATGGCGCGATCTCGGCTCACCACAACCTCCGCCGCCCAGGTTCAAGCAATTCTCCCACCTCGGCCTCCCGTGTAGCTGGGATTACAGGCATGCGCCATCACGCCTGGCTAATTTTTTTTGTATTTTTAGTAGAGATGGGGTTTCTCCATGTTGGTCAGGCTGGTCTTGAACTCCTGACCTCAGGTGATCCGCCCACCTCGGCCTCCCAAAGTGCTGGGATTACAGGCATGAGCCACCACGCCCGGCCCCAAAATTTTTTTTTTAATTAACCTGGTGTGGTGACACATGCCTATAGTCCTAGCTACTGAGGAGGCTGAGGCAAGAGAGTCCCTTGAGCCTCAGAGTTCGAAGTTACAGTGAACTATGATCATGGCACTGTACTCCAGCCTGGGCAACAGAACGAGACTCTTGTCTCAAAAAAAAAAAAAAAAAAAATGAAGCATTGACACATGCCACAACATGAATAACCTGGAACATATTATGCTCAGCTACAGAATACAAATACAAATACAGAATACAAATACAAAAGGACACATACTGCATGATTCCATTTATATGAAATGTCCAGAATAGGTAAATCCATAGAGATAAAAAACAGACTAATGGTTGCCAGGTGCTGGGAGAACGGGGAAATGGAGAGTGCATTTGTTTCTCAGGGCTGCCATAACAAACTATCACAGACTGGATGGCTTAAAACAACAGAAACGTATTGTCTCTCAGTTCTGGAGACTAGAAGTGCTAAATCTAAGGTATCAGCCGTGTTATCTCCGGAGGCTCTAGGGAAGACTCTTTCCTTCCCCCTTCTAGCTTCTGGTGGCTCCTGGCAAACCTTGGTGTTCCTGGGCTTGCAGCTGCATCCCTCCAATCTCTTTCTCTATTTTCTTTCTTTCTTTCTTTGAGATGGAGTTTCACTCCTGTTGCCCAGGCTGGAGTGCAAGGGTGCGATCTCAGCTCACCGCAATCTCTGCCTCCCAGGTTCAAGTGATTCTCCTGTCTCAGCCTCCCAAGTAGCTGTGATTACAGGCATGCACCACCATGCTCAGCTAATTTTCGTATTTTTAGTAGAGACAGGGTTTCTTCATTTTAGTCAGGCTGGTCTCGATCTACTGACCTCAGATGATTCACCCACCTTGGCCTCCCAAAGTGCTGAGATTACAGGCATGAGCCACTGCGCCCAGCCTTCTCTATTTTCACGTGGTCTTCTCTGTGTGTCCTCTCCCCTCTATAAGGACACTCATTACTGGCTCAAGGGCCCATGCTAATCCAGTATGACCCCATCTTAACTAATTACATGTGCAAAGACCTTATGTCCAAACATGGTCACTTTCTGAGGTTCCAGGTAGATGTGAATTTGTGGAGGACACTGTTCAATCCACTATAGAGTGACTGCTAACAGTTAAAGTTTCTTTTTGAGGTTATGAAAATGTCCTAAAATTGACTGTGGTGATGATAGCACATATATGTGAATATACTAAAAAACATTTAATTATATACTCTAAATAGGGGAATTGTGTGGTATGCAAATTATATCTCAATAAAGCTATCTAAAATGCAAAAAGAATTAAGATTCAACAAACCCCCAGTAGAACATCTAAGAGATATAGAGGAAGAAGAGGGAAAATGATCCCAGAAGGAAGATCTGAAGGTAAGAAGAAACAGTTAGTATGAGCTGGAAATTAAGTCCTGTACATCAGATACTTCATTTTGCTCACTGTTGAGTCCTCAGGCCTATAGTAACTGTTCAAAAAATATACGTTTGATAAACAGTTTGATGTGCAAACAAATTAGTAAATAGAGGCACAAATAGAAATAAATCTTTATTAAATAATAATGTTGAGTTTTGTGATTAAAAAATAAGATGTAACGAAAATACCAGACAATAGCATTGTAAGCTGGAAGAGTATGGCCAAAGCTAGAGCAATTTTCATTGCGCTTGGAATTCATAGGTCTTGGAATTTTTGAAACATAGACTAAAGATATGGAATAATTTTGGACTTTATAAGTTAAATATGCATGAAAAATATTTCAAAAGTAACCATTAAGAGAATAAAGAGGGTATGTAACTTCCTAGCTAATTGAGCAAAAACTTGGGGGAAAAAAGCTCAATCCAATAGAATGCTGGAAATGAGAAAACTATAGACAAAGTGGAACATTTAGAAAGCAAAAAGAGAGAGAGGACAGAAAAATTCAAACACACCAGAAATAGATTTTTCTATTTATTTTAATCTTTTATCTTATAATTGTTATTTTTTTTTTGAGACAGGGTCTCGCTCTGTCACCCAGACTGGAGTGCAGTGGCACAATCACAGCTCAACCTCTCGGCTCAAGCCATCCTCCCACCTCAGCCTCCTGAGTAGCTGAGTAGCTGGGATCACAGGCATGTGCCACCACACCCAGCCAATTTTTTTTAATTTTTATTTTTAATAGAGGTGGGGTTTCATTATGTGGCTCAGGCTAGTCTAGAACTCCTGGGCTCAAGCAATCTGCCCGCTTCGTCCTCCCAGAGTGCTGGGATTACAGGTGCGAGCCACTGCATCCGGCCAGAAATAGATTTAAATAGCCTAAATCTTCCATTTAAAAGACAGATTGTTATATTAGATTAAAAGCAAATCCAGCTAAATGCTACTTAAAGATACATACCTAAAACATAAGAAGACAGAAAGACATTTATAGACAGTGCAGCCCAAACTCTTAACCCAAACCCTAGAGCCAAATGTGTTTCAAATTCAGATTAATTTAAGAAATTAATATAGGGTCTATGTTATACATTATGTAACACAGTGGAGTTTGAGGCAGCACCCCATAATCAAACACAGTAATATTTCTGAAAGAAACATAAATATTCACACTAAGTAGAATAAATAAAGACTATAAATAGTGTTACATTGGCATAGATCAGGTTTTGCTGCCAAAAGAATTATAATAATAACTTTTTGTTTTCCAAGCTTTTTGGTTTTCAGAACTGCAGATATGGAATCACAGACCTGAACCAGGCAAATATTAGCCAAAAGAGAGCTGGCGTGCTCATGGAATATCAAACAAACGAGCTTCTCAGGAAAACAACATTATTAGGGGTTGCCTTACGTGAAAGTATTTGCAAGAGCCTCAACTCTCCAGGAAGATATAATTCCATATTTATAGACTTTATTGATATAGCCTCCAAACATATAAAGACAAATTGATAATATAAGGAAATTTGGGTGTACACACCAAATCATTTTCAATTTATTATTTTCTGCCTGTTCCATATTTCAGTGTGTGTCTTGTCTTCCCAGCTACACTATAATAAATAAGCGATGAGCGGGTGGGGAGGCAGGAGGGAAGGGAGCTTTCGTGCAATGACTTCCACAAAAGGCTCTGGCCCGGCTTACATACTCATTGACTCCTTTGAGTTACCTGACCCTACAAAGTGGGAATTGTTGTCTTTTTGTTGCAACAAGAGAGATTAAATAATTTGCCTAAAGTCACAATAAGTGTCAGAGTTTAGATTTAAGTTCAGTTCTGTTTGACTCCAAAGATCCAAAACCTTTTCAGTGTATCATTAAATAAGCATGAGACGTTGACCCTTGATTTAGTGAAATTAAAATGGCAGCCATTATATATGACGGATTGCAATCAGGAGTAGGGTCTCGGCATACCATCCATGATCATTTTCAGGAGGCATAGTATCAAGTGTCCATGCATGAGCGACACATGCTGAGAGCTTACACAATCATTCTACATCACCTCCAAACCTCATTTTCCCACTGACCTTCAGACAGCTTCTGAATGAGAGGAATTCAAAATCCCAAGACATTCTGTAATTTCTCATCCTTAAACATACATTTTTTATGCTTTTAACACAAAAAAGGGGAGTTTTCTGGATAAGGAGTGAACTTCGAATTTAAAATGTAAAGCCTTTTTAAACCTATTTAAATTTTTTTCTATTTCCATTCGCTAATTATCCTCCATGAAATAGAAAGAGAAAATAATTATAACTAAAATTGGTCACAGTAACAGCAGTGGGCATAAAAATACACGGTCAAAAAATAAAGTCTAGAAATAAAAACAACACATTTGCCCTTATGTTTAAAGAACATCAGAGACTACTCAAGAACTAGGATCATGCAGGGAGTACTTCTCCTCATCCCGGATGTCAGGGAATGCTCTAGACAAAACAGTGTTCCCGTCTCACAAAGCATCTTGAAGATGGAGACGTGCATACTCACAGTTCACCACAAGAGGGCGGTCATCAAAAGGGAAAGGTCACCCTGCCCTAAGCCCACACCGGAAGGGTGAATCCATGTTTAAGGAGGTTGAAGGTATTTTTATAATCAGGGGCTGCTCCTGGAATCGATAAAACACATTCCAAATTAAGATCTGCTTTTCTTCAGTACTATTTTTATGTTGTTAATCCCATTTCAATAATAAATTCTTAGAGATAGTGTATAAAGAATAACAAATTTTCCTGTCTATAGAGTAAAATAGAAGCCACATGAACTACCCACATAAGGCAATTCCAGTAAGTGTCAGCAGTAAATGGATTTTATTTTCGGTAAACTTTGCTGAAAAGTGGAGACTAAAAGGGATTCAACCTGCATAAACCTTTTTTAAAAATGTGAATTTAAGCCTTGTATTCCTTATAAACTATTGAGAAGTGAAAATGAGTTTACATTCCAGTTTTATTATCTTTTCAAAGGGTGCAAGTGTAGCAGCAGTCTTAGCCTCTTTATCAACCCATATCGTCAGCACCAGGTTGCTCTTGCATAACTCATTCTTTCAAATGGCTTCCACTGACAAATGCAACCCATAGATCTGATCTTTTCAATGTACCAGCCAACCAAGAATCTGCTGAGCTTCTTGGCACCAGCCAATTAGGACGTGGCCAGAGCAGGCTCTGGGGTCTATGTGTCTGGGTTTGAACCCTGGCTCCAATTCTTAGTAGCTATGTGTAACCATGGGTCAGTCTCTTACTCTGCCAGTCTCTTTCCTTATCTGTAAAATGGGAATAATAATAGTACCTGCTCCATAAAGCAGTTGTAAAGATTCAGTGATATACATAATGTAAAGCAGCAGTCCCCAGTTGCTGTGGCATCAGGGATTGCCTTCTTGGAAGACAATTTTTCCCCAGATGGGACGGGGAGGGGGTTGGTTTCAGAATTATTCAAGCTCATTACATTTATTGGTGCACTTTGTTTCTATTATTATTATGTTGTAGTATATGATGAAATAATTATACAACTCACTATAATGTAGAGTCAGTGGGAGCCCTGAGCTTGTTTTCCTGAAACTAGATGGTCCCATCTGGGAGTGATGGGAGACAGTGACAGATCATCAGGAATTAGATTCTCATAAGGATTCTCACAACCTAGATCCCTCACATGTGCAGTTCTTAATAGGATTCATGCTCTTATGAGACTCTAATGCCACTGCTGATCTGACAGGAAGCAGTGCTCACATGGTAATGTGAGTGATGGGGAGTGGCTATAAATACACATGCTTTGCTCACTCACCTTTGGCTCACCTCCTACTGTGCAGCCCTATTCCTAACAGGCCACTGATGGGTACCAGTCCATGGCCCCATGGTTGGGGATGCCTGATTTAAAGTACATGGCAAAATATGTAGTCTCAGAATATGCTCAGTAAATGTTAATTAGCATGGTTTATTTATTCACAAATATTTATTGAGCACCTAGGATGTGCGGAGTATTCTGGGTGCTTGCAACTTATCTATAAACAAAATAGTTAATGATCCCTGCCCTTAAGGGCTTGCATTCCAGCAAAAGGAGGTAGACAGTAAACAACAGGTGTTCTAAGTGACTAAAGCATGCTAGCAGGCAAGAAGACAGTAAATGCTGTGAAAAAGAAAAGAACCAACAGGCTATAGAGACTTGGGAGGGGTGGTTACAGTTTTAAACAGGTTGGTCAGGTGGGCCTCATGCAGAAGGTGTGGCTTGTATAAAGAAGTGGAAAAGGTTTGGGAGTACCATGTAGCCGTGGGGGAAAGAGCATTTCTTTTTTTTTTTTTTAGACAGAGTTTCGCTCTTGTTGCCCAGGCTGGAGTGCAATGATGCGATCTCAGCTCACCGCAACCTCTGCCTCCCAGGTTCAAGTGATTTTCCTGCCTCAGCCTCCCAAGTAGCTGGAATTACAGGCATGCACCATCATGCCCGGCTAATTTTGTATTTTTAGTAAAGACGGGGTTTCTCCATGTTATTCAGGCTGGTCTTCAACTCCTGATCTCAGGTGATCCTCCCGCCTCGGCCTCCCAAAGTGCTGGGATTACAGGTGTGAGCCACTGCGCTGGCCCGGGAAAGAGCATTTCAAGCAAAGGGAACAGTCAGTTCAAAGGCTCTGCAACCAGAGTGTGCCTGCTTGTTCTAGGAATGGCAAAGGAGCCCAGAGCAGCTGGGGTGAAGAGAACATCTCCAAACTGGATGACCCATTCTCTAATCATACATCTCCGCCCACCTTTTTGATCAATGTTCTCTGCTTATTGATGCTAAATTCTTCCAAGATAACTCTAAAATCACTGTTTTAACCCTCCTCTACTTCATTCCTTAAATTCTAGTCTTTTTTTTTTTCCTCTCTTTTTAGTGTCTTTGGATTTAGCCCTTTCTTTCCATCTCCTCTGTCATGACAGAGACAGATTAGGGCCTGGCCCAGGACAAAAAAGTGCATGGTGCCCTTCTTTATAAGTTACAAAGGTCTGTAAAACCTGTAATGAAAGCTGAGGGTTTCTCATTTTTAGGTGCCCCAGCTTTGTCCCTGAATTTGTGCTTAATCTGCCAGCCAGGGATCCAGAAGCACCATCTCCCTGTCTGCATTCTGATCACCCACCTCACTTCCAGGTTAGTGCAATTATTTCTTAAAGAGTTTTCCCCTTCGGTACCTCCCAGCTATAATCTATACAACACTATACAATCAGAACTTTCTGATTGACCTTTCTAAGATTTGCATTCACTAGTCATCTCTGTATTTAGGGACTTATAATGACCATTTATTACTTACCAGATAAAGTCTTAATTGCAATGCCTGTCCTCATACTTATGAACAACTCGAGGTCAAAAACCTAGTTTTAAACTTCTTTTGTAATCTTAGAAATGCTTAGCAGGATGGATGATACATGTAAACACGCAACGCTTTTTGGATTGATATGAACAGAAAAGACAATTGAAAGAACAAAAGTGAAACTCACAAACTGTCAAGTTCTTCCAGCTCTGAGGACCATATTGATTACTGAACATAATACAAATTCAACTTACATACTAAAAGATTTACTCTTTATAGTGTATCAATCTCTGAGTTTTGACTAATGCATATGGTAATGTACCCGCCATCGTAATCAAGATACAGATCGGTTCTATCCCTCTGTGTCTAAACATCTCCTGGTGTCCCTTTGTAGCCAGTCCCTCCCCTTGCCTCTGGCAATCATTGATCTGTTTTTTTGTACCTATAGATTTTCTTTTTCTGGATGTCATAATGGAATCATCCAGTATATGGCCTTTTGAATCCAGCTTCTTTCACTTAGCATAATGCATTTGCGATTCATCCATTTCGTTGCATATATCAGTAGTTTGTTCCTTTTGCTGAGCAGTCTTTCTTTGTATGGGTAAATCACAGTATGTTTATCCATTTACCAGCTGAAGAACATTTGTGTTGTTTCCAGTTTGGGACAATTATAAATAAAGTTGCTATAATCATTCATGTCCAGGTTTTTGTATAAACATGTTTTCACTTTCCTTGGGTAAATGCATAGAGGTGGAATCGCTGGATCATGTGGCATGCTTAACTTTTTAAGAAAATGTCAAAAAAAAAACAAAGAAAATGTCAAACTATTTTCTAAGGTGGCTGTAAACATCTGATGTTCCCACCAGCAATAAATGACAGTTAGAGCTGTTCTGCATCCTCACCAGCACTAGGTATTATCCATTTTTTCTTTTTTTTTCTACACCTCATTATTGATCACAGTATTGTCAGTTTTTAAAATTTTTATTATTTCACCAATTAAAATAGAAATATTTATTGTGGGTTTTAAAATTTTAAGCATATTTTAATTAGGCTAATATATGCAAAAAACTACTGTTTCCATCTATAATCAATATTCAAAATTATTCATGAGATTTTTTTATTGATACATAATTGTACACATGTTGGGGGTACATTTGGTATTTTGACACATGCATACAATATGTAATGATTGAACCAGAGCAATTGAGACATCCATCACTCTAAACATTCACCCCGTTTATGCTGGGAACATTCTAATTCCACTCCTCCAGCCATTTTGAACTATACAACAAATTACTGCTAAATATAGTCACCATACTGCACTATTCAACGAGAGATCTTATTCCATTTAACTGCATTTTTTTACCCATTAACCAACCTCTCTTTTTTTCTCTCCACCATTACCCTTCTCAGCCTCTGGTAACCACTAATCAACTCTCTGCCTCCATAAGATACACTTTTTAAGCTCCCAAATGCGAGTGAGAACACGCAAAATTTGTCTTTCCGTGCCTGGCTTATTTCACCTAACATAATGACTTCCAGTTCTATCCATGTTGCTGAAAATGACATGATTTTATTCTTTTTAAGGCAGAATAATATTCCATTGTGTACGTGCACCTCAGTTTCTTTATCCATTCATCTGTTGATGGACACTTAGGTTGATTCCGTATCGTGGTTATTGTAAACAGTGTTACAATAAAGTAACATATATCTCTTCATCATACTGATTTCCTTTCTTTTTGGATATATACCCAGCAGTGGGATTGCTGGATCATATGGTAGCTCTGTTTTTAGTTTTTTGAGGAACCTCCAAACTGTTTTCCAGAATGGCTATACTAATTTACATTCTCACCAGCAGTGTACAAGTAAGCGTTCATTCCCCTTTCTCCACATTCTCGACAGCATCCATTATTTTTTGTCTTTTTGATAAAAGGCATTTTAACTGAGGTCAGATGATGTCTCATTGTGGTTTTGATTTGTATTTCCCTGATGATTGGTGATGCTGCACACTTTTTCATATATCTGTTGTCCATTTGCATGTCTTCAATTGAGAAATGTCTACTCAGATCCTTTGCCTGTTTCTTTTAGATTTTTTTTGTGTGTGTGTTTTTGGCTGTTAAGGTGTTTGAGTTCCTTATATATTCTGTTTATTAATTCTTTGTCAGAGGAATAGCTTGCAAATATTTTCTTCCATTCTGTAGATTCTCTTCCCTTTGTTGTTTTCTCGCTGTGCAGAAGCTTTTTAGCTTGATGTAAACCCATTTGACAATTTTTGCTTTTGCTGTCTGTGCTTTTGAGGTCTTACCCAAAAAACTCTGTGCCCAGATCAATGTCCCAAAGCATTTCCTCAGTGTTTTCTTCTGGTAGTTTCATGCTTTCAGGCCTTAGATTTAAGTCTTTAATCCATTTTGAGTTTTTTTGTGTACACAAGGTGAGAGATAGTTGTTTAACGTCATTCTTTTGTATATGGTTATCTAGTTTACCCAGCACCATTTATTGAAGAGACTCTCCTTTTCCCAATGTATGTTTTTGGAGCCTTTGTCAAAATGGGTTGGTAGTAAATGCATGGACTTATTTATGGCTTATCTACTCTGTTCCATTGGTCTATGTGTCTGTTTTTATTCTAGTACCACGCTGTTGTTTTTTTATTTCGTTTTTGTTTATTTTGAGACACTGTTTCACTCTTGTCACCCAGGCTAGAGTGCAATGGTGTGATCTCGGCTCACTGCAAGCTTCGCCTCCCAGGTTCAAGTGATTCTCCTGCCTCAGCCTCCCAAGTAGCTGGGGTTACAGACATCCACCACCATGCCTGGCTAAGTTTTTTTGTATTTTTAGTAGAGACGGGGTTTCACCATGTTGGCCAGGCTGGTCTCAAACTCCTGACCTCAGGTAATCCGCTCACCTTGGCCTCCCAATGTGCTGGAATTACAGGTGTAAGCCACCAAGGTCACCACCTGGCCTACTGTTTTTGTTACTATGGCTTTGTAGTAAATAGTCAAATATTTGAAATTGAAGTCAAATAGTGTGATGTCTCTAGCTTTGTTCTTTTTGCTCAAGATTCCTTTGACTATTCAAGGTCATTTGTGGTTCTATGTGAATTTTAGGATCTTTTTTTTCTATTTCTATGAAGAATACAATTGGTATTTTGATAGGGGTTGCATTTAATTTGTAGATCATTTTGGTTAGTATTAACATTTTAACACCATTCTTCTAATTCATGAGCATGAGATATCTTTCCATTTCTGTGTGTGTGTGTCCTCTTCCATTTCTTTCATCAGTGTTTTATAAAATTTTTGGAGACATCTTTCACTTCTTTGGTTAAACTGATCCCTAGGTATTTTATATTTTTTGTAGTTGTTATAAATGGGGTTTTCTTCTTGATTTCTGTTTCAGATTGTTCACTGTTGGCATATACAAATGCTACTTATTTCTTTTGTTGATTTTGTATCCTGCAATTTTATTGAATTTGTTCATGAGTTCTAATAGGTTTTTTTTGGTGGAGTCTTTAGGTTTTTCAAAATATAATATCATGTCATCTGTGAACAAGGTTAATTTGACTTCTTTCTTTCCAATTTGTATGCCCTTTATTTTTTCTCTTGTCTAATTGCTGTGGCCAGGACTTCCAGTACCATGTCGAATAGACGTGGTGATCCCTGTGGGCATCCCTGTCTTACTCCAGATCTTAGAGGAAAGGCTTTTAATTTTGCCCTGTTCAGTATATGTTAGCTGTGGATTTGTCATATATGGCCTTTATTATTTTGAGGTATGTTCTTTCTATACCCAATTCGTTGAGGATTTTATCATAGAAGAATGTTGGATTTCATTAAATCATTGTGGTTTTAAGTTGCAGTTCCCTAATGACAATGTTGAGCATCCTTTCCTGTGTTTCCTTGCCATGTGTACATGGATCCTTGATTAAGTATCTATTCAAAACTTTTGCCATTTTTAACTGGGTTGTTTGTTTCTATATTGAGTTTTGAGAATTCTTTAAATATTCTGGATATACATCCTTATCAAATACATGTTTTGCAATTATTTTCTCCTAGTACGTGGCTTGCTTTTATTTACATACAATAGAATTCACATTGGTATACATGTCTATGAGTTCTAACACATGCATAGATTCTTTTAACTACTACCACAAACAGGACATTCCAACACCTAAAGAATTCCCTCATGTTCCCCCTTTGCTCAGACCCTCTCCACACCCCAACCTCTGGCAACATATTCGCTGTCCCATAGTTCTGCTTTTTCCAGTATCTCAAATAAATGAAATCATATAATATGTAATCTTTTGAGACTGGCTTAGTTCACATAGCATAATGCTGAGTAGTATTCTGTTCTGTGAATACACCATGGTTTATGTATCCATTTGCCCATTGAAGGACACTGAAGTTGTTGTTTCCAGCTTTTGGTAATGAAGATTTTTGGGAAATAAATGCAATTTTCACAATGAATAAATACAAAACATTAGACATTGTTGAAGACAGCAGATTCAAGCAGCACTGTTATGTTTGAGAAAGTCAGTAAAGAACAGGCATCAGGAAAGTGGAAAGAAAGGCCACCATGGGCTCAGCTCAATTAGGATGATACACATAACAGGGAATGAGAGAAACAAAAAATTCTTATGAGGAACTGGATGAGCCAGAAGAGTTGCCCAGGTCAACACTGGACCCTGGCTTGCAGTTGAGTGCAGGAAAGAGAGAACTGTTGGTAATACCATGAAGCTACAATCACATTAAATATTTTATTTAGGCCGGGAGCAGTGGCTCACGCCTGTAATCCCAGCACTTTGGGAGGCCGAGGCGGGCGGATCATGAGGTCAGGAGATCGAGACCATCCTGGCTAACACAGTGAAACCCCGTCTCTACTAAAAACACAAAAAATTAGTCGGGCGTGGTGGCGGGCACCTGTACTCCCAGCTACTTGGGAGGCTGAGGCAGGAGAATGGCGTGAACCCTGGAGGCAGAGCTTGCAGTGAGCCGAGATCGCGCCACTGCACTCCAGCCTGGGCGACAGAGCCAGACTCCATCTCAAAAAAAAAATTTTTTTTATTTATATTTTTATAATTTCCCTTCCCTGCTTCTGAGAAAGCATTATCATAAAAAGCTATTTGCATCAAGACAGCTAAAAATTGAATCATAAAGCACATTCAGAAGTCATATTGAGGAAGAGGCAAGGGGGAAAAATCAGCTAAGAACCTGAAATGAGATATGTATTTATTTTCTGGGATTCCTATGGTCTAAGACAAAAAGAGATAATTTTTATTCTCTTGGTTGTTAATTGAAAGAACATCAGTTTTCCAGGAAAAGGAAAACTTTTTTCTGTCATTAAATCCTCAGATATATTTGTCATATAATTTCTGATATAAAAGACCCATAAGACCTCTGGAAGGCCAAGGCGGGCGGATCATGAGGTCAGGAGATTGAGACCATCCTGGCTATCCTGGCTAACACGGTGAAAGCCTGTCTCTACTAATAATACAAAAAATTTGCCGGGCCCGGTGGTGGGCGCTTGTAGTCCCAGCTACTCAGGAGGCTGAGGCAGGAGAACGGAGTGAACCCGGGAGGCGGAGCTTGCAGTGAGCCTAGATCGCGCCACTGCACTCCAGCCTGGGAGAGAGAGCGAGACTCCCTCTCAAAAAAACAAACAAACAAACAAAAACACCATAAGACGCCTGGCACGGTGGCTCATGCCTGTAATCTTAGCACTTTGGGAGGCCAAGGCCAGCAGATCACTTGAGGTCATGAATTTGAGACCAGCCTGGCCAACATGGTGAAACCCCGTCTCTACTAAAAGTACACACACACACACACACAAATTAGCAGCGTGGTGGCGTGTACCTGTAATCCCAGCTACTCAGGAGACTGAGGCAGGAGAAGTAATTGAACCCGAGAGGCAGAGGTTGCAGTGAGCCGAGATCACGCCACTGCACTCTAGCCTGGGCAACAGAGCGAGACTGCATTATCAAAAATAAAATAAAAGACCCATAAAATATATCGAATAACACCATGAAAAACAATAGTTTCACAAGGGATGCAAAACATTTCTTCATATGAAAAGTTATTGTATCTACCTTCAACATGACCGAGTGGAACATAGCTTATGCAGAAATCCAGTGCATTCACTTTCAATTTCCCAAATATGGTCAGTAGGTATCACTTGGATCAAAATTACCTGGAGCTACACGATACACATACAAATTCTTAAGTCCTATCCCAGACCAACTAAATCAAAATTGGTGGTGGGTGACATGGACCAGGAATCTAGCATATTAAACTGTGAGAACCACCTCTATATAATAGCATATCTGCTTTTAGGTCCTGTAGTAATGCAGAAACAGAAATGGAAAAATTTAGAAAAATGAATAATTCACATGTCCTGGAAACGTTCTCTTTTGATATTAATTGCTTCTGTTGTGCTTTGGCAGTCCATTTGAGTTCTTTGGTATTGGGAGGTGACAGCGTGCTGGCAGTCCTCAGAGCCCTCGCTCGCTCTCCGCGCCTCCTCTGCCTGGGCTCCCACTTTGGCGGCACTTGAGGAGCCCTTCAGCCCACCACTGCACTGTGGGAGCCCCTTTCTGGGCTGGCCAAGGCCAGAGCCGGCTCCCTCAGTTTGCAGGGAGGTGTGGAGAGAGAAGCGCGAGCAGGACTGCGCGGCACTTGCGTGCCAGCTGGAGTTCCGGTTGCGCCTGGGCTTGGCGGGCCCCGCACTCGGAGCAGTCCGCCGGCCCTGCTGCCCCAGGCAATGAGGGGCTTAGCACCCAGGCCAGCGGCTGCGGAGGGTGTACTGGGTCCTCCAGCAGTGCCAGACCACTGGTGCTGCGCTCAATGTCTCGCCGGGCCTTAGCTGCCTTACCGCGGGGCAGCGCTCGGGACCTGCAGCTAGCCATACCTGAGCCTCCCACAAGCTCCGTGGGCTCCTGTGCCGCCTGAGCCTCCCCGACGAGCGCCGCCCCCTGCTCCACGGCGCCAAGTCCCATCGACCACCCAAGGGCTGAGGAGTGCCTGTGCATGGCGTGAGACTGGCAGGCAGCTCCACCTGCAGCCCCAGTGCAGGATCCACTGGGTGAAGCCAGCTGGGCTCCTGAGTCTGGTGGGGACGTGGAGAACCTTTATGTCTAGCTCAGGGATTGCAAATACACCAATCAGCACTCTGTATCTAGCTCAAGGTTTGTAAACACACCAATCAGCACCCTGTGTCTAGCTCAGAGTTTGTGAATGCACCAATTGACACTCTGTATCTAGCTGCTCTGGTGGGGCCTTGGAGAACCCTTATGTCTAGCTCAGGGATTGTAAACACACCAGTCGGCACTCTGTATGTAGCTCAAGGTTTGTAAACACACCAATCAGCACCCTGCGTCTAGCTCAGGGTTTGTAAATGCACCAATCGACACTTCTGTATCTAGCTACTCTGGTGGGGACTTGGAGAACCTTTGTGTCCACACTCTGTATCTAGCTTATCTGGTGGGGAGGTGGAGAACCTTTGTGTCTAGCTCAGGGATTGTAAACGCACCAATCAGTACCCTGTCAAAACAGACTACTTGGCTCTACCAATCAGCGGGATGTGGGTGGGGCCAGATAAGAGAATAAAAGCAGGCTGCCGGAGCCAGCAGTGGTAACCGGCTCTGGTTCCCTTCCATACTGTGAAAGATTTGTTCTTTGCAATAAATATTGCTACTGGTTAGTCTTTGGGTTCACACTGCCTTTGTGAGCTGCAACACTCACTGTGAATGTTTGCAGCTTCAGTCTTGAGCCAGCGGGGCCATGAGTGCACCAGAAGGAAAAAACTCCAAACACATGTGAATATCAGTAGGAACAAACTCTGGACATGCTGCCTTTAAAGACTGTAACACTGCAGCTTCATTCTTGAAGTCAGTGAGACCAAGAATCCACCAATTCTGGACACAGTATTAATGACTACTCTTTGAAAATGGAGATACTTTGAAGTCTGTAGCCTCCAAAAACAGCTGTATGGTTGCTCATCTCTTGGAAACAAAACAAAAAAAAGCAAGGAACTTAATAAAGATAATGAAATAGTTCATAGCATTTTCATGTCTAATTGCCCAAATGATCTGCTTTGAGAATGTTAGTGTCTACACTGTCCATCACAAATGAGACATAAACAGACCAGGAGGCCCTTGACGTGGAAACACCTTGTCTCCAGCTTTAGTTTATGTATGTGCCTGAAAGTAAGTGATAAACTAGAGTTCTTTAAAAATATTCCGTGGTTTAGATGTGCTCCCACTGTTAGTCAAGGTTATTGGAGTGTTTCAGTTGATGATTCATGAGTCTCCTTATTCATACTTCAAGAAACTTGTGGAGGATTTGGAAATTTTCTCTTTAAAAGCAGGATAAGGAGATGAGGCTAACTAGTGAGAAATAAGTGGAAGTTTCAAGTCAAGAAAATATACTGCACATGTATTATAATCAAATTTACGCTTAGATCTAGCACATACCCAAAGATCTTGACATACATATACTTCCTGGGAGAAGACGGCAGCTTGTATTAACAATGTCCAAGGGCCTTATCTGTGTCTGGCAGCAAATGGCATTTGTTAAGCCCTGTGGAGAGTGTGAAATGCTGGATGTGTTAGAAAGCATCTATGAGTCTACACTGTGGGAGGAAAAGTAACACCATTAACGTTGAAAGACACGTTGGAATAACCTGAATTTCTAAAACTCAATAGGAAAATAGGAAGAATATTTCCACTAAAAATAAAAAAACACTAAACTTTAAATCTATAAATTAAAAGCACCATTTTGCCTATCAGAATGTGCCAAAAAAATACCAATAACCACCTCCTTTGTTTGCTTTGGAAAAGTTAGCAAAACAAGATTTGTGAACATTGTGTTTGATTTGCTGATTAAAATTAACTTGCATTTCTATTTAATTCAATTCTTTTTGTCTCATGGGCGAAGTAGTCTAAGTTTCCTATCCAATATGGAACGCTCTTCCTTTTCCCCACTCCCACCTTTGACTCCCAAAGTATGTACTCCCCAGAGGGACTTTATGATCTATTTACTCATTTCTGCACTATATACTATATTATGTATACAGGGAGATATGCACTGTATGATTTTTACCCCTAAAGGACTTTGGTTTGTCTAGTTCCCCTAATACTCGATTTCTTTTCGATCATGCAGTTCACAATAGCTGGAAGTTCTCTTAGATATTTCCCCAATTTTAAACATTAAATATTTTAGACTCATTCCAGCCCATTTCCTTTTCTAGTCCTTGTCTTTCTTGAAATGACCCGTTTTAGTTCAGCCAAATGTAAACAAAACTGAATTTTAGCTCTGCTCTTATAAGAGTTGTGTTTAGACTATGATTTGCTCCAGGCCAATGCTTTTCACAGAGGAGATTTTGATCTCTGGAGAATCCTTGAAGGTGAAAGATACCAGAAATAGGAAGCCTGGATTTTCAAAAATATATATTTGTTCATCATAACTCATGTGGGAAGAAAAAATGACATTTAGATGTAAGTAAAAAGCATCTAAGCACGGAGGGCCACTTACATAACTCAAAAATGCAAAATGATCCCATAACTCTTTGAAATAACTATCTGGATTCCCACCTTATTTCAAAATGGATTTTATTGTATGATTCTATCTGTAAGAAATGTTCAAAAAAGACAAATCTATAGAGACGGAAAGTAGATTGGAGGTTGACTGGGGCTGGGCAGGGAGGATGAGGGCAATGGGGAGAGGCTGCAAATGGGGATGGGGTTTCTTTTCGGAGGATGAAGCGCTCTAAAGTCAGAAAGCGCTGACAGTTGCACAACTCTGTGCATATATCAAAAGCCACTGAATTGTACACTTTAACAGGGTGAATTGTATGGTATGAGCATTCTGTTCCAATAAAGCTGTGATTTTAAAAAAGTGATTTATATAATTCCCATCAGTCAGTAGGAGAATAATAAACAATACACTAGAAAATGAGCAAAGGATATGTGTTGGAAACACACAAAAGAGGAACGACAATTGGACAAATAAGTATGAAAACAGACACAATATCAGGAGTGGTCAGGAAAATGCAAGACAAAGCAAGATATTTTAAACCCATTATATTGGGAAAAATTATAATAATTCCAAGTGATAGCAGGATGTGAGAATGAGAATCTCATACACAGCTGGTGGGGATGTAAATTGATAATGACAGCTTTGGAGTGCAATTTGGCAACACCTCAAAGTTGAAAATAAGTACACCTTACAACCTCGTAGTTCCATTTCCCAGTGCGCCGTCACATATACAAGTAAAGACGCATGCACGGGAGCCTTCATTAGCATTGTTTGTAATAGCAGAAAATAGAAACAATTCAAATACCTACCAATGAAGGGTTGCAGAATCAAGCTGTAGTGCATACATACCATAGAATACTATATGGCACCAAAATAAATAAATTAGATTCCCTGGGAAAGAAATGTATTTACAAAACACATGCCACAGGATTTTTTTAAGGGAGATAGAGTTGAAAAAAATAAGATGACCCTAAGGGTTCCTGCTATGCACAGTGCAAGGTTTGACTCCCCTGCTAGAGCTGGGTCATGAGTTGGCACTAAAGATTTAGCGGCCAATGTAAAAAAGGAAATGTGATCAATGACAGAATCAGACTGTGTTATAAAAACATGCAACTATTCCTGGCACTAAGATCAGAGAAAAATTTCCTCCAGAACTTTCATAAAGAGGCCACCATGCAAGGTGGGTGGTAGGCAACTTTGTCAGCCTCATTCTCTCGTCCGTAGGACTGAGACTTGTTTCCTCAAAGATGAGTGCAAGTGCGGCAGTCTCCAAGTGCTTTATCTGAAGATTCATTTCTAAGAGCAAGAGTTAGAAATTGGTGTACCCAAAGTGTTTTGTTTGGCCAGAACACTGTTTTACATTTTTATTTTATTTTAAGAGACAGAGTTGCTCTGTCACCTAGGCTAGAGAGCAGTGGCATGATCATAGCTCACTTCAGCCTCAAACTCCTGGGCTCAAGTGATCATCCTGCCTCAGCCTCTCGAGTAGCTGGAACTATAGGCACACACCACCAAACCTGGCTAACTTTTTTTTTTTTTTTTAAGTTTGTAGAAACAAAGTTCTGCCTATGTTGCTCAGGCTGGTCTCAAACTCCTGGCCCCAAGAGATCCTCCTGCCTTAGCTTCCCAAAGTGCAGGGATTACTGGCATGAGCCACCATGCCCAGCTAAAACTTTAAAATCTGAATACCTTACATGAGACATGCGTTCCTTAGAATAACACTGTCAAACAACACTTTCTGCAATGATGAACATGTTCTCTGTCTCCACTGTCCAGTATAGTAGCCAATAGCCATATGTGGCTACCTACAGACCACTTGAAATGTGGCTAGTGAGGTGGAAGGGATGAATTTCAATTGTATTTAATTTCAACTAATTTTAATGTAATAGTCACATGTGGCTAGTAACGATCCAATTGCATAGTACAGCTCTGGAAGGCCACAAGTCCCACCATTCCTTACTTTATCAGCCCCTCACTCTCAGCATCACACATTTTGGTTTTGTGTCTGGCCTCTGAAGGTATTTTGTTTGTGACTCATATTTTATTTATCTTTTTTTTTTTAGTTTTGAGATGGAGTCTCGCTGCGACGCCCAGGCTGGAATGCAATGGCATGTCACTGCAACCTCCGCCTCCCGGGTTCAAGCAATTCTCCTGCCTCAGCCTCCCAAGTAACTGGGATTACAGGTGCCCGCCACCACGCCCGGCTAATTTTTGTAGTTTTAGTAGAGACAGGGTTTCATCATATTGGCCAGACTGGTCTCAAACTCCTGACCTCAAGTAACCCACCCGCCTTGGCCTCCCAAAGTGCTGGGATTACAGGCGCGAGCCACTGAGCCCAGCTTTGCGACTGATATTTTAAAGTACTGTGTCTCAAGGAATGGACAGGTTGTACATCCTCTTGTGTTCATTTTTCAACAGATACTCGTACCTGGCTGGTATCAGTTCTGTCAGACACAGCACTTCCCACGTAAGAGGGAACACGCCCAGGTGGACAGCGGTACTGCAGGATGCGAGATGCACAAGGCAGAGGAAGAGCAAGGGCACTGCAGGCACTCGGGAAGGTGGCTCTAGAAAGTCTAATCTGGATTCCGCGGGATAGAAAAGTGCCCTCTCCGGGAGAGCTAAGAATAGAGACAAGTCAGCCGGGGTCGGGGCCAGTTCCCAGAAAACGGCATGGCCTATTCTAGGGATTCAAAGATATTCACCAGCATTTAGAATGTGGGGGCGGGAGATTACAAAAGATTGGCAAGGGTAAAATCTTGCAAGATATTTGAACCATATTAAACCAACTTTTGCCTGAAAGTTGGTTTCTATTTTTCAGTAGAAAGCCATTGAAAAATTTTAGGCAGAGGAATAGATTCTTGTCATCTCTACATTGAAAATAATCCACCCAAATTACCATTTGATCCAGCAATGCCCCTTCTGGGTGTATATATACCCAAAAGAATTAAAAGCAGGGTCTCAAAGGGATATTTGTACACTCTTGTTTATGGCAGCATTATTGACAATAGCTGAGAGGTGGAAGCAGCCAAATGTCCATCAACAGATGAAAGGAAAAACCAGATGGGAAATGTACATCCAATGGAGTATTACTCAGCTTTAAAAAGGATGGAAAGTCTGGCAGGGCGCGGTGGCTCACACCTGTAATCCCAGCACTTTGGGAGGCTGACGTGGGCGGATCACCTGAGGTCAGGAGTTCGAGACCAGCCTGACCAACATGGACAAACCCCGTCTCTACTAAAAGTACAAAATTAGTCGGGCGTGGTGGCACATGCCTGTAATCCCAGCTATTCCTTGAATCCAGAAGGCAGAGGTTGTGGTGAGCCAAGATCACAGTATTGTACTCCAGCTTGGGCAACAAGAGCGAAACTTCATCTCAAA
The DNA here is from genome assembly GCF_029289425.2 of Pan paniscus. Taxonomy (NCBI): domain Eukaryota; kingdom Metazoa; phylum Chordata; class Mammalia; order Primates; family Hominidae; genus Pan; species Pan paniscus. The sequence continues at coordinate 34,942,686 of NC_073254.2, forward strand.
GAAAAAGGATGATGAGCCTTGAAAATATTGTACTAAGTTAAAGAAGCCAGACACAAAAGGCCACATATTGTGTGATCCCACTTACATGACATAACAGGAGTAGTCAAATTCATAGAGACAGAAAGTAACAGTGGCTGCCAGGGCTGAGGGGAGGAAGGAATGGGAGTTACTGTTTCATGTGTACAGAGTTCTGGTTTAGGAGGATAAACAAGCTCCACCATGGATGTTGGTGATGGTTGCCCCACAATGTGAATGTTCTTAATGCCACTAAACCGTACACTTAAAAATGGTTAAGATGGCAAATTTTGTCATGTATGTTTTACCATAATAAAATATAATAAAATAAATCCACCGTTATCTCTTTGGTTTTGGGTTTTTTTGGTGTTGTTTTTTGTTTTTTTTGAGACGGAATTTCGCTCTCGTCACCCAGGCTGGAGTGCAGTGGCATGATCTCAGCTCACTACAACCTCCGCCTCCCGGGTTCAAGCGATTCTCCTGCCTCAGCCTCCCAAGTAGCTGAGACTACAGGCTCCTGCCCCCACACCCAGCTAATTTTTGTATTTTCAGTAGAGACAGGGTTTCACCATGTTGGCCAGGCTGGTCTTGAACTCCTGACCTCAAGTGATCCACCCGCCTCAGCCTCCTAAAGTGCTGGGATTACAGGTGTGAGCCACCACGCCTGGCCAAATCCACCATTATCTCTTGCTAAAACTATGCATAAGCCTCCTAACTGATCTCTCTGCCATTTTTTTTGATCCCTTACAATGTATTTTCCACAGAACAGAGACAGTTGTTTTGAAACAGGAGGCATGTCTCATCTCCCCGCTGCTGAAAAGCTATCAGTGGACGGCCAGGCCTTGCCTGGTCTGGTCCCTCCTCACCTCCCTGGCCTCATTGCCTCCATTCTCCCTCTGGCTCACTCCACTCCAGCCCCACTGTCCTGTTTGCTGTTGTTCAAACACACAAAGCAAGGGTCCACTCTAGAGTCTTCTCACCCAGGAACATTCTTTCCTCTGATAATCGCCTAGTTTGCTTCTTCACTTCTTTCTACTCAAATACCACTCTTCAAGCCCTCCCTTGACCACCCGATCTAAAAACATCCCTTCCCGAGTTAGTGGGTACAGCGCACCAGCATGTCACATGTATACATATGTAACTAACCTGCACATTGTGCACATGTACCCTAAAACTTAAAGTATAATAATAATAATACATAAATAAATAAAAAATAAAAACATCCCTTCCTTGTTCTCCTCTGTAGCAATTATCCCTACCCATCATTTTATTATATATCCATTTGTTTGTCTGCTTATTGTCTGCTTCTTCTGCCATGTAAGTTCCGTAAAGGCAAGGACTTTGCTTTGTACACAGGACTGGAACAGTACCCAGCACGTGGGAAACATTCAATAAATATTTGCTGAATAAAAGAATGTTTGAATGTGCATCTTAGAAAGATTGTGAGAATGGATTGGAGTGGGAGTCCAATAGGAGGCTGGATGGCAGCGACTCGCGCAAGCAGTAGAGAGGGCCAGGACAGCGGCAGCTGGGACACAAAGAAATTTAGGGATACAGAGATCTTTAGAAGAGAATCAAGAGGCTGGATGCAGGGTCCATTTGCTGAGCTGGAAACTCAGGAGGAGGAGCAGGTTTTCAGGAGAAGAGAAGAAGCTTGGTTTTTGAACTTGTTCAGCAGACTATCCTAGTAGAGATGTTCAGTGGGCAGTTGGATATGCTCAGCAGAGAGTTCTGGGCTAGAAATATAGATTTAGCAGTTCATAAATATAACATTAGTGGCAATTTTGATAACTGCGAAGCAGCAGTTAGTTGGAGGTTATACATTTGAATAAGTACTTGAATGCACATATTCAATGTTGCCAATTAATGTCAGACTCGTGTGCTTTCATAGTCTGCCAAGCTGGTCATATTTTAAAAAATGTGTATGGAATGCAGGAAATGAAACATCTACTTAAAAATAAAAAGTATTGCTTTGCTGGGAAGGGATTTAAATTTTTTTTAAGATTAAAAAATTTTTTTTAATTAAGTAAATAAAAAGTAAATTTTTATTGTAACTGGATCAACCTTAATGAATGATATCCAATCTTAAGGCCATACATTCTTCAATCTGGCTAATTAAATATGTAAATTAATGTTCAGCCTCTATGGAAGCATCTTCATCCTTTATATTTAAAAGAGATCTCCTACTCCAACCTCATCATTTCACACATGAAGAAATAAAATCCCAGAGAGCTGGATTAGGAGATCTCTTTTAAATATAAAGGATGGATAAAGAGTTCATAATTATGGGTACATTGTTTTCATTTGTGTTTCAGTATATCCTTGGAAGACTCCTTCAAAATTGCTCATTGTGATTTCTCAAAGAACTAAAAATAGAACTACCATGTGATCCAGCAATCTCACTACTGGGTATCTACCCAAAAGGAAAGAAATCATTATATCAAAAAGATACCTGTACCTGTATGTTTATTGTAGCACTATTCATACTAGCAAAGATATGGAATCAATCTGTGTGTCTATCAATGGAGTACTGGATAGAGAAAAAATCTTTCTCTCTCCCTCTCTCTCTCTCTCTCTCACACACACACACACACACACACACACCATGGAATACTACTCAGCCATAAAAAAAGAATGAAGTCAAGTATTTTACAGCAACATGGAGGGAACTGGAGGCCATTATCCTAACTGAAATAACCCAGAAACAGCAAGTCAAATACTGCATGTTTTGCACTTGTATGTTCATCACAACACTATTCACAATAGCAAAGATATGGAATCAACCTAGGTGCTTTATCCAACTGTGGCTTAGATAAAGAAAATGTGGTACATATATGCCATGGAATACTATACAGCCATAAACAAGAATGAAATCATGTCCTTTGCAGCAACATGGATGCAGCTACAGGCCATTATCCTAAGTGAATTAACACAGAAACACAAAACCAACTACCACGTGTTCTCACTTATAAGTAAGAGCTAAACATTAGGTACTCATGGACATAAAGATGGCAACAATAGACACTAATAGAGGGGGGAAGGAGTCGAGGAGCAAGGCTTAACAAAAAGAAGCCAAATATTAAAATAAATCAAATTTCTATATTATAGAATATTAAAAAGTTTTTCAAAAAAGCTGAGCAAATCCAAAATAGGAAAACCCAAAGAAATACATTTCAAGGCACATCATAATTAAACCTCTGAAAGCTAAAGGAAAAAAAAATCTTGAAATAGAAAAATTAAAGAAAAAAAGAATTATATGAAATTCAAATCATAGTGGCTATAAAGTTATATTGGAACACACACGCACAAAAAACATACCCCATGTTCTTATAAATGGACACTAAACTATGGGGACACATGAACGTACAGACTGGAATAATAGACACTGGAGACTCAGAAAGGTGGAAGGCTGGGATGGGGGTAAGGTTTGAAAAATGACCTATTGGATGCAATGTTCACTATTCTAGTGATGGGTACCCTAAAAGCCCTGACTTCATCACTACACAATATATGCATGTAAGAAACCTGCACTTGTACCCCCTAAAGTTAGAAAGTTGTTTTAAAAAATTGCTTATTGTTACTGAGCTGTAGTTCATCAATATCAAGGCTACCTGAATATCCTGCAGTTACCCATATGTTTCACTCAGTGAAGCCACTGTCAAACACTGAGTTTTCACTTTATTACCTTTCAGTAAAATGTAACTGGATGTAGTGACACTGCTGGAGAGAAGAGATATGATCTTCAAGGTGTGTTCAGATTTCACACTACAATTAGGTTAGTGCAAACGTAACTGCGGTTTTGTCCATAATAACCTAATAAAAAGTATAGCCATTTCTACCTTGGTTTAAAGTTTTTTAGACCTTAATACCATTCAAAGGCTAGTCTTGAACGAGTTTCCTACTTCATGGAAAAGTAGTATCAGAGGGTGTCCCTGAGGATCAAAATTAAGTGACTGCTCTCAGCATTGAAAGTATACTATTAGTGGCAGAATAAAGCATGATCTCAATTGTGATGGTCAATCAGCCAGAGCTAGTAATTTTTCTGTTCATTCCAGAAATTAATGGTGGCAGATCCTTTGAATGGCTACTCCTAAAGCCTTCACAGCCTCTTCTCCCTGTCCTTCCTGCTGGCAGCTCTTCCTTGCAACAGGAGGCGGTCAAGTGACCCAATACAAGACCATGAGACATAAGTGGAAGTCTTCTTGGACAAGTGCCTGAAAGTTGGCATAGCCATCTCCCCCATTTTCCTTTCTTCCTTCTGGACAAGATGACTTGAATTCAGGGGCCATCTTGAATTTATGAAGGAAAAGGACAAGGGACTCATACACCGTAGGTCCTGACAATGTCTAATTGATAAACAAAAACCACCAATTCCGGATTTCTTGTTGTATGAAAACAAAAATTTTAATTTAAGCCATTGTAGATGTATTTTGTTTCCTGCAGCTAAAAATTATTGCAACGAAAATGCGAATGAAATAACTCAAGTTGAAAGGGTTGGAAGATAGAATTGGGCCTATCAGAATATTTTTGGGTTGGCCCCGGATGTTTACGCATATCTGTGTGTGTGTGCGTGTTTATATGAAGTCCCTAATACCTCTCCACTGGTTGTAAACTACTTGTGTAAGGTTCTCTGTTGCCCTGGAGTGCAGTGATACGATCTTGGCTCGCTACAACCTCCACCTCCTGGGCTCAAGGGATCCTCCCACCTCAGCCTCCCCAGTTGCTGGGACCACAGGCGCACACCACCACACCTGGTAAATTTTTGTATTTTTGGTACAGATGCGGTTTCACCATGTTGCCAAGGCTGGTCTGGAGCTCCTAAGCTCAAGTGATCTACCCACCTGAGTCTCCCAAAGTGCTGGGATCACAGGTGTGAGCCACTGAGCCCGGCTAGGTTTCCGTAATAGGTCCAGTTTTGTCTCTTTTACACTGCCACAATCAAGGATGAAGAAAAAGAGAACCTAGAGAGTTGGTATCAGAAGACAACTTCCATACACATGAAAACTTTTCTAATTTGGTAAGCTTTGAATATCACCAAAAGATTTGAGATATCCTAAGAGCATGAAATTATAAAAACTGTTAGGGACATTCTTAGAGAATTTATGAAGCTCTATAAGGCTGCACCCACGTGACCAAGTGCTGAGGCGCTTAAGGAAAATCTGCTTTGCCCAGCCGGGACTCAGGTGCCGCTCTTGTCCTTACACAACCTTGGAACAACCCACTTCCTCGTCTGTGCAGTCAGCTTCAGCTGACTAAGCCATTGCGAGCACTGGGCTCTGTTACTATTAGTGCCTTGGCCAGATCACTATAAACCATCTGCTGGCTTTCCCTGCATCCATCATCCTGCAAAGATCACAGTTCAATCTGTTCTACCACACTGGGGCCAAAGCTCCCTGACTGACAATGTTAGTCAATTCAGATGTGAAGATCTTGCCAACAATGGATTGTTTCTTACATCCTTTATATCCCCTGCCCTGTTTCAGTTTTACAAATAACTTTGATAGTTGGCCTTTGAAATCCAGAGACATTTGCTTGGCTCTCTAACTTTGCAGGAAACAGCTGGGCAGATGTCTAAACAATATTTTGTCATCCTTCTAAACTTACCACTAGCCCACTGTGAAACAGGTGAAATCAGCCCTTTCTGGCTGTACTAGAACATCCCCTTAGCATCCTCAGCTTCCTTTTCTCCCCGCTGCCACCTTGTGACTCCCTGACTGGCCAGACCCACCCCCTGGAAAGCCTGTACATGTCTCCCCAGCCAATCATCTGTCACGTTAGGAAAAGTGGCCTCTCATAAGCAAGCTAGCCTAGGCTTAAGGTTTTATACCATCAGGGCACCAGCTTTTCAATAACCACTCTAAATCCAAAAGAGTGAACCTGGTGGCACTATTTCAGGCACCAGTGACAGGCTGCTGGGAGACATTGTGTGCCAATACCTGCCCCAAGAATGCCTCGACCCAGCCTTACTTCATGAGGGGGCCTCTGTGTTCTCCTTACTGTGGGACGACGTGATTACTCTAGCACTTAAAAATAACAAAGTAAAAATGAATGCAAGCTGTGCATGTTTTATTTGTCCTCTTCCTGCTATCAATTATTACCTAAATCAAGGCATCTTTTTGTTAGTTATATGAGTTAGAAAATGGTGTCCATGTGTGCAGTGGTGGAAATCCTAGAAGCTTACCCAACCAGTTGACCTGTATCATGCCACTGTAACCACACACAGGCAAAACTTTCTGTCTAAATGAGTCCGAGAAGAAGTCTACTGGGTCACTTTCCTTCGGATCAGAGTCTCTGCCCAGTAGCCACTAAGTATCGTTTGATTGCTCTCCCATAACATGAGTGTTCTCTGCTGTGACTTAGTCTGTTTTCGTTTCATGAATTTCTTTGTTTATTCTGCTTACTACAAATGAAACGTCAACAAATTATTCTCTCATTAAGTGCATTGTTAGACTCTCCCGCGAATTTTGCAAATTATTCTTTTCAGTGGTATGTGGAAGCTGGCAGAATAAATGATCTGCTGAGTATCTGTCCTGTTTCGGTGGCTCTTGCAGAAAAAAGCATGACAATTATGATAGCAATGTTTTGGGTACTTAAGGCTGATGTCATAACTCATTTCGAAAGTCCTTATAATTACCATCTCCACTCATACCTCCTGCCAGACTTTTTAAATCTTGTTAAAAGTGTCTTTAAAATCATGAGAAGCATGTTCAAAGCAATTTAAGAAAACAAACTTTACACCTTTGCAAAAATAACCCGCCGGGAATTATTGGTGTCAATTCCAGTGTGAATTTCACCTGCCACTTATGAGTTCCCAAAGGCTTGATTCAGGGCAGCTGAAAAGTAAACAGGAGACTTATGGAAAAATAATTAGTAGGGGACCCCCTGTCCCAGGAGTGTTTTTTATTTCCTTCTCATTCTGTGTGGAATGGACTCCCAGCCTAAAAATCCTTCCTGTTAGAATATGCCAAACAAGAAATGGGCAGATGCGTTCCTGTCTGGGGTGCAAAGCAAGCTTATGCTGCTCACTGTTACTAGGAGCAAAACAAACCAACATGTAGACAAAATGTACTACCAGGCATATGAAGTTATGGATGGACGATTTCACCTGAGGTGCTTCAATGCATTATCAGTTCAATTAACCAGTCCTACTGTGAGCTCTTCTCTCCTCTTATGGCCCTGGTGAGCCCTCAAAGGAAGCTTCTGCTTTTCCAGGTGTGAAACAAGCACAATCATAAGCTCACACATTAGTCATGTCATCAAGGATTGGTCTTACAGCCCTGTCTCTGTGTCTGTCTCACTTTACTTGCCTGAGCCTATAAGACCAACACAGAAATGTGCAAGGGGAATGTCTGTTTTTTTCGCTGTCTTCATCACAGCCTCTTTTCTTATTCCTGCTGTTGATGCTGTCTCTCTAGCTCTACTAACTTCCATCTGGGTGCCAATTCTGCCCTGCAAAGCCAGATGGAATTACAACCCAACACTGCATGGTTTGGGTGCAAGTAGGTTACCTACTTGTTCTATACATCCTATCAGTACTTAGATAAATGAGAATCTTTGGACATCATAAAATAATGATTACTTTTTAGTTTACATGTTCAAAGGGCATGAAGAGATACAGGAGGGAGAGTCTTATTCAGTTTCTTTTTTCTAACTACATGCTTTCAATCAATTCAATGGGATTATATGGTAAACTTATAAGGAAGTAATTTTGTGTCTATTCTCTGCTAATCTGGGAAAAAAATAGGGGAAATGGTAGTGCTATAATGCAGTGAATTAGCTCAGGCTTAACAAGTTCCTGCAATGACTGCTTTGTTAGGTAAGTGATATCTTCACATGCTTTAAGGATTAGAAAAACCCAGTGCTGGAGAGACAAAAATGGATCTGCCAAACAATCTGAATGAACCCTGCCAGAAGTTTTCCTTACTTTTACTTCTAGAGGAAATTAGGCTTAGTATTAATTTTGTGATAAATTTTTTAAACCCTCAAAAAGTCTTTGAGAAGGCTGAGCATGGTGGCACGTGCCTATAGTCCCAGCTACTCGGGAGGCAAGGCAGGAAGATTGCTTGAGCCCAGGAGTCTGAGGCCAAAGTGCGCAATGATCACACTTGTGAATATTCACTGCACTCCAGTCTGGGCAACACTGTGAGAACTTGTCTTAAAAATATTTTTTAATCTTTGAGAAGTAATACATTTAACAATGTAATATTTAAAGGCAGTGTTTGGCTTCACACTGACATAGGTTCAAATCCTGGCTCTGCCACTCATCAGCTGTATGACCTTGGACATTGGACAGATTAGTAAGACTCAGTTTCCTCATCTACAAAAGAGGAATGAGAGGATTTCTTTCTTTCTTTCTTTTTTTTTTTTTTTTGAGACGAAGTCTCACACTGTCGTCTTGGCTCACTGCAGCCTCCACCTCCCGGGTTCAAGCGATTTTCCTGCCTCAGCCTCCCAAGTAGCTGGGACTACAGGCGTGCCCCACCACACCCAGCTAATTTTTGTATTTTTAGTAGAGACGAGGTTTCACTATGTTGGCCAGGCTGGTCTCGAACTCCTGACCTCGTGATCTGCCAACCTCGGCCTCCCAAAGTGCTGGGATTACAGGCATGAGACACCGCGCCCAGCCGAGAGGATTTCTATGAGGTTTAATGTGAGACATCATGTATATAAAAGTGGTATAACATAATAGTGATGAGGAATCCCTGACTTGGGATCAGATCCAGGCACAGCTTATTAGTTGGTGACTTTGTGAAGATTATTTAACTCCTCTGAACTTCAAAGGTGCTGTGATTCGTATGTTACAGTGCTGCCGGAGTTTCAGTGAGACTCTAGTACAGGGGTCGGCAAACTTCTCTCTCTCTCACTCTCTCTTAAAAGCAAGGTCTCACTATGCTGCCCAGGCTGGACTTGAACTCCTGGGCTCAAGCAATCCTCCTGCTTCAGCTTCCTGAGTAGCTAGGACTACAGGCATACACCACTATACTCGACTACACCTTTCTTTAAAGGCTAAAATGGTAAATATTTTAGGTTTTGCAGGCCACATGGTCTCTGTCACAACTACTCAATTCTGCCCTTGTTGCACAAAAGCAGTCATAGAGAATGTTTAAATGAATAGGTGTGGCTGTGTTCCAAAAAAATTTTACTCACAAAAACAGGTGGTGGGTCAGATTTTGTCCATGAGCCATAATTTGCCAATTCCTGCTCTGGTAGATGATCGATAAATGATAGCTCTAGGAAGAAACAATCTTATTAATTAAGATAATTGATAACAGATGAGATATAAAGTAAAAAACATTGAAGATTCTTTCTTTAGACATATGTAAGGTTTTCCACAATTACTCCATGTTAGATTTTCATATGGATTTTATGAATAATAGTGCAGGTCACTTCCTTCTGACAAAATCTTTTTTTTTAAGTTGTAATTTCGGGCAAAAAAAAAAAACAACAAAAAACAAAGACAAAAAGAGACACGTTTTCAAGACAATACACAAATCTACATGTTTTTATTACATGTATTAAGTAAAAAGAATTACAAAACTGAAAGAAAAAGCAAAATCCCAAAACACAAATTATGCACAATAGTAGAACTGGCAGTACTCCCTCAAAGACTCCAAAACAATGAGAAATCATCTGACATCAACTGGGTTATGAGAGAGAAAAGAAGAAAGTGTGACAACAAAATTAGAACATGCACCAATACAGGAAGACTTCAATAAACTTGTAAACATTGGGAAGAAATAACAAAATAAATTAATGGATTTGTAAAAGATAGAATTAAAGGCAAATGTTTCATGGTGCACTTAGAAAACAGAAGCTAAAGGGTAAATAACAGCAATCAGTAAAAATAGAAAATTAAATGGCATACTGAAAATAAAGAACAAGAAGATCCAACTTAAGGATAATAAACTAAATAGATGAGGCTGTAATGTAAATCACCGTGTACAGTCACTGCTAGTTGCTAATTTTATATCCACTCTTAAGAGCATGAGAGAACCAAGATGAAGAGTCATGTGCTAAGAAAGGCAGAGAAGAAAAGCTGAAGAAATCTGGGTGATTGACAGAAACCATGATTAATGACATCACGGAGCTACTAGACCAGCCCGGGCCTGCCTGTCTCCATGCTTCTTGGAACGTGAGAAAAATAAACTGTATTTGATTATGTTCCTTTATTCAGGTTCTCTTACATGCAGGTGAATATAATCCCTAACTGATGTTCATACTACATATTATCAAGTCTAGAATGCTGTAGATTTTAAGATGCCCCATTTTTTTTTATTATACTTTAAGTTTTAGGGTACACGTGCAAAACGTGCAGGTTAGTAATATATGTATACATGTGCCATCTTGGTGTGCTGCACCCATTAACTCGTCTTTTAACTTTAGGTATATCTCCTAATGCTATCCCTCCCCGCTGCCCCACCCCACAACAAGCCCCGGTGTGTGATGTTCCCCTTTCTGTGTCCATGTGTTCTCATTGTTCAATTCCCACCTTTGTGCACAACTTACTACTAAGGAAACAAATCTTACCAATTATGCTATAACACAATGCCAAGATAGTCATATTAGATATGAGACTTGAACACACCTAGCTTTCTTACTTTGACATTTCTTTTGCTTATTCTGAAGGATTTTTCAGTTTCTCTGGACATCCATTTCATTGTAGGAGGATGATAAGCAATCCTTTTAGACATATTTCAGTGACTAAACCAAATCTACTTGTGGATATCTTTTCTTCAGATCCACTTGGCTTTTGCTTTTCAAAACCACCTCATATTTTGTGCTTTGCACAAAAGCACCTGACCAAGAGGGACAAATGAGAGCTGAACTCCAGCTTGCACTCGAATATTCTGGCATGTGGCTGCCACCAAAAACAGAGACAGAAACATACTTGCGACACATTTGCCTGCGGAAAGGACTTCTTCTGGTTTGCACAATGGGTCGGTGTGTGGTACCTGTAACCCTGGCACTGGGGTATGGTGCAAAAAAGGAAAAACACGTTTCCTCACTTCATAGCTTTTCTAGGGAAGAGAGATTGCAAAGAATGAAGTGTGATGATGGCTGTGAAGAAGGTCCCAGGCTCTGGGACACAGGACAAGCACGACTAACATAGGGGGTCAGGAAAGGCCGACACCTGCTGAGTGGGAGTTAGCTGGGTGAAAAGACAGTTGAGATACAACAGCGTGCTGTCAGCCCTCATAGCCCTTGCTCGGTCTCGGTGCCTCCTCGGCCTCAGCGCCCACTCTGGCCGCGCTTGAGAAGCCCTTCAGCCCACCGCTTCACCGTGGGAGCCCCTTTCTGGGCTGGCCAAGGCCGGAGCCGGCTCCCTCAGCTTGCGGGGAGACGTGGAGGAAGAGGCGCAGGCGGGAACCGGGGCTGTAAGGGGCGCTTGCGGGCCAGCGTGAGTTCCGGGTGGGCGTAGGCTCGGCCGGCCCCGCACTCAGAGCGGCTGGCATACCTGCAAGCCCCAGGCAGTGAGGGGCTTAGCACCTGGGCCAGCAGCTGCTGTGCTCGATTTCTCGCCGGGCCTTAGCTGACTCCCCGCGGGGCAGGGCTTGGGACCTGCAGCCCGCCATGTCTGAGTCTCCCCCACCCTCTCCTGACGGGCTCCTGCGCGGCCTGAGGCTCCCCTACGAGCGCCGCTCCCTGCTCCATGGGGCGCCCAGGACCATCGACCGCCCAAGGGCTGAGAAGTGCGGGCGCACAGCGTGAAACTGGCAAGCAGCTCCACCTGCGGCCCCAATGCCAGATCCACTGGGTGAAGCCTGCTGGGCTCCTGAGTCTGGTTGGGACTTGGAGAATCTTTATGTCTAGCTAAGGGATTGTAAATACACCAATCAGCACTCTGTATCTAGCTCAAGGTTTGTAAACACACCAATCAGCACTCTGTGTCTAGCTCAGGGTTTGTAAATACACCAATTGACACTCTGTATCTAGCTAATGTAGTGGGGAGGTGGAGAACTTTTGCCTCTAGCTCAGGGTTTGTAAATGCACCAATCAGCACCCTGTGAAAATGGACCAATCAACTGTCTGTAAAACAGACCAATCAGCTCTCTGTAAAATGAACTAATCAGCAGGATGTGGGTGGGGCCAGATAAGAGAATAAAAGCAGACTGCCTGAACCAGGAGTGCCAAATTGCTTCCCTATACTTTCACATTGTGGTGGTTATGTTTTTTGGGTTTAGGCTGCTTTTATGAGCTGGAAGATTGTGGGAGTACGTAGCTTTACTCCGGAAGCCAGTATAAGCTATGAACCCACGAGGAGGAAAAAACAATTCTAATGTATATTGCTTTAAATGCGGTAACACTCACCACGAAGTATATGCAGTCTTTACTTCCGACCCGGCATAGACCATGAGCTCCCCAGAAAAACTGACCGCATCAGAAGGAACAAACTCCAGACACACTCTCCTTAACTGTAACATTGACTGTGAGGGGCCGTGGCTTCGTTGTTGAAGTCAGACCAATTTTGAACACAGTGGTAGTGAGAGAGAACGGTATGGCAGTAGCCTTCACTTGCTCTCAGTTCCTCTTTGTCCACTGCTCATTCTGGTTGTGCTTGAGCCTTTCACCTCAGCGCTGTACCGTGGGAGCTCTTTAGCTGGCTGAGGCCGGAGGCAGCCCCGTCGGGTTGCAGGGAGGTGCGGCAGGAGAGGCACGGGCGGGAACCTGTACTGCACGCAGGTGGGCGTGGTGAGCCTTGCACTGAGAGCAGCAAGGGGCTTAGCACCTGGGCCAGCAGCTATGGAAGGTGTGCTGGATTCCCCCAGCAGTGCTGGCACACTAGTTCTGTGTTCAATTTCTTGCTGGGCCTTAGCTGCCTCCTGGCAGGCTATTTGTATGGCTCAGGACCAGCAGCCCGTCATGCCTGAGTTTCCCCATCTTTTTGTGGCCTCCTGTGCCGCTTGAGTTTCCCAGATGAGCGCTGCCCCCTGCTTCAGGGCACCTGGTTCCATCCGCTGCCCAAGGGCTGAGGAGTGGTGGGGGGTGCATGGTGTGGGACTCACAGGTAGCTCCACCTACAGCCCCAGTGTGTGATTCCACTGGGTGAAGCCAGTTGGGCTCCTGAGTCTAGTGGGGACTTAGAGAATCTTTGTCTAGCTAAGGGATTGTAAATACACCAATCAGCACACTGTGTCTAGCTCAGGGTTTGTGTATGCACCAATCGGCACTATCTGGCTCAAGGTTTGTAAATGCACCAATCAGCCCTCTTGTCTGCAAAGTTTGTAAATGCACCAATCAGCGTTCTGTCTACAAGGTTTGTAAATGCACCAATCAGCACTCTGGCTACAAGGTTTGTAAATGCATCAATCAGCACTCTGTCTAGCTCAGGGTTTGTAAATACACCAACTGACACTCTGTGTCTAGCTAATCTAGAGGGGAGGTGGAGAACTTTTGTGTCTAGCTCAGGAATTGTAAATGCACCAATCAGCACCCTGTCAAAACGGACCAATCAGCTGTCTGTAAAACAGACCAATCGGCTCTCGGTAAAATGGACCAATCAGCAGGATGTGGGTGGGGCCAGATAATAAAAGCAGGCTGCCGGAGCCGGCAGTGGCAAGCCGCTCGGGTCCTTTTCCACCCTGAGAATTTTGTTATTCTGTTCTTTGCAATAAGTCATGCTGCTGCTCCCTGGGTTCACCCTGCCTTTGTGAGCTGTAACACTCACCACTAAAGTCTGCAGCTTGACTCTTGAGCCAGCAAAACCAGGAGCCCACCAGAAGGAGGAAACTCCGAACACATCTGAATATCAGAAGGAACAGAACACATCTGAATATCAGAAGGAACAAACTCCGGACACGCTACCTTTAAAAACTGTAATACTCACCGCGAGGGTCTGCGGTTTCATTCATGAAGTCAGTGAGACCAAGAACTCACCAATTCCGGACACAGTGGGAGCAAAGGCATGGCAGGAGGAGAGAACTGCGTGTGTGAGGAATAAAAACAACATGTTGCAATTGAGGAAGGCGTGAATTTATGGGGAGAATACAGAGATGAAGACTTAAAACGGTAAGAGAGGACGGGTGCAGTGGCTCACGCCTATAATCCCTGCACTTGGGGAGGCTGAGGGTGGGTGGATCACTTAAGGTCAGGAGTTCAAGACCAGCCTGGCCAACATGGTGAAACTCCATCTCTACTAAAAATAGAAAAATTAGTCCGGGCGCAGTCGCCTGCGCCTATAGTCTCAGCTACTTGGGAGGCTGAGGCGGGAGAATCGCTTGAACCAGGATGTGGTAGGTGCAGTGAGCTGAGATCATGTCACTGCACTCCAGCCTGGGTGACAGAACGAGATTCCACTTCAATAAAATGAGAAAACAATATATTGGCCAAAAAAATGAATGGATTTGAGAAACATTTAGAAGGTGCAAGTGACAAAATAGATTGGCTTGTGGGGAGAGAAGGGTATAGGGAAGAATGCAGGTAAGAAAACAAAACAGCCCAGGAGAAGATAAGGAGAGAATAGATGGCCGTGCCATTTGTTTAACTAGGGAAGAAGAGCAGGTGTAGTCTAGAGACCAGATTATTGCATTTTGAACATGTTGAGTCTCCTGCAATATCCAGCTGGAGACGACAGGTCCTTCCATCTCTCCTCCCTCACCTCCAGCCATGCTCTTCTTGTATATTTCCTCTTCCATGTTCTCCCTCCCGAGTCCAAGGCCTCCCAACCTCAGGTCTTAAATTCCCATCAAAGAAAGCAAACAAAAAATTTTTAAAACCAAATAAATGAAAATGATTGATTATACTCCCCAGAGAAGGCATTCACAGCAAGACATGTAACAAACTATTTCATATCAGAATCAAGCATCTGCAGTTGGATTATGGCCTCTGCTCTGGAGCTTCTCCCAAACGATGAGTGGGTAATTAATCCTGTATCTGCTGAGGAAAAATGGTCTCCAGTGGGATCTGTCTCACGAGACATCAAGAAAGTAACGCCTCTCGAGTAGCTGAGGCGGGTGGATCATGAGGTGAAGAGTTCGAGACCATCCTGGCCAACATAGTGAACCCTGTCTCTACTAAAAATACAAAAATTGGCTGGGCGTGGTGACACGCGCGTGTAATCTCAGCTACTCGGGAGGCTGAGGCAGGAAAATCACTTGAATCCGGGAAGCAGAGGTTGCAGTGAGCCGAGACCGTGCCACTGCAGCCACTGCACTCCAGCTTGGCAATAGAATGAGGTTCCGTCTCAAAAAATTAAACTGACGCTTCCCCAACTTATATAATTGCAGAATTCATTCAAGTTAACTATTAATACGCTGTTATGGATTGAATTGGGACCCCCTCAAAATTCATGTATTGAAATCCTAACCCCAGTACCTCAAAATAAGACCTTACTTGGAAACAGGATCTTTACAGAGGTAATCAAGTCAAATGAGGTCATGAAGGTGAGCTGTATTCCAAAATGAATGGTATCCTTATAAAGAGGGACACAAAAACTGGCACAGAAGGAAGACATGTTAAGAAAATGGGCATCCACAAGCCCAGGAGAGATGCCTGGAACAGATCTTGCCTTCTCAGTCCTCAGAGGGAACCAACCCTGTTTGGACTTCTAGCACAACTGTGAGACAATCCATTTCTTTAAGCCATCCGGTCTGTGGCACTTGGTCACAGCAGACCCAGAAAAGGAATGTCCAGGAACACACTTAGGGAAAACACTGAGGAAGGGACAGCATAGCCTGCCTGATGAACCATAAAAAAGTAAGAGTTACTATTTCATTATTTGATTTCAAGGTGGAATAAATAAAATCATGTAATCATAAAAGGTATAATAAACAAGGGCCTGAGAATACCAGAACATCACAAAAGGAAAAAATAGGCAGAAACAGAACGATAATTTGAAATGTCAGTGTTTCATATAACAAATCAGGCGTATTCAGACTTGATGAAGAAAGTGCAGAGTTGATAAGTGTAATAAATTAGATAGAATTAACAGTCATGCATTTGATAGAATACATGATAGAATCATATCAGAAGCTAATATACTTTTTGCCATGAATGTGTCATCAAAAATATCAAATAAAGCACAAAAATTTCTTCATATAAAGAAAAAGACAGATTCTCCATACTACTTTCCCAAACTAAAAAGGCATACAATTTGAGATTAAAAAAAATTCAAAATTCCTTAAAATTTTTAACTAATCTCCTAAATAATAACCTACATTAGAGAAGAAATCTACAAATAACCCCAATATATTCTAAAAAATATATAGTCATATTATATAATGCACACACATTGATCAATAATATATGAAGTGCGTATGGCTAATGCATAATTGTGTAAGCAATATACAAGGAAATGCATCAAAATAATCATGTTGTCTTTGCGTTGTGGAAGTGAGCCATAATTTTTCTTACTGTGTGAATTTTCTAAACTATCTCCTTTTTTGGTTTTTGGGTTTTTTTTTTTTTGTTTTTTTTTTTTGTTTTTTGAGACAGAGTCTTGCTCTGTTACCCAGGCTGGAGTGCAGTGGCGTGATCTTGGCTCACTGCAACCTCTGTCTCCTGGGTTCAAGCAATTCTCCTGCCTCAGCCTCCCAAGTAGCTGGGATTACAGGCACGTGCCACCAAGCCTGGCTAATTTTTTGTATTTTTGTAGAGATGGAGTTTTGCCATGTTGGCCAGGCTGGGCTCAAATTCCTGACCTCAGGTGATCTGCCCCCTTGGCCTCCCAAAGTGCTGGGATTGCAGGCGTGAACCACTGTGCCCGGCCTATCTCCTTTTTAAAAAAGAAGAGAGGCATCGAAAGAGTAGGAAAAGGAGAACTAATAAAGCAAGCATAAATAAAGTAGAAAAAAAACTGTAGAATCAGTAACAGAAGATTCTTTGACAATTTTTTAAAGTGTTAATCATTGAAATAAAAGGAAAACCCAAATTATTAATATTCAGTGTAAGAAAAAGCTATAATTTAAACCAAAATTTTTTATTTCACTGAAATGGAGAGATTTTTTTTCAATTATTATATTAAAACCCTTTACAACTGGCCAGGCCTGCAGTGGCTCACGCCTGTAATCCCAACACTTTGGGAGGTCAAGGAGGGTGGATCACTTGAGGTCAGGAGTTCGAGACCAGCCTGGCCAACATATAGCAAAACCGTACCTCTACTAAAAATACAAAAATTAGCTGTTTGTGGTGGCCTGTGCCTGTAGTCCCAGCTACTTGGGAAGCTGAGGTAGGAGAATCGCTTGAACCCAGGAGGCAGAGGTTGCACTGTGCTGAGATCATGCCACTGCACTCCAGCCTGGGTGACAGAGCGAGACTCCATCTCTGGAAAAAAAAAAAAAAAACACTTTTACAATTAAAATGAAATGAGTGAGTTTTGACAAATATAAATCATAAAAGCTAATAGAGCTAGCACAAATACAGTCTATTCCCACTGAGGCAGCCTCCTGCATCAGCTCATGAGATTTCCTAAGAACTTCATTAAAAAGTGGTCTGTCGGCACCAGTTACGTGGGTTATTCCACCCTTGAGTGAAAAACTAACAGGAGATGATTTATTATAATAGACTCCTTATAGTAGGGGGGAAAAGCTAACATAAATAAATAGAAAAAAATTATAAAGGAAAGGAGGAGGAGAAAGGCACTTGGCCCTGCTGAATTTGCGGATCTTTCAAATAACACAGATTTGTGTCACATGTTAATTGTTGCAAAAAATTGAAAAAGGCAATATGTTTCTGAACTGATTTTATAAATTAAACATGGATTTATTTCCCAATCCTAAGACCAATATCAAAAGGAGAAAATTATAATTTCCAGCATATATGCAAAGGAAGAAAGGGAGTAAGGAAGGCTGAAGAAAGGGGGGGAGATAGGAGAGAGGAAGGAAGTGAGGAAGTAAAGGAAAGAAACAAGGAAGAAAACAATGAAATCATTCCAAATACTTAAAAATAAATTGTCACTGATCATGAAGGAAAATTTATTCCAAGAATGCAAGGTTGATATAACGCATAAAACATTATCAAGATAATTCATCATATTAACAAGGCATAAAGTAAAAATCATATAACTATACATAGGCAGGCACCAAAAAAGTATTTGATTAAATACAAAATATTTTCTTGATTAAAACCCCTAGGAATTCTTCTTTCTTAATATGATAAAGAATATATATTTAAAACTGATAATAACTATTACACTTAGCATAGAACATTAGAAATGCTCAGGCCGGGTGCAGGGACTCACACCGGTAATCTCAACACTGGGAGACGAAGGCAGGAGGATCAATTGAGGCCAGTCATTCAAGACCAGGCTGGACAACATAGTGAGACCCATGTTTTGACAAAAAATAAAAAGTGTATCAGCCAGACATGGTGGTGTGCCTGTAGTCCCAGCTACTCGGGAGGCTGAGGTGGGAGGACTGCTTGAGCCCAGGAGTTTTGAGACGACCAACTGGGCAACATAGGAAGACCCTGTCTCTACAAAAAAATTTTTTAATTAGCCAGGTGTTGTGGTGGGTACCTGTGGTTCCAGATACTCAAGAGGCTGAAGTGGGAGGATTGCTTTAGCCCAGGAGATCAAGGCTGCAGTGAGTCATGATCACACCACTGCACTCCAGCCTGGTGACAGAACAAGACCCTATCTATAAATAAACAGATAAATACCCTTAGGATCCATCTTTGAAATTAGGTTGTTGCAGTAAATTAAAATGGAAACGAGACCTGAAGAAACCCTGAGCAGACAAAGCTAATTAGGCCCAATGAGTGACTAACCTTGCTTGATTTGTTAACATAAGCCAAACTTAGCTTGAGCAATGTCTTGCAAATACTTATGTCAAAGAAAAGCAGACCTTAAGCTCAACCAATTGGAAGCAGCCAGCAAAATTAAATTATATAACTAGGGACTTTCCAGAGGGATAGATCAAGTAAGGCAACTTTATAACTGTAACCAACCAAATATTTTCTTTGTATTACTTACAAATTCACTCTATAAAAGTCTGTTCTTGACACTTCAACAGAGCCCAAAAACCTCTTTCAGTTTGGCGCTTCCCAATTCATGAATTACTGTTTGCTCGATTAAACTCTTTAAAATATTATTGTGTTTCAGTTTACTTTTTAACAAGCTAACATTGATTCATATTATAAAAATCTGGTATTTTTTACAGTTATACAAAATCTGTATATTTTTATAGTTATTTTTTAAAAACCTGTATATTTTTTACAATTGGGACTGTATACAGACAAGTGTACTAACAATAGTTGGTAAGCTATAGAGTGGTATGCCTTTCCAGAAAGCAGTCAGGCAATATTTGAAAGCATTATAAGGCGAAGCATGGTGGCTCACACCTATAATCCCAACACTTTGAGAGTCTGAGGTGGGAGAATCGCTTGAGCCCAGGAGTTTGAGAACAGCCTGGGCAACACAGGGAGATCCATCTGTACAAAAAATAAAAAAATTAACTGAGCATGGTGGTGCATGCCTGCAGTCCTAGCTACTCAGGAGGCTGAGATGGGAGAATCACTTGGACCTAGGAGATCAAGGCTACATTGAGCAGAGATCGCACCATTGCACTCCAGCCTGGGTGACAGGGAGAGACCCTGTCTGAAAAAAAAAAAATAAAATAAAATAAAAAGTAGTACAAAATGATTTTGCAAGTTGACAAAATAAAAATAATTTAGATATATAATCCCATTCCCCCCAAAATTCCAAATTTTAAAAATAATTCATACAAGAATGTTCATGGCGACATTTTAATAGGAAGATGTTAGAAACAGCAGCTGCACATACCCAAATGCCCAACAGTGAGTGATGCCTACACCGGGTGACTGTAAATGTCACGCGAAGTCTCTCTTGTCTCTTACATGCACTGACTCAGCGAATAACAGCACCACCCAAACAGTAACCCAACAGAGAAACCCAAGAATTCTTCCTTTACCTTATTCCAGCCCTCTCCCATGTATTAGCTTCCCAACTTGTTTCTGCCTCCAATGTCACCCTCCTCCAACTCATCTTCCACAGTGGTGCCACAGCGCTAATTCTAAAATTCAAACCTCCCCGTCCCCCTCCCCACGATTGCCTATAAGTTAAAATCCAAACAGCATGGCGTCCAAAGTCCTCCAAGACCCGACCCTACCTACCAGTTTGTTTCTTCACCCTCACACACCCTATTCGCTAACCATCTGGACTGTTTACAATTCGACGAGTCCATCGTGCTCTTTACAACCCTGTGCTCTGCCTAGATTGCCTTTCCTGGCCTTCTCATCCTCCTGACAAAGTCTCCTCATCTTTTAACCTTAACTCAACTTTCAAGTCCTCATATACCCCTCCTAATGTAGCAGGGTTGAAAGACATGCACTTACACTAAGGTATGCAAAAATGTGTGATTTTATTTATTTCCTTTCTATTGTATTATTTCTGCTAATAATAGGGGTAGTGGAGTGGGAGCAACCCAACTTGTCCATTAAATGTAATTCTGTTTCTTTAGCTTTAAAACAGTTACTTTAAGGAAGACAGAGAACCTCCTCCTGAGACCAGAAGATCCAACATTTTATTAAACAATTTCTTTCCTTTCTTTTTCTTTTTTTTTTTTGAGACGGAGTCTCACTCTGTTGCCCAGACTGGAGTGTAGTGGCACAATCTTGGCTCACTGCAACCTCCGCCTCCTGGTTTCAAGCAATTCTCCTGCCTCAGCCTCTCAAGTAGCTGGGATTACAGGCACCCGCCACCATGCCCGGCTAATTTCTGTATTTTTAGTAGAGACAGGGTTTCACTATGTTGGCCGGGCTGGTGGTTTCAAACTCCTGATCTCAAGTGGTCTGCCCACCTCGGCCTTCCAAAATGCTGGGATTACAGGCATGAGCCACCGTGCCCAGCCAATTTCTTTCCTTTCAAAGGAACTCATGCACTTCCAACACTTCCCAAGATGGCATCTAGATGCAGAAAAATACGTCTCTTCATTCCAGTGAGGTGACATGCTTCAGATTCCTCCCTGGCTGTGTCGACATGTCATTTGCCTTAGCAGGTTTCTGAATATCCTGAAGTGGTAGCTGCTGAGATGTGGCTTGTCCAGCTTGGTTTGTTTTAACTATTGTGATGATATAATCAGCGGAAATCCAAGACCTCTGACATCCCGGGTTGAGAAGCCCCATATTCTGAAGCCTCCTCATTTCTGAGCCCAGGAAGCTTTTCTGGCCCCTATCCTTCCACTCTTTAGAGCCCTGCACTGAGGCTGCTGGAGCTTCTGGGTGTCTTCAGTGCTGTGTGCAGGCTGTAAGCACCTGGTGCACTGTCTCACACCCCTATATTTAGATTTGTCCTCTGCCAATGCTATTCTACTGTTCTTGTGTCATATTGGATGTGGTGATGTGATGAATTACCCCCAAATAATGTCCAAAGAAGCAGGAATCTACCCCAATATTCTGCATTGCCACAAAACTACCTGGGTGTTCTACACCCTCCTCAACTCTGAAGGAGGAGTCCAACATTCATCACTAAAAACTCTTGCCCTTTTTCTCCTCTCTCCTGGGTGCCTTCTGTTAGTGCTGGAATGGGTTTCTAATCTCCCTTCCTGATTTACAAGAGCCCTCTACATCAGTGAATATAAATCGCCTTAGGATCCTATTAAAATGCAGACTCCAATTCAATCATTCTGGAATCTGGCCTGAGAGTCTGCATTTCTAACAAGCTCCCTGGTGATGCCAACCAGGCTGCTCAATGACCACCCTTTGAGAAGCAAGCCTGATCAGTCCTCTTTCACGAGATTGTATTTACTTCCCCCACTCCACGTCTGCAGGACAATGATAGCAGGCAAGGTGCAGGGAAAGGAAATAGGTGATCAATGGGAAAATACGTCAGGAGGTGCTTCAGGAATGTCATCTCAGTTACTCAGACCACCGCCACCTTTTCCTCTCCCACTGGCACCACTGCTCCTTCTTGGGGACTCCTCACAGGCTATAGAAGTTTCAGTCATTGCCCGTGTATTTGATGATGTGTTTCTCCCAAACTATACTATCATTTTCTTGAAAGCATAGAGCAGAATTCCCAAACTGGTGGCGACAGGCTGCATATGGCCCCACAGATGTTTTATTTTACCATTACAGTGTTTTTAAAATATATAAGTTAGTGCCAAATGTAAAGCACTAATCCTCAACCCCAACTGCACACTAGAACCACCTGGAACACTTTCCGAAACATGTCAGTGTTTGAATCCCACCCCCTTAATGATTGAGCTTCAATCTGCCTGGGAAGGGTCCTAGATGTCAGTATCTGTTTATAGTAAGCTTTTTACTTTAGAACAGTTTTAGATTTACACAATTATTGCAAAGACAATACAGAGTGTTTCCATATACCCCACATTCAGTTTCCTCTCCTACTAACATCTTACATTAGTATACTACCTTTGTCACAATTAATAAACTCATATTTATACATTATTATTAACCAATATCATACTTTATTCAGATTTCCTCAGTTCTTCCCTGATGATCTTTTCTGTTCCAGGATCCCATCTAGGACACCACATTCTATTTATCTGGTGCGTCTCCTTAGGCTCTTCTTGGTCATCATAGTTTCTCAGACTTACCTTGGATTTGATGATCAAGACAGTCTTGGGGAGTGCTGGTCAGGTGTTTGTACAATGCCTCTCATTTGGGATTTGTTTCATGTTTTTTTCATGATTAGGCTGGGGTAGACATCAGTACTTTTTAAAAGATACCCTGGTTATCCTGACGTCCAGCTAGTATTAAGAACCATTGATTTTTAAGGATCTGAAGAATTCATGTATTTCTAGCACTTTGGGAGGCTAAGGTGGGAGGATCACTTAAGGCCAGGAGTTTGAAAGTAGCCTGGGAAACATAGCAAGACCCTGTCTCTACAAATAAATACAATCTGTGTTACAAGAAAAAAAAAAGAATTTGCATGAAATTTTAGACTTTGGCTTCGCTTGACTGTGGGGGGATCTGACCACATGGAGACTGCAATCTTCCATGGAAATAACAGATTGGCCATGAGAAGTGGCTGTCAGCACCCTCCAGTACTCCACAATTGGCTTTGCTATTGGCCCTCATCTTCTGAAATTCCACCACCCACGCAGACATTAACTTCATCATCTTTGATGCATAGCACCTAGCATGCTGCCTGACACTTGATGAGTGACTGACTGACTGACTGAATGAATGAATGAATTTATAAAGAATAAATGTGTGGTTACTGAAAATGGCAAACGTGTAGATTATATGATCAGAATAAAATACTGGGCAATGGGCCAGGCATAGTAGCTCATGCCTGTAATCCCAGCACTTTGGTAGGCAGAGGCAGACAGGATGCTTGAGCCCAGGAGTTCAAGACTAGCCAGGGCAACATGGCAAAACCCTGTATTTACTAAATGTGTATATTATATTTAGTTTTACTATATATTTATATTTGCTATTATATATATAATTAGCCAAATGTGGTAGCATGCAGCTATAGTCCTGGCTACTCAGGAGGCTGAGATAGGAGGATCACCTGAGGCTGGGAAGTCAAGGCTGCAGTGAACTGTGATTGCACCACTGCCCTTTATCTTGGATGATGGGAATGAGAGACCCTGTCTCAGAAAAATAAAATAAAATAAAATAAATACTGGGCTAAATATTGCAGATTGGTTTACTCAACGTTCATCCTAACCTTCTTCCTATGTAATAAAATCTTGAAAGCTAAAAACTGCATTTCCCAGACTCCCAGACAGCTAGGTCCCCTCTTGGGAAGGTAGGCTGGTGCAAAAGTAATTGCGGTTTTTGCCATTACTTTTAATGGCAAAAAGTAATGACAGACTCCTCACAAAACATGGAAGGAAAAATGAAGCCTCATGAGGAGGAAACCATGCATAGGGAGATGATTTTACTGGCAAACACGGGTGGAGACATTTGGTTATTCTAAAACCAGCAGCTTCCTGATTGGTGCAGAGGCATCGTGGCTGTGGGGCCCAGAAGCAGCCAGTCCTGTGGTGTGGTTCTGGAAAGCTGCTCTTGAAGCACAGCCTCCTCGAGTCTGCTCTTTCAATCTTCCCAACAATTTCTCTGTAAAATTACAAAATGATTTCTGTCATCGTCATTACTCATTTTGAAGGATACAATAATTGTGCAGAAGCTGCTAATTGCCTGCCTGATATCCATTCTCTTCTTCACTAACTTCTATATTTGGGAGGTATACACATGTCCTGCCTTTACAAAATGCTCTATTGCCATATTCCCTTGTAGAATGGAAGGCCAAGGAGATGAAATGGAAGACTTTGGACAGAACTTCTGGGAAAGCTCTTTAAAGCAGTCTACTAGACTGGCAAGCAGACATTCATTCTCCTCTTCTGACTTAGACATGGTATTTTTAGCTCCAGCAGCCGTCCTGTGAAGATGGGAGCACATGCTAAGGGCAGCAGAAAAGAAAGCCAGAAGGAGGTTGGATATTGATACCACCGTGGTGCCATCTTACCAGCCCTCGGCCACCTACCCCAGCCTTCCGGTTATGAGAAAGAAAAACAAAATTAGCTTAAGCTGCTATTATGTAGAGGTCTCAATTCCTAAGAGTTTAATGCATTTCCTTAAACACATATGCATGTTGCAGAATGCCCAGCTGGAAATTAAACTTTCTAAAAATTTATTAATTTATTTAGAGAAGGGGAATCTCACTATGTTGCCCAGGCTGGCCTCAAACTCCTGGGCTCAAGTGAACCTCCTGCCTCAGCCTCCCGAGTAACTGGGACTACAGGCATGTACCACCATGCACGGCTGAAATTAAACTTTGTGGGTGTTTTTCAGGTCTGGAAAAGGGGTACCAGAAAGTCAACTTGGCTTTTTCACCTGCCTAGTCCGATCTCTTTTGAGCCATCAAAATATCTCTCTCCATCTTCAGTGCTGCTTAAGGTTTCTGGAGACTTACCTGGGTAGCCAAGGCTGGGAGAGTGAGGAATAGCTCTATTATCTGGTAAGGAGATTTGTAATCAGCCCCTTCACATGTTTTCAGAAATCCAGACAGAGCCCTAGAGAGAGACTGGGGAAGGGAATGCAGTTGGGGCTCTAGATTCATGTATTTGTAGGGAGATTTCTAAATATTGTGTGTCTACTGTATGCCAGGCAGTGTCTAGGCACTGGGGTGCAGCAATGAATGAAAGATAAGATCCCTGCCCTCATGGAGTTTGCACTCTACTGGGGCCTCTGGAAGGAAGCTGAGCTGTGTTACAGAATCACCCCAGTTGAGGTGACTGTTCCGGTGAATATGGAGACAAAATCTACTCTCTGACCTCAGCCAGTGAGGGTGCTACAGCCTGCCATAGAGCCCTGCACTCTTTCAGAGAGGGTTTCTCTCCCAGGCCAGCTGTCACTCTAATCTGCCCTCCCCACTGTGATCCCAGCTGGACACATGGCTCACTGGTTTTTCTGTTACTTTGTAAGTGCAGATAAGAACTCTATCCCTCACACTTTGGGGACAGAACAGAGTAAGCTGGGGTACACTGAGCTTGGAGAAGGGGAAGTGTACAGGTCTGGCTAAATATTTATAAAATCTTGATTTTTTTTCCTAAGGACAGAAGTCAAATAGAATATATACACTGATTACAACCACTTATTCATTCATTCATTTTATAATGAATATAGAATATGACCAGCAATGTGCTGGGCACTTGATCTTATTCACTTCCACAGAAACCCTGGGAGCAAAGTACTGTTATCTTCATTTTACAAACAAGGAGATCAATGCTTAGAGAAGTGAATTATCTTGATTGGGTGCTGTAAGAAATCAAAATAGATCTATCTGAGTCTAAGGCTGCATTCTTTCCGCTTCATTATTCTGCCTCCCCCATGCCAGTCTGCAACTAAAGACACCGTGTCCTAGAGAATGTTGCCAGTCCTTTTTTTTTTTTTTTTTTTGGAGACAGAGTCTGTCTCTGTCAACCAAGCTGGAGTACAGTGGCATGATCTCGGCTCACTGTAACCTCCGCCTCCTGGGTTCAAGCGATTCTCCTGCCTCGGCCTCCCAAGTAGCTGGGATTACAGGCGCCCACCACCACACCTGTGACAGTCTTTATCAAGCAAACCTTGCAAATCCAAAGCATAGCCACAGCAGTCACTCAGCAGTTGCTGAAAGCTGAAGTAGCCTTTCCAGCTTGGAGGAAGGCACAGGAGCCATTATGAATCTAGGAATTTAGTACTTTTCAGTAGATCCTTCTGGAGAGTATATCCAGCCATAAGAAATACTTGACAGTGCAATAAGAATATTTGCCTTTGCTATTTTTGTCATTTACATAACCTATTCTTGCTGCGGAGAGGGCATAATGCCAATTACTGCTTCTCTAAAGAGAGAAAAACGTTTTCTTTTGCCATTTTCACCTGCTCAGTCTTTGACTAAGACTGTGCGGTCTTCAGCAATATCTGCCAGTTAATGGAAATGCAGTCTAGGGGAAATTGGAGAAGAAAAGGAGTTGCCAGAAATTTTTTCCAGACCACTGGATCTTCCTAGAACTAATTAGCTTGAGGCATGTGAGGAATAGAGATTGTGTACGTCTTATGGTCAGTAGGGGTATAGGCTAGGCACCAACTGTTGCCCTTCCCAGGATGAACGCACTTCCTCCCCCAGACAGAATCAGCCTCTCCCTCTGCCCGCACCACACTGGGAACATATCTCCACATTCACACTTACCACACTTGAGTTTACGTCTGCCGCCTCAGGATCAGGAATGCTGTCTTTTCATCTGTCTCCATATCAAAACTCAGTGTTGGTGGCAAAAGACAAAAACTAATTCAAACTGGCTTCAGCCAAGAAGATGGGGTGGGAGGAGAAAATCTATTGGCCCATGTAATTGAAAAGTTCGGGGCTAGGGCCAGATTGATAGCAGCTCTAATAATATCTTCAGAATTCCATTTTTCTCTGTCTTAGTTCTGCCTCCCGCAGTGTGGGTTTATTTTAGGTACTATGTAGTGGCTCCTGGCCATTCCAGGCTCACGTCACCATTTCGGTAAGTAACCTCAGGAGGAAAATATCTCCCTGGTACGTCCCACTTAGGTCCTTGGTTCATTGCTATTGGAGGAACCTGAGTGACTCAGTCACTACATGAATCGCTAGCAAGAGGAATTCAGTGCCGTGATTGGCCAGCCCTCAGTCACGTGCTCCAGCCTGGAGCTGGGGGTGGAGCCTGTCTAAGCCAAGCCGACTAAGCAGGGGTGGATGGGAGTGGCTCCCTAAAGGAAACTCAAGGGCTGCTGCCAGAAGAAAAGGTGGAGTGGATGATAAGTGACCAATATGACACATGTTCCCGCAGCGACCCCACTGCCAAACAGGGCGTGGCACACAATAGGAACCCAGAAGTCTTTATTCAGTTTATTGTTGAAGAAGGAAGTGCTGCCAGGTGCAGACTTGGGCTTAACGCGTTCTCTGATTCAGGCATTGCTGTATAGATGGTGTTGGTAAGAGATGCCCATCACGGCTTTCTCTGCTCTCTTACTACTCTTCTCTGTGTTTCTGACTTAGCCTGGTAAGTTGCACTTGATCCTGGGTACCTTCCTCTGTTTCACAGCATGCCATGTATTTTCCAATCATGACTAGTCTATCCTCTGTCAACTGAGAAAGAGCTCTCTAGAAGGCAGGGCCCAAGTTTCCTCCCTCCTTGGTCTACAGAGCTCAACTGGAACTGAGCTGCCTTGAGGAAACATGAGTTGGGCCAGATGCATTGTTACACCAGGATGAAGGACAAGAAGCAAAGGAATGCCAGAACTGAAATTCTATCCTACAGAGCTCCCATTCCAAACAGCCCATGACCTCTTTTCCACAATTCATCTGGATGATGTCCTGAGAATGAATCCAGTGGCCTTTCAAGATGGCAGCAGTGTATAAATAGTTACAGTGTTGCTGGTAAATTTCCGTCTCACAGTATTTTGCCAATTGACTTAGGGAATATTGTGCCTTGAGGCAGTTAAGTCCACAGCTAAACCCTGTATAGCATCTATGAGAAGATACACCCATTTCCAGGCTGCTGTGATTTTGGAGGCAGTCTTTGGCAACTCCCAAAAGAACTTGGGGTTGATGGAACCTTCCTATATTATTGAACTCCTATGCTAAATTAGCATGGCAAGATACTAGCAATCCTCTTTGTTTTCCTACACTAAGGAATTAATTTTTCCTATCCTTTTAAAAAATCAATGCCCTCATTTAAAAATTTACGTTGTATGTAACAATGATTGGCTTTATCATAAAATGTGTGCTCCACAAGATAAAATAGCCAATTTCCTATTTTCACAATCCATATGCTTTTAAATAAACCTGAAATTTAGGACTCAATTTAGATACATAATCCAGTTCAAGCTTCATATATAAAGCTTGGAGTAACTAATAAACTTTCCATTTCTTATGCATTCCAAATAAGAACTTTAAAAAGAAAATAGGGAAGTAATTCATCCAGGACAGGAAACTTTGATGAGTACCTGAGGATTTGCTTTAGAATATTGCTTTAGTATACTTTAGTTACAGGAAACTGAAAGTAAAATATAGTGTTGCTTACAGTAAGTGGTGTATCCCATATGCGTGCAGTACATTTTGTAATCTTTATCTTGGTGATCTTTATACCGACAAAGAGAGTTGAGTAGGTGGTTCAATGAGTCCATTTTACAGATAAAGAAATTGAGACACAGAATAATTGTGTTTCTCAAAATCACATACGTCAAAGATAAAGCTAGCAGTCAACTCCAATCTCTTAGTTATCAGTCAGTCCAGAACTTTACTAACTCATATTTTTAGAAGCAAAGACCCGTCTAGCTTGCTTATTAACCTTTATTCTACATGCTGTTATTCTTTTCTGTCTTCCTTGAAATCCTGTTCTTGTTTGCTTCCCACATGTCAATTCTCTTCCTGACACCCGATTTTTTTTTCTAATCCTTAGTTGCCACTCAGTATAAATTGATTTCCTGTTTGTGTTCCTGAAGCTCATGAATGCATTCATTTTACCACCTAAAAGACATGAGTCCAAATCCTTGTAACACACATTGTAATGCAGTCAAGTTGTTAAATGGAGCAGAAAATGTTGCAAAAATCAAAATGCAAAGGTATACCAGTACCCAGTATACAGGTTTTATGCTACCCACTGCTGATTTCCAGAAGGCATGTGTCTGCCCTTCCCCAATGTATGTCTAAATTTGACAAATTTACCTTGTTTCAGCCAGTGTTAAATAATTATTAATTTCCCAAGAGAATAACTTCCCTTAGGTGTTATAGGAAAATGTCTTTGCCATGCCTCATCATGGCTAGGTGACAAAAGAGTTGAATCTTTGGTTTTTAAATATGCTTTTGACAAGCACAGTGCTTCATATGGCTTGCAGGCAATACCAAGCTCTTTTCTTGATCATTCCATTTGTTCTTTAACCTAGTGCATCTTCCAAAAAGAAAAGCATTCATTTAGCATTGACTGACTTCTAGGACTCTCTTCTAGATGCTTTCTCCCTGATCAAAAATGTATTGTTGAAAATTAAATACAGAGAATCAATAATCAATATTTGATTAGGTCTTTGATAAGAGGGTACAGCATGTTGATTGACAGCATGAGCTTCCAAGAGATGTGGATTCAGAGCTCAGCTCTGCTGCCTTGGGAAAGTCAATCGATTTCTTGTACCTATCACCTCCTCTATAAAACCGTGCTAATGATACCTACTTTCTAGCGTCCTGATGAAGCTAAAATGAGATGATGTATGTAAAGTGCTTATGATACTCAAGGAATAGCAATTGTTAGAGGGTATGTTTGAAACTAAATAAAGCTATTAATTGCCCTTGTGTGTATGAGAGTATTCAAGGCCATTTCTTCCTGAGAATCAGTGAAAACTTGAGCTCTGAATCATGTTCTGTTCATTTTACATATAGAGTGTATATCAAGCATAAGATAGCAATTCACTAGGTTGTTTGATTATCATTTGAATGAGTATAAACAGTCTAGTTCTCTGTCCTGTGTGTGGTAGAGATTTATGGTTCCATAAGAAGTTAGAAAATTGATTTTCCATCATGCAGAGAGGGGCAGAGAGGGTTCCCTCCACTTCTTCTAGGGTCACAGAAAGGTACTGATGCATCCTTGAAGAGTAGAAAGCTAGGCTGGTTACTTTTTGAAAATCTTTGTAGATGTGATGGAATTGAATTTAGCTATTTTTGAAAATAGTCTAATCGGAAATTCTGGGCAAATGAAGGCCAAAAAAATCCTCACTAAACATTGAACTAGAACTGTAGCTTATTGCACATCCTTTGACACCACGGTAGCCATAAAATGGCTGAACCCAAGGGCTTAGACGTAACCTAAATTCCGTTGCCTTTTCTGTTTGGTGTATTCTATAAATGTGCAGGAAACCCTGTGCTGCATCTGTATGAATTTACAACCAACAAGGCTGCTGGACAAACCAGCAGGGCTTTATTCATGAGCCTCTGAGTTGTTCCTTCAGGCTCACTCTGCTGCAGGTGTCGAGAGCTCTGCAGGTCACTGCAGGTCAGTGGTCCATGATAGTCCCAGCATCAATGGAGCTCATGAGCACTCCCGTTTCCTGTGTGAATGGGGCAGAGGTCATTCACAATGTCCTACCAGGTGGGATTCAGTTAGCTGCCATTAGATCAATAACCACCCATAAGCCACTGCCCCCTACCAGGTGGCCAACCTGTGGACAGGCAGCACTATTACAGCGCCATTGTCATTGCTAGGAATCAGGTCAACAGGATTCCTTAATGCTGGGGGACATGGGTGGTCCTGCCCACGTAAGTATGAAGAGAGACCTTCATACTTTCATTACTGAGAAATGCAGTGCTAAGGATGTATTAGGAATAAGGTAGGAAGAGTAAGAACATGTAATGAATCAGGAAGCAGGAATCAGAGAAATAAACATGAGGTCATGCTGGTTAGCTATTATTACAGCACTTTTTTAAACCACAAAATGTACTTGTGTGTACATGAGGGCCAAGGAAGTCAACTAGCATCTATCAAGCAACAACTTGGATCATGATATTGAGTTGGATGTGGTTGGAAGTACATTAGAAGTGTCTCAATTCTGCCCATCTTTTAAGACCCAACGTATGTACCCTAGCTTCTGAACACAAACACAAAAAGAACCCTCCCTTACCTGACCCTTCATTCTATTTATTCTCTACCACAAAAGTTTCACACTTTTTAAAGCCATAGGACTCTTTATTGAGGACAAAAATCTGCAGAAACCAATATGAAAACCAGATATAAGAAGAGGGGTTCTGGCTTGGTGCAGTGGCTCATGCCTGTAATCCCAGCACTTTGGGAGGCCGAGGTAGGATCGCTTGAGCCCAGGATTTCAAGACCAGCCTGGGCAACATAGTGAAACCCAATCTCGACAAAAAAGAATATTTAAAAAAATTAGCCTGTAGTGGTGGTGCTCCTATAGTCCCAGCTACTCGGGAGGCTGAGTTAGGAGGATTGATTGAGCCTGGGAAGTCAAGGCTGCAGTGAGGTGTGATCAGACCACTACACTTCAGCCTGGATGACAGAGTGAGACCATGTTGCTCGCACACACACACGCACACACACAGAAGGGTTCTGGTAGATGCAAAGTGTGGCCACCTGGGCATCTCTCTGTTGAGAGCCTGAGAAACCCTAGGGTACCATAGAACACAGTTTGTATAGAACAAACTGTATCATTTACTCGGCAGTTAATCATACATTGCCTTGTGTTTTTCCATGATTCTTGTAGATTTGCTAATTAGATTACAAACTTCTAAGGGGCAAAGATTCAAATGAAAGACAACAGAATCAGCGAGAGGTGGGAGTTGAGAGATGGAGGTTCTGTGCCTGGCACCAGCACTGGCCCTAGCTTGCAGATCAGTTCATTCGGTGTGCTGGGCCTGTGAGGGCTGAACCAAACAATATGTAAGAAATGTAATCATAATTTCCAGTGGTCCATGATAGTCCTAGTTTACACTTGCTATAAATCAAATGATTATTTAGAATTGTTTTCACTCTCAAAAGTCTCCCAATTCAGATGATCAGTCACATGCTCTCCCTCTCTCGAAGGCTCTTTTTGATTCATGATGCTACATATGTGCTGCCCCCTATCCACTCACCCCACCCTAGGATCTAGCATAGGGAAAAGGGCATAGTAAGGACTCAGGATTTATTAAATTAATTCAGGATAAGACATGATTATCACCTTACAGGAGCCCAAAACCAAATTTAGAAGGTGATGAGTTATATGGATGAAGCTTCTAGAAATCAGTACAATCCGGGGAAAGGGGATAAGTTGCAAGACACATGAGAAGGGCCACAGGTAGATCCCATGTTTTCAGAACCATAGGCAGCCATTCATTTCCATCAGAGTACATTAAGATTTTGAAAAATAGAGCCAGGGAGAGAGGCCAGATGAGGAATGGGCAGACAGGCCACCTCGTGGAACATGTGATTGGGGTGACAACGTAGTTACAGTTACAAGGTGGTGAGTGTTGGGGGCACAGCCTGGCCCTGGTTGGCTGTCTTGCTGTCTGGCAGAACTCCATGGAGTGAGGCAATTGGTAGCGATCCAGGCAGGCAGTTGGTGTCAGTGAGGTCCATATGTGGATGGGACCAACAGCAGTGTGGGCAGCGCAGTAGGGGAAAGCCAGGCACTGGGTCCTGGGAACCCCAGGCAGCCCCCAGCCCTGGAGAAAGGGAGTACTGAGGTGAGAACAGGGAACCGAGGTCTAGTTAGGGACTTTCTGAAAGTTGGGGGAATGTGGAGGCTGTCATTTGGGCCAACTTGGCTACACAGCATGCTGGGATCTCAATGGTGGGTGAGCACTGAAAGAATGAGCTAAAAATTGGCAGTGACCAAGCAAGAGGGATTAATTTGGTTTTTGGCCCAGCCCCAAGGAAAGAAGCCAGCTGTCCAAACCACAAACTAGGGTCTGACATGCGCTGGTGCCAGTGTTCAAATCTGCCAGTAGGGGCCCGGTGCCTGTTTCTCCTCTCAGGCAGGAACCAGGCAAAACTGCAGGGGCAAATCCCATGAGCTACGGTAGATTGCTGGACACAGCAGGTCTTACCTAGGGCAATGGCTACTGTGGCGAAGGCTGAATGAAAATACAGACTGAGAGTCATGTCGAGTCTTCGAGAGCAAATCCAAAACTGGGTCATAAAATGAGTTTGACTGAGAATAAAGTTAAAAGAGCCTGATAGGAAATCATGAAACTAGGAAGCAAGAGAGGAATGGAGGATCCAGGTATACAGGATACATCCCAGAGCAGTTTCATAGCAAACTGTAAGCTTTTGTGTAAGTACTATACATATATATATAGCTTATATATCTATAGCTTATATATATATATGTGTGTGTGTATGTGTGTGTGTATAGTGACCTTATAGGTAGTAGTCCCAACATGGGCTGACATACATGTGCTTGAGCATTAAACAGGGGCTGACAGGGAGCAAGGCAATAACACACAACCATCTCTAGGTAGCAATCATGCGTGTAGTCAAGCAGGAGGGGGTTCATGGTTCTGGGAAAGTCCTGGCCAACTGATTACAAGACTCCGTCTAGCAGCTGGAGGGACCAGGCCCAGCCTCCAGGAAGAGGAGGTAGGCAAGGCCCCAGGAGGGACATGAGGGCCTCAGCAAAGTAACCTGGGGT
Organism: Pan paniscus; assembly: GCF_029289425.2. Taxonomy (NCBI): domain Eukaryota; kingdom Metazoa; phylum Chordata; class Mammalia; order Primates; family Hominidae; genus Pan; species Pan paniscus. Next base: position 34,976,241 of record NC_073254.2, read on the forward strand.
CAGGGCAGAGCTTCAGTTGCAGAAATAAAAGTCAGGACCCAGGGCAGACACACAGTCACATAGACAGGGCACACACATGTGAGGGTGAGATGGGGAGCTGGAGCTTGTTGGACCCACCCCAGATGTACCTGATATTGGCCAGGGGCAGTGAGACTTTGGGGTGGCAGAGTTTGATCTATACTCTGGAGCTGACTAATTGGGGTTTAGTCTTGATGCTGCCATTTACTGGCTGTGAGACCATCAGCTAGTTAATCAACATCTCTGAGTTGTGTTTGCCTTATTTTTAAGATGGGAATAACAACATGTACTTGGCAAGGTTGTCGTGATGATTCAATGATGCAATGTGTATGACGTGCCAAGCTCTGTGCCTGGCACCATCACAGGTGCTCCATAAACAGGGCTATTACTATCATTAAGACTAAATCCAAACCACACCTGCAGGGAGGGAAGCAGGGATGGGGCTTGAAATACACTGCCAGGCTGGGCTGGATTACCAAAGTAACTACGGGATGCTGAGCCTGGGTGTGCAAGGCTGGATGGTGCTGGGAGAGTCCGGGACTAGGACTGGACTGGGTCCTATGGAAAAAGCAAGGGCTATATTTCCCAAATAGAATGTCATGTTCAGAGAAGGACCAGCTGTGAGTTGCCAATTTACTGTTCTTTTTCCGGTTTGAGGAGTACTAAGCCCACAGGCAGAGTCCAAACAGCCTTTGCAGAAAGAGGAAAGAGACATGGGATTAGGTAACCAATCAGCCTATCATGCAAAGAGCCAGTGCATCCTGTCATCCAAAAATTACCCCCTCTCCTTCATTCAGGGGCAGTGCTCCCCAAAATTTTACCATCATATACTAATTTCTTTTTTTTTTTTCTTTTGAGACGGAATCTCACTCTGTCTCCCAGGCTGGAGTCAGTGGCGTGATCTCGGTTCACTGCAACCTCCGCCTCCCGGCTTCAAGAGATTCTCCTGCCTCAGCCTCCCGAGTAGCTGGGACTGCAGGTGCGTGACACCACGTCGGGCTAATTTTTTGTATTTTTAGTGGAGACGAGGTTTCACTGTGTTAGCCAGGATGGCCTTGATCTCCTGGCCTTGTGATCTCCCTGCCTTGGCCTCCCAAAGTGCTGGGATTACAGGCGTGAGCCTCCGCGCCTGGCCTACCATCACATATTAATTTCTTTAACTTAAATATTCTTGTCCGAAGGCATAATTGTTCCAAATGTCAGTGTTGCAGGATGTAGGACAAATCGAATCACTCATAGTTCATGTATCCAGGCCTTGATCTGCTGAGATGCCTACAAGTCACCAAGAGGACTTATGGAAGCATGGACCTTTCCCAGGCACAGGGCAGCTGGAGAAAGAGAAGAAGAAGCATCTGTAGGACTTTGAAGTCTTGGGAAGGAATTAGGAAAAGCTGGAAGCTCACAGAGTGTTTGTTCTCCTCTTCCTGCTGACACTGGCAGAGTTTCATGGGATCTAGTTTATACATTCAGTTCTGTTTGTGGCACAGAAGGTCTTGAGCAGCTTGAGAACCAGCAACTGGTTGTGAGGACAATGGTCTAGAAAGGGAAAGAGACACTGTCTGTACAATTTCCTCTCCTTGGAGCTCAAGCACCTGATGCGACCCTCTTCTTTGGTCTCCAGACTTCCCCTAAAGAAGCTAATACCTGTAATCCTTAGCTATGAAGCTGGCTGAGGTAGCTTTGAATTTAGGTGCCAGTGCCACATTGGAAATGCATGTGCATGATTGGCTTGCAAAGGTAGGGTTTTTGTTGTTGTTTTGAGACGGGATTTCCTATGGTACCCAGGTTGGCCACGAACTCCTGGGCTCAAGTGATCTCCCACCTCAGCATCCTGAGTAGCTGAGACTACAGGTGTATGCCACGGTGCCAGTTCAAAGGCAAGTTTTTTTTAACCTGTGTGGTCCAATACAACAGCCCTAGCTGTGTGTAGCTGGTTCAAATTGAGACGTGCCATAGATGTAAAATACACACCAGAGTTCAAAGACTCATTACAAAAAAGACAAAATAATGTGGCTGAATGTGGTGGCTCATTCCTGTAATCCCAACACTGGGCCAAGGTAGGAGGACTGCTTGAGTCCAAAAGTTCTAGGTTAGAGTGAGCTATGTTCGTGCTAATGCACTCCAGCCTTGGCGACAGAGCAAGACCTTAGCTCTAAAAAACTAAAAAAAAAAAAAATAAGTAAATAGACAAAAGAACGTGAAATGTCTCTTTAATAATATTGTACATTAATTCCATGTTGAAATGATCATATTTGGGATATGTTGAGTTAAATAAAATATATTATTAAAATGAATTTCACTTTTTAAAGTTTTTAATGTGACTAAAAATTTCAAAATTCCATATTTTTGTATTATAATACATATTTTGCACAATAACAAACATTGATGAGTTTGTTTTGCCCATTGAGCCCCCACTCGAAAGGTCTGGTCACTCTCACGGTGACTTATCAACCTGGTGGGTACCTGATATTTGGCTGGTCGCAAAAGAGTCAGCTCATCTGGGGAGAGGCAGGGTGATAGCATCCCAGGCAGCCAAAGATAACTGGACAATCCCTCTATCCCTGCTGCTGGAATCTTTTAGAAGTGCTGTCTCTCTTCATGTCAGACACACAGGACACTTAGGCGGCCGAGAATCTCTCCAAGCATTTGTCTGCCCATCACCACCTAATGGCCACGTCCTGGATGTGGGGAAACAGAAACTCTTAGCCCTCCTGTTTTTCACCTGTTGGTATTCTGGAGGGACAGCATTGCCATTAAGACACCTTATGTTGTTTTTGCCTTGGTAAGTTTGAGGCTCTGAGTTAAGACTCTCTCATCTGGATCAATAAACCTGCTCTAGCTCCACCTCAAAAATGCAAAAATTACCCCTTTATAAGACTCATAAAGGCACAAACCTCACCTTGTTTCTTTATTCATTCAACAAATATTCAAGTAGCATCTAATACTGGAAGAGAAGAGAAGGGCTTACAAGACAGACATCTGGCTCTGTCTGCCAGTAGCCTTCCAAGAGTCCATCACTTCTTCCTTCTTGAAAACTTTGCTTCACTTGCCCTTAGACCTCCCTTTATCTCAGTTCTTCTTCTTCCTTCCTTCCTTTCTTTCTCTTTCTCTCTTTCTCTCTTTCCTTCTTTCTTTTGAGGCAGAGTCTCACTCTGTTGCCCAGGCTGAAGTGCAGTGGCCCAACCTTGGCTCACTGCAACCTCTGCCTCCCGGATTCAAACGATCCTCCCGCCTCAGTCTCCCAAAGTATTGGGATTACAGGCGTGAGCCACTGCACCCAGCCAACAGTTTCCTAACTGATCTCATTGCTATATTCCTTGTATTCCTATATAGCCTATTCTTAGGTCAGCTGCCAGAGTGATCCTTGAAAAATGTAAGTTATAACAAATCACTCCCCTCCTCAGAACTCTCCAACAACTTGCGTGTCTCTCTGAGTGAAATCCAAAGTATTTACTGAGTCTACCAGGCCTCATACACTTGCTCTCTCCAGTTTAGCCACTCTGGCCTCCTTGCTTTTCTTAAACATGCCAGCCAAGCTTCTCCCACTTCACAGCCTTTCAACTTACTGTTGCCTCTACCTAGAAAACTCTTCCTCCAGATACCTGCATGGCTTGGCTCCTTACATTCTTCAGGTCTCTGCTGAGATGTCACCTTGGGGAGACCTTTCCTGACCATGTCTCAGAAAGCAGCACCCTGCACCCTACCTTTCTATTCCCTTAACCTGCCGGATTTTTCCTCCTGGCGCTCATCTCCACCTGCCATGTTGTACACTCACTTGAATGTTGATTGTCTGCCTCCATTGGAATGTCAGTTCCCTGACAACAGAGATTGCATCTTTTCATTCATTGCTGCCTCCCAGCATTTGCTACAGTGTCTGGCACATTGTAAGTCTCAATAAATATTTGTTGAATGCATGAAGGCAAAGAAATGGTTCTCCTTTGTAAAGATGATAAGAGGCAGACAATAAACAAGTAAAAGAAAAAGTACATATCATCACCAATTGTGGCAAGTGCTGTGAGAAAACCAAGAGATACCGTAATGGAGTGCCTGCTTTACATAGATTTTCAGGTGGTCAAAGGGGAGTTTCTGAAACAAGTGACACTCAGGTTGGGATTAAAAGGAGGAGATAGGGCCAGCCCTGCAAATTGTGGGAGAAGACCGTGCTGGAGGGGAGGGAAAATAGCACATTCAAAAATCCTGAGGCAGGAATGAGTTTGATGTCTTCAAAGAATTGAGAGGGCAGGCCCGGCGCAGTGGCTCACGCCTATAGTCCCAGCACTTTGGGAGGCCGAGGCAGGCAGATCATCTGAGGTCAGGAGTTCAAGACCAGCCTGACCAACATGGCGAAACCCCGTCTCTACTAAAAATGCAAAAAATACCCCAGCATGGTGGCGGGCGCCTGTAATTCCAGCTACTCAGGAGGCTGAGGCAGGAGAATCACTTGAACCCCGGGAGATGGAGCTTGCAGTGAGCTGAGATCACACCACTGGACTCTAGCCTGGGCAACAAGAGTGAAAGTGTATCTGAAAGAAAAAAAAAAAAGGATTGAGAGGGAACTAATGGGGAATGAAGAAAATGACATGTGATGTTGAAGGGGTGTTTAGGCCAAATCATAAAAGATCTGGTGGGCTACGGTAGAGTTTAGATTTTCTTCACAGTTTTGTCTAAGGCTGGACCTGTTAGTACAATTTGAGGGGAAAATCTGAGATGGTATCCAGATGGTGGAATCTGGGTTTCTGGACCATTAACTTAAGCTTCTGCATAAAGTTTCTTAGATAGAAATAGAGTGGCCTTCACAAGGCCCACAGACTGATCCTCCTACAACAGGGCTTCCAAGACAGTAATTCCTGTAAAAGAAACAACAGCTTTCTCCCTCTATCAGAGCAGGTCTGCAACACTCAAACTCTTCTGTTATGTGGTCCCTCTTTCATTACGTAGCTGGCCTTATCTCCAGCTACAATAAATTGTCCCAGATGGCATTTCCAATCCAGTGGTCTGGTCCCTATTCTCTTTCCTGCATTTTCATAGCTACTCTGGGGCTTTTGCTTGTGTTGTTCCCCTGCAAGAATTGTCCTGTGCTTCATCCACATGTCTAAAAGCCAGCTCTAATTCTAAGGTAACCATGAGATCAGGTATACAGGCCTAGGTCATGATCTAAAAGTTAGTTTATTACTATATTAGGTTGGATAATGGCCTCCCAGAAAGACTTTCTCATCCTAATCTCTGGAACCTGTAAACTTGACTTTATATGCGAAACAGCGCTTTGCAGGAGTGACTAAGGGTTGTGACTTGGGGAGATCATCCTGGATTATCTGAGTGGAACCTGAAAGCAATCGCACATATTCTTACAAGAGGAAGGCCAGGCGCGTTGGCTCACGCTTGTAATCCCAGCACTTTGGGAGGCTGAGGCGGGCAGATCACCTGAGATCAGGAGTTCAAGACCAGCCTGACCAACATGGAGAAACCCCATCTCTACTAAAAAAAATAAAAATGCAAAATACAAAAATTAGCTGGGCATGGTGGCATGCACCTGTAATCCCAGCTACTCGGGAGACTGAGGCAGGAGAATCGCTTGGACCCAGGAGGTAGAGGTTGCAGTGAGCCGAGATCATGCCATTGCACTCCAGCCTGGGCAACAAGAGTGAAACTTCGTCTCAAAAAAAAAAAAAAAAAAAAAAAAAAAAGGCACAGAGAGAACCCACAGACAGGAAAGCAGAAGGCAATGTGACCACAAAGGCAGAAACTGGAGTGAGGCAGCCACAAGCCAAGGAATACCAGCAGCCACCAAAAGTTGGAAGAGGTAAGGCTCAGATTCCCCCCACCAGAGCCTTCAGAGAGAGTGAGTGTGACCCTGCCCACACCTTGATTTGGGCCCAGTGATCATGATTTTGGATTTCTGGCCTCCAGAACTGTGAGATAATAGATTTCTGTTGCTGTAAGCCACCAAGTTTGTGGTCATTTGTTGCAACAGTTACAGGAAACAAATGTAGTTACCTTGTCCTGTACCTTGGCATCTGTCCTTCATGTCATCCTTATTGCTCCCCTGTCGGCTTCCCTGCTGAATTACCAGGTACAATTGGCACTCCGTATCTAAGGGTTCCACATCCACGGATTCCACCAACCTCGGATGGCAAGTGTAATTAGAACTGAAGGGTTGTGTTTGTACGGAACATGTACAGAATCTTTTTTCTTGTCATTATTCCCTAAACAACACAGTATCAAAACTATTTATATGATATTTATGTCATATTAGTATTTTAAGTACTCTAGAGATGATTTAAAGTATACAGAAGGGTGTGCATAGGCTATATGCAAATATTACACCATTTTATATTCAGGACTTGAGCATCCATAGATTTTGGTATCCTTGGAGTCCTGGATCCAATCCCCCAAGGATATCGAGGGATGACTGTAGTTCCTGTTCTTAATTAGGTTCAATCAATATATCATAAAAATTCCGAGAGAAATTCAATTACAAGTCAAGGCTATGAAGCTAACAGGGGTATCTTGGATCCTGGATCCAATCCCCCAAGGATATCGAGGGACGACTAGTTCCTGTTCTCTTACCCTTTTTAATGTTATATGTACTCATATTTACTGCATGCTAGTTTCACAGGTTTAGGTAGGTATTTTATCTCTCCCACTCTCTTCATTTTAAAGCCACATTATCAAGTCAGACAGGCTCCAGGGAAATAAATTCTCAGTAGCAGCATGTGGGATAGATCCTGGTAGGCAGGCCTAGGAGCCAGAGAGATCAGCTAGGAGGCCAGGTCCGTGATTCATAAGTGAGGTGACGGAGGTGTGGACTAGTGGGTGGTTTTAGCTGGTTAGTTTGTTCTGTTTTTTGAACTTTGGTAATCCTAAGTGCCTGGAATTGTGATGAGTAAAGGCAGAAAACAAAGTCCCCCCAGGCATTACTGTGCCCAGGGCGTAAGGGACCTGAAATGTTAGAAAATAACTGATAGGACTTAATAGCTGAATGGAATGAAAAAAATCAAAGCACAAGGTTTTAAGCCTGAATCACTGAGAAAATAGTACTTTTTATAGCAATAGAAAAATTAGGAAGCCATGAGGGTTGTAGAGAGAAAATTATGAATTCTTTATTTGAAATGTTGAATCTTAGGTGAGCTGAAATAACTACTTGAAAGCCGTCTCCCTTGGGAAGCTCCCCGCAACCACATATCCAAGTCTGAAAGTCTGGTGCTTCCAGAATCTCCCAGTTATGCTTTTTCCCTAGAACTGATAACCCTGTATCATGAGTACAGGTCTACTTTTCCATCTTCCTGACAGTCTGAGTTCCTTAAAAGATGAGATTGTGGCCAGGCACGGTGGCTCATGCCTGTAATCCCAGCACTTTGGGAGGCCGAGGCGGGTGCATCACCTGAGGTCAGGAGTTCAAGACCTGCCTGACCAACATGGTGAAACCTTGTCTCTACTAAAAAAAAAATACAAAAATTAGCTGATCGTGGTGACGTGTGCCTGTAATCCCAGCTACTCGAGAGGCTGAGGCTGGAGAATCGCTTGAACCGAGGAGGCAGAGGTTGCAGTGAGCCGAGATCGTGCCGCTACACTCCAGCCTGTGCAACAGAGCAAGACTCTGTTTCAAAAAAAAAAAAAGATGAGATCGTGCCTTACTATATCTCCAGCCTCAAATATACTACCTGGTACCTAGTAGATGCCCAATCAGTAAATTTTCAATGAATTAGCAAACAGGGTTGAGCTCAGACAAGAGGTCTAGGCTGGAGATGAAGATCTTGGAGTTTCCTTTCATAAGTGAGAGTTAAAGTCATGATAAACAGCACCACTGAAAGGGACGACAGTTTGGTCTGTCATTGACTGAGTTCCTCAATAATAGGAAATAGTTCTAGCTAAGTAGATTTTTAAAACTTTGCCCTCAGAATCAGGTGCCAGGGATCAATATCTGAATAAGGAAGAAGACAAGAGTCTGAGACTGTCATCTCTCCAGGGCTGTCATGAAACTAAAAGTCATTTTTCATTTACCAGCCAGTTCAAGGTTCACTCATCCTTATCAATGTGGTCACGCAACGTTATAATAAGCATCGGTCAGAGGCACAAAGATGTTCTGCATGTGACATTTCTGACTTCTGGGTATATTTTGTGCCACATCAAAAATCGGTCAGGTGGGAAACTATAGAGGGAATATACTTTTTTCTTGGATATTGCGACTTCTAAAAAGCTGCCAAAGACATGGGAAGATTCCTTAAGATGTATTTCAAGACTACTTGAAATAAAGGCTACTACTTTAGAACTCTCTTTCTTATATTTCCAGCTAGATCATTTTTACACATACCCCTTGTAGGCATCAGGGCTGGGGGTCAAATTCTTTTGAATGCCAAAAAAGATAGATAATAATCCTGGCTGTTTTAGATACCACTGTTAGCTTCATAGCCTTGACCTGTAATTGAATTTCCCTGGGAATTTTATGACATATTGATTGAACCTAATTAAGTCAAGGACCTGCTCTCCATTATCTGCCTTCACAGCCTCTACACAGAGCCATTCAATCCAAACAACATTTAGTAAGTTCCTAATAAGTACAAAGCCCTGTGCTGGGCCTCTGCAAAACATAAAGATAAATAAGCTGTAGTCACTTGTTCTTCAGCAGTCCAGTCTTGGAACAGTTAGGGTGCATACACATAAACTCGAACACAAGAAAACTAAAGCAAACACTCTAGAAGAAATGTACAGACCTACAACCTTAGTGCAAAGTTGGCCATTAATTACTGGGTGGAAATGGTAAAGACCGAAATTATTTGTTTGAAATGCTAATGACTCTTTCTACACACTTTCAAGCATTTGTTCTTTAAACAGAGTGTAAGGAATACTGACTCACTTGGTATTACATACCCCTGTCATTTCCTTCGTAATTAACCCAGGCACATTCTTCTGGTAGCCATCATTCTTGTTCCTCCACTTCTGGAGTTCTCATTTGAACATACACAGGGTTTGGGGATAATCTCCTAGGGAATGCGGGAACATTTTTAGGATGACCCTGGGTAACTCCTGTTTCCTCAGTTGCAAAATCTCTTTTTCACATTCTCATTACTTGATTGCCAGTTCCAATAGGTCAGCTCCATGTTGCCCTGAAACTCTGGGCCACTGAGCGTCAACATTCTTGTGTGTGACTCTCCTCTCCACAGGACTTTCCCTAGTACCTTAGCAAAGACTGTGTAGTGCTGAGTTAACATACTTCACAATTCTTTCCCGCTCCTTCGTCATGAGAGACACGAATATTCTTACAAATCAACTACCATCAAGGCTCCAAGCCGGGCATTTAAGAATTGGATGAACCAAACTTTTATTTTTTAATTAAATTTAATTTTTTTAAAGACAGGGTCTTGCTCTGTTGCCCAGGCTGGAGTGCAGTGGCACCATCATAGCTCATTGCTAGCCTGAAATCCTGGACTCAAAGGATCCTCTCACCTCAGGGTCCTGAGTGGCTAATACTACAGGCACATAACACTATGCCCAGCTAATTTTTTAATTTTTTGTAGAGACAAGATCTTGCTATGTTGCCCAGGCTGGTCTCAAACTCCTGGCCTTGAGTGATCCTCCCACCACAGCCTCCAAAAGTACTGGGATCACAGGCGTGAAATACTGTGCCTGGCCACAAACTTTTAAACAGACATCTCTGGCCAGGAGCAGTGGCTCACACCTGTAATCTCAGCACTTTGGGAGGCTGAGGAGGGCGGGTCACTGGAGTTCAGGAATTCAAGACCAGCGTGACCAACATGGTGAAACCCTGTCTCTACTAAAAATACAAAAATCAGTCGAGTGTGGTGGCGGGCACCTGTAGTCCCAGCTACTTGGGAGGCTGAAGCAAGAGAATCACTTGAACCCAGGAGGCAGAGGTTGCAGTGAGCTGTGATCGTGCCACTGCACTCCAGCCTAGGTGACAGAGCAAGACTCCGTCTCAAAAATAAATACATACATAAATAAAATAAATAGACATCTCTCTACCCTAACTTTTGAGAAAAAAAAATATGTTTGAGGAAAATACAGCTATTTCCTTAGAATATCATTTGACATAGTGCTATCATATAACTTCAAGGTAAATGGTATTAGACTTGTATATATGTGTCTTTGTATATATATAGATTTGTATGTATGTGTATCCATCCTAACGCCTATATATACAATGTGTATGTGTGTAAACTTGTAATTTTACACTTCATGGTTATTTTCAGAAACTGCACCCGTAATTAGAGCAGACTACAACCAGGCACTAAGTGCTTTGATTGCATCACGCGGACTTCCAGACTTAAACTGTACGTGTGGTTAATTTAGAAAGTGATCACTATGCTTTCCCTTTGCATAGTAGCTTGAGAAAACCACTTAATCTAAGACTTTGTTACTTTTACAAAATGAGAATGATAATATCTGCCCTTCTGAGCTTTCAAGGTGATTATGAGGAGCAAATAGGATGATGTTGGTAAAACCGCCTTATCCAAATGAAGGAAGTTGTGATTGTTATTCAAGCGTCTTCTAGACCTTTGGGTCCTGTGCCCTTTGCAGACCGTCTGGCAACTTAGCCATTGAGAGCATCGAAAGTGGACTTCTTTGTGTCTTTGCATTAAAATTACATGTAATCTTGGGCCCTAAAACATCTAAGACCAGAAGCTATTCCTCTCAGAAAATTCTAGAACCTTACCTGTCACTTATTTATTCAATGAGTGTTTTATTAGATCTTCCTGTGTGCCAGGCATAGCAAGAGACCTTGGAGATACTAAGACAAATAATTGACAGTTCCCGCCTCCCATCTAGCAGAATATTGGCTTGGAACCTAACAGAAAGAAACAAATCAATCAATAAAATATTATAGGCGCTAAATAGAGGCATGTGTGGAGGAGAAACAGCAGAGAGGAGGGAGTGGTTGAATCTAGCAGTGGGTGGGAGTATGCTGAACTTTGCTGATTGCCTCCCTAACAATCATGCTTCCCCCTTCCCCACACCGTCTCCCACTAAATCGACTTGAAAGTCAAGTATTGTACTCTCTCTCTCACCCTTCCTAGCAACTAAACATGCATGTGACATAGACAGATTCGATATAAGTGTGTGTGTAACTGGTGGGTGGTTTCTGGGAAAGTGTTGCTTTCTTAATAAAGGGCTGTGACTGTGTTTTTCAGAGATAGCCACAGCAATATCTCCCACCCTATGTGCTCTTCTCATAATGTGATCTTAAAACTCCCCCTCTCAGCCGGGTGCAGTGACTCACACCTATAATCCCAGCAATTTGGGAGGCCAAGGTGGGCAGATCTTTTCAGCTCATGAGTTCAAGACCAGCCTGACCAACATGGCCAAACCCTGTCTTTACAAAAAATAGCCAAGCCAAGGTGGGAGGATGGCTTGAGCCTGGAGGTTACAGTGAGCTGCGATCACGCCACTACACCCCAGCCTGGGTGATAGAGCCAGACCTTGTCTCAAAAAACAAAAACAAAACAAACCCCAAAACTTCTACTGTTAAGAGATGGGGTCAGGCTGAGCCCAGTGGTTCATGCCTGTAATCCCAGCAATTTGGGAGGCCAAGGAGAGAGGATGGCTGGAGCTCAGAAAGTGAAGATTGCAGTGAGCTGAGGTCAGCACTGCACTCCAGCCTGGGTGACAGAAGAAGACTCTGTCTCAAAAAAAAAAAAAAAAAAAAAAAAAACAGCAAAGAGAGAGAGAGAGAGAGATGGAGTCAATGTCCTCTTTCCTCTTCCTTGACCCTGGAGTGAACTTTATGATTGTCTTAGCCAGTAGAGTGCAATGGAAGTGACATCGTGTGACATCTGAAACTAGATAATAAAAATTCCATGCATGTCCACCACTTTGTTCTTTCAGAATACTTGCTTCTGGAATCCAGCGGCCATGTTGTGAGGAAGCCCAAACTAGCCCATGCCAGGAGACCACATGACGAGGCCACATGCAGATCAGAGTCCCAGCCAGCAGTTAGCATCGACCAGACATGTAAGTAAGAACATCACTCAGTAATTGCAGCCCCAGCCCCTGAGTCATCCTCAGCCTTTGAACCTTCCTAGCAGAGACCCCAGACACTGTGGAGCAGAGACAACCTTTCCCTACTGCACTCTGCACAAATTCCTGTGCCACAGAATCTGTGAACATAATAAAATGGTTGATGTGTGCCACTTAGTGTTGGGGTGGTTTGCTTCACAACTCTGGTAACTGGAACATAGATGTGTCTGGCATTACCATTTCTCCTTTCTTCCAGCCTGGATTCTAGGAGCTGGGCAGGGTGTGAGCAGAGACATCTCACCACCATGTGGTAAAAGCATGATGTTGGCTTTGATGTTGCTGATTTGCTAAACCAACACCCACAAATGTTTATCTCCAGGCCTCCTGGAATATCAGAGAAAAAAACAAAAAACAAAAAAAACCCCTCTGGTTTATTTAAGCCACTCTATGCCAAGTTACCCGTTACTTGTAGTTAGAAGCGCCCCTGCTGGAAAGATCTGGTAGATTTGTGGGGGATAAAACTTGATTTTAAAATGTTAATGAATGTCTAATCAGAATAAAAGTAGAGATAGCAATTATAGCCTACTCTTCTATTTGACTATGAAGAAAATGAGAGAAACGAATTAGTAGCCAGGGGAATCCTAAGGGCAAATTTTATAGTCTGTGAGGAAATATCTAGTAGAAGCAGAAAGATTAAAAACTGGAGCAAGAATAACCTCAGCAATTACTGGTACAGTTCAGCCCTGCATTGGCCCTCCTGTCTTCAACAAGTCTCAAAGACTCTCTTGGAAATTTTCAAAGCAGGGCTGGCTTCATGGGCTTGTGACCTGCACAGTTTCACAGGTCTCCTTGCTTAGAGGGACCCTGTATTTGATTTAATGCTCTGCTGTCACTGTCTTGAAATTAGTAATTTTTGAACAAGGGACCCTATGTTTTCATTTTGCACTAAGTCACATAAATAATGTAGTCAGTCTCACTTAAAATTTTCCTGCTTCCATTCATGTGAAGATGTTTAGAAACAACCTGGAGGCCAGGCATGGTGGCTCACACCTGTAACTCCCAGCACTTTGGGAGGCCAAGGCAGGAGGATCACTTGAACCGAGGAGTTTGAGACCAGCCTGGGCAACGTAGTGAGACCCAGTCACTACATAAAAAATTTTTAAATTAGCCAGGCATGGTGGCACGTGCCTGTATCCCCAACTACTCACTGGGCTAAGGCAGGAGAATTGTTTGAGCCTGGGAGGTCAAGGTTGCAGTGAGTTGTAATTGAGCCCCTGCATTCCAGCCTGGATGACAAAGTGAGACTCTAGTCTCAAAAAGAAAAAAAAGAAAAAAAAAAAGGAGAGAGAGAGAGAGAGAAGCAACTTGGACTTTGATTACCAATGGATCTCTGTCTTAAAGGCACTGTATTTTTCCATTTTTTTAAATTCACAAGGACCTTGGGTCCCTTGAATTTATTCTGTATATTTATGTAAACCAGCATAGCCATTGTTGTTGGAGGCCTACATTCTTCTGATTTTAAATAACATGATATATGTCATACATACAGTTGATTCTTGAACAACATAGGTTTGAACTGTGCGGGTCTACTTATTCGTGGATTTTTTTTTCCAATAAAAGTATAGGGTGTGTCTGCCTCTCCTGCTTTCCCTTCCACCTCTTCCACCTCTTCTGCCTCTGCCACCCCTAAGACAGCAAGACCAATCTCCTCTACCTCCTCCTCCTCAGTCTACTCAATGTGAAGACAACAAAGATGAGGAACTTCATGACTGTCCACTTTCACTTAATGAATAGTAAATATATCTTCTCTTTCTTACAATGTTCTTAAAAGCATTTTTTCTCTAGCTTACTTTATTGTAAGAATAAAGTATATAATAATATAACATACAAAATATGTGCTAATTGACTGTTTATGTTATTGGTAAGGCTTCCAGTCAACAGTAGGCTATTAGTAATTCAGTTTTTAGGGAGTCAAAAATTATACTCAGATTTTCAACTGGACATGGGGCTGGGGGTTGATGACCCTTACCCCACCGGTGTTGTTCAAGGGTCAACTGTACATATCCTCAGATGGACATTAAGACAGTAGCCTTTTCTTTTCTTTCTTTTTTTTTTTTTTTGAGACAGAGTCTCGCTCCGTCGCCCAGGCTGGAGTGCAGTGGTGTGATCTCAGCTCACTGCAACCTCCACCTCCCAGGTTAAAGTGATTCTCCTGCCTCAGCCTCCTGAGTAGCTGGGACTACAGGCGCCCGCCACCATGCCCAGCTAATTTTTGTATTTTTACTAGAGACGGGGTTTCACCGTGTTAGCCAGGGTGGTCTCGATCTCCTGAGTTCGTGATCCGCCTGCCTAGGCCTCCCAAAGGGCTGGGATTACAGGCATGAGCCACTGCGCCCAGCCAACAGTAGCCTTTTCTATCGGGGAAATTTTCCAGCCCTGCGGAATCCTGGGCTAGATTATTGCAAACCCCGTTAGACTCCTTATTAAAACCCTGCCATTTCAGCCTGTGTATACTCCACTCACCACCTGTATCACAATGGCCAATCACCCTCACAGAGCTGTGCATCCGTTCCTCAAGAACTATGCCACACATCACCCAGATGATTGGGCAGCTTGGCAGCCCACTACTGACTAATACCTTCCATATGACTAACTAAAACATCTCTTCCACAGTAACTATGGCTCCTCCCAGCCATTCTTTCCACCGCCTACCCCGGAATTACAATCAGGCCTATAGCATAAGCTCCAAGTCAATCTCTGGCATACAATTCATGGGGCAAAGACTTGGTATGAGGTCTCTAAAAAAAATGCAACTAACTAAACGAGATCCTTTATAGGTAGAATGGCCTTGGTTGCTCTGTGATATACTTTGGATATTTGTCCCTACCCAAATCTCATCTAGAATTATAATCCTCAATGCTGGAGGTGTGGCCTGGTAGGAGGTGTTTGGATCATGGAGGTGGATCCCTCATGGCTTGGTGCTATCTCTTGAATAGTGAGGTCTCAAGAGATCTGGTCATTTAAAAGTGTGTGGCACCTCCCCTCTGCACACACACTCCCTCTCTTGCTGCTGCTTTCGCCAGGTGTGCACCTGCTCCCCCTTTGCCTTTCGCCATGAGGCCTCACTAGAAGCCAAGCAGATGCCAGCACCATGCTTCCTGTACAGCCGGTAGAAGCATGAGCCAATTAAACCTCCTTTCTTGATAAATGACCGAGTCTCAGGTATTTCTTCATAACAATGCAAGAACAGCCTAATACACTATACCTTTTATATCTAATCTCTCTGGCTGTCCAGAAGACTTCAGGATGTCTCTCTGAGGACATGGATGGCTAAAAATGGTCAAGTGAGAGTGAGAGTTCATCAACTTTCATTGAGGTGGACAAACAAAACAACATCTCTGTTTCTTGTCTATGTTGAGCTTACCAGAACCCAGGACTTCCCCCATTGGTCCCCATAGACACTTCCCAAAGTGGGGTAAGCAGAATGTTCTGCAAAGCTGTCATTTTCAGCCCTCAGCCATATGTCATAATTATAGATTTGGAATTCCAGAGGCAGAATTAATTCTCTTTCTATAGACAAGGTGATTGGGTCTCCAGCTAGCTGAGCTGTTTGCAGCCCCACCCAGAGCGAAAACTAGGAACGGGGGTGGGAGGTGTGTTGGGTGGATGGACCACATATAATGAGAGTGTAGTTAGAGAGACAGAAGGATGGTAGTGGATGTCCATGAGGGTGTCTATGGCTCCTTCTCCCCCAGGAATAAGATGGCAGACCATTGCCAAGCTCCCTCATCCTCCCCAACAGTGAGCAGGAAAATGCTGGCATCCCCCAATGGACCTGGTTCTAACTGGTTCTGGGCTTGGGGTGAGGCTGATAGTTGTTCTAGCAGATGAAGGTGTATGCTGTGGGTCAGGGACATTGAAGCAGAAACTTGGCCCTTCTCCAGTCACCTCTCCCTGTGCTAGATGGATTCATGCCTGCACTTTTGTTAGCAGGGCTCGACAGCCTTTTTTTGTTTTTTCCTGTAGTCACTAAAGTGTTTGGGACTTTTTAAAAAAATACATCCCCTCCACCCTTGCTGCCCGTGAGATGGCGTCTCACTCTTTCACCCAAGCTGGAGTGCAATGGCGCAATCTTGGCTCACTGCAACCTCTGCCTCCCGGGTTCAAGCAATTCTCCTGCCTCAGCCTCTCGAGTAGCTGGGATTACAGGCGGGCGCCACCACGTCCAGCTAATTTTTGTATTTTTAGTAGAGACAGGGTTTCACCGTGTTGCCCAGGCTGGTCTGGAACTCCTGACCTCAGGTGATCCACCCACCTCGGCCTCCCAAAGTGCTGGGATTACAGGCGTGAGCCACTGCTCCCAGCCTTAAAAAAATACTTTTTAAAAGAGCAATTTTAGGTTCACAGCAACATAGAGAGGATGGTACAGAGATTTCCCTTATATCACCTTCCCTGATACATGCATAGCCTCCCCATTATCAACATCCCCACCAGAGTGGTGAATTGGTTACAACTGATGCACCTACATTGGCACGTCACCATCACCCAGTGTCCATAGTTTACATTAGGGTTCACTCTTGGTGTTGTACATTCTACGGGTTTGGACAAATGTGTAATGACCTGTATTCACTATTGTAGTGTCATAAAGAACAATTTCCCTTCCATAAAAGTTCTCTGTGCTCTGCCTCTTCATCCCTTCCTCCCCCAAGCCTCAGGAAACCACCTATCTTTTTATTTACTGTCTCCATAGTTTTGACTTGTCCAGAGTGTCACGAAGTTGCAGTCATATAGTACGTGGTCCTTTGAGACTGGCTTCTTTCACTCGGTAAAATGCATTCACTTTTCCTCCATGTCTTTTTGTGGCTTGATAGCTCCTTTCTTTTTAGCACTGAATAATATTCCATTCTCTGGACATACCATAGTTTATCTATTCACCTACTTAAGGGCATCTTGGTTGCTTCCAAGTTTTGGCAATTATGAATAAAGCTCAGTGACCATTTTTTTAAAATAAATTTTTGTATTTGTTTTTAATGACAAATGGAGAAATACTATCAGAAAAATAAGAAGCAGAAAATGGAATTCTACTGACCCAGAAGGAAAAGCCAATAAAAGCCATAGGTATTTGGTAAATATCCTCAGGACTGCTTTCTGAGTCCACAGTAGAGAGACCCTGTGGTTAAATGCCTACATAGCGTGGCAGTCTGAAGTCATTGCAGCCCAAATATCTTGAAGAGACACATCATCCACAGGTATACTTTAAAAATCTTCAGTTTCCTCTCCCACCCACTGTCCCGCACTCAACTCAACTCTTGCTTCTCAAAACCCGTCCGAAAATATCCTCCTCCAATCCTAGCCAAGGTGCCTCTTATCTTTCTCCTCCTTCTTTCCTCTCAATTCTCATCAGAAAAGCCCAAAGGAGTTCCTTTGGAAAGATAGGTCTTTCTATAGAGAATGAGGAAGAGGAAGGAACCTAGTGGGCAAGGTTAGAATTCTCTTTTGGAGGTGGAGAGAGGGGAAAAGTGAGAAATCATTTTCCTGTCTTATATGTGCAGTGTTTTTTTTTGTTTTTTTTTGAGACAGAGTTTCGCTCTTGTTGCCCAGGCTGGAGTGCAATGGTGCAATCTCGGCTCACCACAACCTCCACTTCCTGGGTTCAAGCAATTCTCCTGCCTCAGCCACCTGAGTAGCTGGGATTACAGGCACCCACCACCACGCCCAGCCAATTTTTTTAACTTTTAATAGAGACAGGGTTTCTCCACGTTGGTCAGGCTGGTCTCAAACTCCTGACTTCAGGTGACCCACCAGCCTCGGCCTCCCAAAGTGCTGGAATTACAGGCATGAGCCACTGCGCCTGGCCTGTGCATCTTTTAAAAAGTGAATGTCTTGGTCAGGCACGGTGGCTTACGCCTGTAATCCCAGCACTTTCGGAGGCCGAGGCGGGAGTTCAAGACCAGCCTGCCCAACACGGTGAAACCCCATCTCTGCTAAATATGCAAAAATTAGCCAGGTGTGGTGGTGGGCACCTGTAATCCCAGCTATTTGGGAGGCTGAGACAGGAGAATTGCTTGATCCCAGGAGGTGGAGGTTGCAGTGAGCCAAGATCGCGCCACTGTACTCCAGCCTGGGTGACAGCGCAAGACTCCATCTCACAAAAGAAAAAGAAAAGTGAATGTCTGTCTGCAACAATAGTTTTTGTATAATAATTTTGAATGGCTTCATGTATCTGTTGTATAGATAACCTGTAATTTCTTTCACCAAACTACTGTTTAGTTTATTCTCAACTTCCATGTATACGGAAAAGTCTGCGATAAATTTCATTGTTACCTAAATCTTTTCACACATCCACTATTACTGACCTAGGATACGTCTCCAAAAGTAGAGATTCTGGTACATTACTTAGTATATTTTTGGCTACATATTTAGGCAGTGGCTTAAGTAGCCTACAAGTATATTTATAGGTGAGAAAAAGTCAGAGCTAGCATGGTGATTCTGTTCCATGGTGGCAAGGACTGAGGTTCTTATCCCATGGCTCTCCCTTTTCTAGACATTGCTCTTGTCTTTCTGATCTATCACAATTTCATTCCAAACAGCAAAACAGGGAAAAGGAGGAACAACAGCCCTTTAAGGGCTTCACCTTGAGGTTACACACATCACTTCTGCTCTCGTCCCAGTGGCCAGAACTTTTTCATATACCCATTCCTAGCTGCCAGAGGAGATGGCAATATTACCTTTTTATTCTGGTAGCCTGGCTAAAAATTCTATTACCATAGAAGAAGAGGTTAATGAGCACCCATATTTTTAAGGTTTTGGGTATATACTCCCTTATCAGTCTGCAGGAAGATTGTAGCAATTTACACTTCCATCACCCTTGCCAACACAGGACGTTTTAAATATCTTGCCAAATTAATAAGTGAAGAAAATTATCATCACGCTATTTTATTTTGCATTTAATTTCTAGTGATGTTGGCAACATTTTTTTTCTACTGAAATACATGTTATAAGTGGCTACAACAATTTATTCTGAATTCAGGGTTAAGTGGGAAGTCCAGATTTCAAGATTAAACACTCTAATCTCGAAATGCACACCACTATCCAGGGCTATTTTGTTACAGTCAGTTCCAGTCATGGTTACAGACAATTCCAATCATGGTTCTCAGGGGTGATTCCTTTCCGTTCACCATGTATGAACCTACTATTGTCAAGTAGGTCTGCCCTTGGGTTTTACTATTTCAAAGACATGCATGGTATGGTGAGGCAGCCTCCTTGAGGCTAGGGGGAGATTACTCAGACCTTGAAGGGACTGCTGCTTGTCATTCCAGCTAGACTAGGGTCAGTGCTATCTTTCCTCATTTGGTGGTGCAGGTCACCCAGAACCACTAATCCTAAATCACACTGGATAGCCTGAGCCAGGTCCACTGGAACTCCTGCCAGGTCTGAAAGTTGTCCCCTGTATCTGTCAGAAAAACTAGGTTACGCTGGGGTAACAAACACTCCCAAATTTCAGTGTCTTAAAACAATGAATGTTTACATTATGTTTATGTTATTGTTATGTTTACGTTATGTTTACGTTACTGTCAGTCTTGGGTGGGTGTCACCTTTATCAAAAGATCAAGTTAATAGGGCATCACATCTGGAACACGGCCAGTCACTAACATGGTAAACATGCACTCACTCATAAAAGCTTTTCCTCAGAAGCCACAGATGTTACTTCCACTCACATTGGCTAAAGCAAGTCATTTGTCTATACCTAATTTCAAGGGGGAAGGAAGTGTAACGCCATCATGTGTTCTGACGGAGAAAAGCCAGAAATGCTGGGGATAGCATTAATGACCACCACACTCTATGCCCACGGAAGTGAGAGGTGGGAGAGCGGGCTTCACCATTCAGGAGGGAGCGTCCAGAGTCATCTCAGCGGGTTTCCTAAGGGTCTAGGCGTGCTTCCCATGGCCCTTATTAGCCTATAGGTCCTTAAAGACAATGGCTTACCTCATTTGCTTTGGCTCCACAGCACCTGACACATCTCTTAGCACATAGTAATTGTTCAGTAAACATTGACTTAATGGGAGATGAGAAAGGGGATAATACTCCTGGAGTAGCTATTATATAAAAAGATGCGGGCTGGGCATGGTGGCTCATGCCTATAATTCCAGCATTTTGGGAGGCTGAGGCGGGTGGATCACAGGAGGTCAGGAGTTCAAGATCAGCCTGACCAACATGGTAAAGCCCTGTCTCTACTAAAAATACAAAAAATTAGCCAGGCATGGTGGCAAGTGCCTGTTATCCCAGCTACTCGGGAGGCTGAGGTAGGAGAATCACTTGAACCCAGGAGGCAGAGGTTGCAGTGAGCCGAGATCATGCCATTGCACTCCAGCCTGGTGACAAGAGCAAAGGTCCGTCTCAACATCCAGAGGCTGGAGAGCATTGGAACAAAATGTTAAGAAAGGTGGCCTCTTGCTTAGGGCAGTCGAGTCACCACATGGAAGGAGCTAGACTAGCAAGTAATATGCTATTTAGGTGATGTGGGGAAATAGAGGGGAAATGGTGGGTGGCTAGAATGAAAGGATATTGACCCACTATTGTCATCATCACACCCTTACACATGTAGCCTTTAATCACACACATACTCTCAGCATGTCTGAGTTCACAAGTATGTCCAGACATGTCTCTAATATATAATTTTTTGCCAAAAAAATGAGTTATACTGTATATTCTGCATTATACTTTACTTTTTTTCACTTCCAAATATTTTGTGAAAACTCTATATAAAAGAGTGAAGGATCTCAATATAATTTAGGATAGGGAGACTCAAATGAATTGTTAATTAAAAATAGTGACCAATAGACTAATTAATCAATGTTAGAGTGAGAACTTTGGGGTCATGTTTTTAGATCTACAGCCCTACCCAGTACATTTGAATCTACATCTCTCTGTCTGTATATCTGTCTACCTACATACATACCTATCCATCATCTAACTAGCTATTTACTTTACCAGTGATGATGGGATAGGTTAACCTCCAGTAACAAACAACTGAAATGTCAGTATCTTACTAAGTGTATTTCTCTATCCTACTACATGTCCAGTGCAGGCTGGGAAGACTTTGCTCTTCTAGCCAATTGGGAGCCAGGATGATGTAGGCTCCATTTATTTCACCCAACAGAGAGATAGAATATGGCAAAGCACACCCTAATTCTTAAAGCTTCACTCTGAGGTGATACATGTTTTTACTTCCACTCACAATTTATTGGCCAAAGCAAGTGTCATGGCCAAGCTAACTCCAAAGCAGAACTGCTGCCATGCAACCCTGTCACATCCCCAAAAGAAACTAGAACATTTGCAAATGGCCCAGATGACACTCTGTTTATTTGTTTGAATTTCTAAACAATTTGGCAGTAGAAACTGGGTTGGAATGGAGAGTAAAATCTTTCCTGATTTGAAAATCCTTTAAGAGGATCAAATGATTTAACCATATTAGTCAGAGTTTGCATCATAAACCATTTCCATTTCTATCTAAAACTATACTTTGTCCCTCCCCTTAATCCTCTGCTCATATAATATCAAATAAACCAGAAAGTAAAGAAGTATCTGGCACTGGTAACACAGGGGGCAATTTTGTGATACGCCAAAAAGCTCAGCGTTATTCATTCTAGGTGATCTAAAACAAAATATGAATTTTGATTAAATAGTTTAAAAATTATCCTAGATAATTGAATCTTAAAGCACTATTGGAAGTAATTCACATCAGGAAACTATTGTGGAAATAATATCAATCGATAATAATATGTCACTTTGGCACCAGTTTATTTCAGATGTTGCCTACTGAATATATTGACTGGTGAAATGTTTGAGATCCTTTTCAAAAAGTAGTAGATTATATAGATTATAAGAAAACGACATCTGCAGCTGCTATATGATGTGTCTAAGGCATTATCATCTGTTGAATTTGTTGATGGATCCTAAGAGACCTTAGCCTTGGGGAGGAGAACAATGGAATAGGTCATCAGAGGGCAACTGAGACAAGGACAAGTTGTGTATCCACTGGAAGTAAGGTATACAGCCGTCTGTCAGGTGGGGGCTGGGACAAAAGCCATAGCAGCTTGTTGAGCCCTGTGGAAGCTACAGATTTTGGGCAAACAGGTTCCAGTGATGAACTTTTTTTTTTTTTTGAGATGGAGTTTCACTCTTGTTGCCCAGGCTGGAGTGCAATGGTGAGATCTTGGCTCACTGCAACCTCTGCCTCCCGGGTTCAAGTGATTCTCCTGCCTCAGCCACCTGAGTAGCTGAGATTACAGGTGCCCGCCACCACACCCAGCTAATGTTTGTATTTTTAGTAGCGATGGGGTTTCACCATGTTGGCCAAGCTGGTCTCGAACTCCTGACCTCAGGTGATCCACCCACCTCGGCCTCCCAAAGTGCTGGGACGTGAGCCACCGTGCCCAGCCCCAGTGATGACCTTTGATGAAACTAGGCACAAATGCTTATTTAGAACCAACCTCATCAACCCACTGGTAAATACACACCAGGCATGAGAAGAGAAAAATGAAAGAGATGGTGGGACCCCAAGGATGACAGTTTGCAACTCTCGGAAAGGAAAAACATGAACATGTTCCTATGTGTTAAAAAAATCGAACTCCATTTTAATGGCTTTGCAACATCTTAGAGATTTGCTGACATTTATTCATTTTCTTATTGTTAGTCATTAAGTTTATTTCTAATATTTCATTATTATAGATTATATTGAAATATATGCATAAAACTTTGTCTACATTTCAAATAATTTCATTGAGATCAATCCCTAGAAGTGAAATCATTGGGTCAAAAGACACAAACATTGTAGCAGTTTTGAAACATGACCCTAAAATTCTTTGCCACTCCTCTCATGGAGAACCAGGGTCTATTTTCCCTCCCTTTGAATCTGGGTAGACTTATGACAACATCAACCAAGAGAGTACTCTGCCATTCAGCGTGATGGCTGGAGCACTCATGCTTGGAGCCCTGAGCCACCATGTGAACAATCGGGCTACCCTAAGGCCACCATGCTGTGAGGAGCCAAGCCACTTGAAGGCCACATGAATCATTCCACATACCTAGTTTTTGTATCACACCAGTCCAGGTGCCAAACTTGTGAGTGAACAAACCTTCAGTGGGTTCTAGGCACAGCTTCTGAGTCACCCCAAGCCTTCAAGTCCCCAGCCAAGGTGCTACACGTTACAGAGACAAACCATCCCCACTGTAGGCTATCCAAATGTGATCCACAGAATCTGCGAACACAATAAAATGGTTGTTTAAAGCCAAGGTTTCCGGGTAATTTTTCACACAGCTGTAGTAACTGGAACAAACATTTTTAGGGTTCTTGATATATGCTGTCAAATTGTTGTCTAAGCAGCTCATAGCAATTTGGCCTCCCACCTAGGATATATGAGTGTTCCCATCTCACTGCTCTTGATCCACACTGACAGATTTTAGAGTTTATCTCTTTTTTTATTTTTACATTTTTATTACAGAAAATAAATATTCACAAAAATTAGAGAATAATATATTGAACACCCATGTACCTATCACCCAGTTTCAATAATTCCTGCTTATTTCATCTCTTCTGCTTCTTGTCCTGATTTCTACTTCCTATCAGCAGAGCAGTTATATGTCTTTTCTCCTCCTCCCCTTCTTCCTCCTCCTTCTTCTTCTTCTTCCTTCTGCTTTGAGAGAGGGTCTCACTCTATTGCCCAGGCTGGAGTTCAGTAGCATGATCCTAACTCATTGCAACATTGAACTCCTGGGCTCAAGTGATCCTTCAGCCTCACCCTTCCAAAGCATTGGGATTACATGCGCCACCATACCCAGCAAAGCTGCTGTATTTCTATATCACTCTTTTTACGTAAAAGCACATTTGCTTCTCCTAATCGGTGAAGACCAGGATTTTCCAGAAATAGCCAGATTAGACACTAAACAAATAAACAGCAATGGAAGAAGAAAGGAAGATAATAGCTACTATGTATTAAATAGGTACAATGAGCTAGGCACTATTCTAAACATATCTTACAAAATAACTCATTTAAGTTTCATAGGGACCCTAAGAGGTGGGTAAAATTAATTCTCATCATCCCATTTTACATATAAGGACATAGAGGTACAGGAAACAGCAATTTGTTAAAATTTGCACAGCTAGCTAGTATGTGGTGAAAACAGAAACTGAACTCAAGCAGTCCGGCTCCAAAGTCTATACTGATAAACACTGTACTACATCATTTTTTCTCCAGGGACACCTGATTCTGTGGCTGGCTACAGCAAATTAGTTAGTGTGGCACATTGATCCGATTCCCTGATCTACCATTACTTCGGTTATTGAGGAGATATTTGAAGGCTGGAGGTAAAATATGTTGCCATTTGATTGGGTGGCTGGAGAAGTATGGCTGTTTATGTGCAGAGCCTTGTAAAGAAAAAGCCAGCCCAGGAAAGAATTATAGCTTAATAAGGTCAGAGTTTTTATTTCATAAGGAGTTGGGTCTCATCCATATTAAAAGAAAAAAAATGTAACCTTTGGATTAATATGGAGGAATGGTGTTGCTTCATAGCTAATTCCTAAGGAAGTAACAGAAAAAGTTAAAAAAAAAAAAACTCCTCCAAAAATCCACCAGCAGCAATCAGACAAGGAAAGGAGCACATGCTAATACCATAAGCCTCCAAAAAGGTGGTACAGGAAGAAAACAAGATTCTGGAGCTAAGCAGGACAGCATCTTGGCAGGGCTACCAATCCCAACTCTTTCACTCATGGGCCATAAAATCCCAAGCATTCTCATCAGTATTCTAAATCTGCAAAGAGCCCATCGGTATGCTTTATCCTTATCTTTTCTGTCTTCTGACTGCAGTGAATGAAAATGGCTGCTGGGGAGAAATTGGGTGAAACAGTCAACTGGAGTAACATGAATGAGAAGACTCCAGGGCTGTACTCTTAATTGGAGAAGGGAGCCAAAGCCTGTGGAAATGGGTACACCAGAGGGATGAACTGAGATAGAAATAAGCCCGGAGCTCAGGTTTTCTAATGAAGAAACATAGAAACATAGTCTCTGCTGAGCTCCCCCTGCCATGCCCAGAGGGTGCAAAAAAACAGGAAACACCCAGCCGCAAATTATAGCACTTTGGGGAAAACAAACTGGTCTCAGATAAGGTGGGAAGGCAGTCACGAAGTCACCCACACTCCATCAGAGCAAACAGGGGGTTTGACAGAGCTGCCCGAACTTGAGCAAGATGAAAAGAATCAGCCCTGGCAAGGAGGCAGTGGTGCCTGCGGGGATGGGGGTGGAGTGGGGGTGGAAGAAACACAGCCTCACAAAAGACAAACACACAATACAGCCAGCCTGAAAATTCAACTCAAGGAAAAGAAGTGGGGCTGGGTGCAATGGCTCACACCTGTAATCCCAGCACTTTGGGAGATCCAGGCAGGAGGATTGCTTTAGCCCAGGAGTTCGAGACCAGCCTGGGCAACATAGTGAGTGAGACCTCATCTCTACAAAAAAAATAAAAAAATTATCCTGGTGTGGTAGCTAAATTTTTTCCCCTGAGTAGACCCAGCTACTCGGCAGGCTGAGGGGGGAGGATCGCTTGAGCCCAGCAGGTTGAAACTGCAGTGAGCCATGATTACGCCATTGCACTCCAGCCTGGGTGACAGAGTGAGATCCTGTCACACACACACAAAAAAAAATGGCAAAGAAGGAATCACCCTTACCAGAGTCTCAAGGACAAGGCAGAGCAACCAGGTGATGAGGGCTTTCAGGAGAGGCCTACTGCAGAGAGGGGACATTGAGGAGAAGAGGAGGGAGGGTAAGAGAATATCCACAGGAGGCTTCCTCTTATCCCTTTGTATGATTCAAGGGAGTGAGCGAGTCAGCTCCCATTTTAGGACCGTTCCATAAACCCTTCAGAAGACAGCTATTTGAGCACCACAACATGTAGGGCAGTAAGCTCTTTTCATGAATGAACTCGTCTAATCCTCACAGCAACCTTTAGATAGATATGATTATTGCTCCATTTTACAGATAAGGAAACTTGCCCATGAGCACACAACTCTGGTCCCAGCAGGCTCTGGGTCCAGAGGCCTATCCATTATACTTCCTTGGCTCTCCTTTACTCAAAGAGAGGTCTAATCTTGCTCCAGAGGTGGAGGACCCCATGGCTTTATCAGGTAGGCAGAAAAACTAACCACAGACTGCCCAGCCTGGGAGAAGTTATGAGTTCTTTGATCCTCCTCCCCACTCCTAACCCCCGAGAGTTGCTGGGTAGAAAGGAGGACAGTGGCTCCATCCGGTTACACTCTCACAAACAAACTATATTTTCTATCTAAATAACCAGCTGAAATTAATCTGCTCTCTATTAAGTGTTAAGATCTTTCTCTTAGGTAAATGAAAATCCCTTCACCAACAGGTTTAGCTTCCCAGGCTGTAGACTACACCCATGCATAAAACACCCACACAGGCACACAGGGCTTGCAGCAGTGTTTTACACAGACATAATTATGACTCACAAATAAGCATGGCTGGAGCTAAAGAGCTCAACTAGAAATTACATAAGCATGGATGACATCCATTTTCTACTTGAGGAGTACTAACATGAAGCATTGTGGATTGGAGATTAAATTAACAGAAGGCAGAGTAGGCCATTTATTTGATGAATTCCTGCAAGTGGGGATCTGTCTTATAATCATGGATCCACTGTGGGGGTGTAATAGTTCACCAATTAACAATAAACCCAATGATAAGCCCAAAGGTTGCTTGCAGGAAGGCCCCTGGCCTGCAAATCAACGACTGTAAAAGTTTTTCTTTCTACACTTCATATCTGGTGTTCTAGAGTTGTTTATCTTTCCATGATCTCATTCCCACCTGTTTGCTGAAGAGAAGTGAGCTGATAAATTTTGATTGCTCCAAGAAGGTACCCAAATTCTATCAAACTCAAGTTAAAAATAAGAAAGGAGGACACTGCTAGGACCCTCAGCTCAGAAGCATGGGGGAAACAGGAAGTGTCTACATCATGCAGGGTAGCAAAAGTGTTCCATCCAAATGTTGTACGCTCCTCTCTATTTAGCCCCCTCTGTCTTATTTGTTATTTAATTTGTTTTTTTTTTTTTTTTTTTGAGACAGAGTCTCATTCTGTGGCCCCGGCTGGAGTGCAGTGGTGCAATCTCAGCTCACTATAACCTCCGGCCCCCAAGTTCAGGTGATTCTCCTGCTTCAGCCTCCCAAGTAGCTGGGATTACAGACGCGTGCCACCACGCCTTGCTAATTGTATTTTTTAGTAGAGATGGGTTTTCACCATGTTGGCCAGGCTGGTCTTAAACTCCTGGCCTCAAGTGATCTGCCCACCTTGGCCTCCCAAAGTGCTGGGATTACAGGCATGAGCCACTGCACCCGGCCACTCGTTAATCTTTTCCTAAAATTTTTGATGTATGAGTGTGTGGAAAACTTGTGAGAATAGGAGAGATAGAAGAAGTTGATTGTGGCCTACCTCCAATGATCTATTTTTTATTATTATTATTATTATTATTGCTTTCTGTATGGCATGTCCACATGTCGGCACATGTAAAGGTGTTAATTATGAAGACATAGAAGGTACAGGGTAGTAGTTACCTCAAATAAAGAACAATGACTGAGAGCTGTATTGGCACAGGTCACAGTCCCTTCCTGAGGGAGGTAGATCGATGCAGGAAATCATCACATATATTGGGAGACTCTGGGGTCACCCCTGATTCAATCTTGGGTGTTTAGATTCCATTGAGAACGAGTCAGTAAGGACTACTACCATTTAGGGACATTGTGCATATAGGAGGGTTTGGAATGTGCACATGTTTAGACGACAGACAGCAGTGAAGGATCCAGGAAGGGGGACAGGAAAAGGAGAAGGATCAGGGGAAAACCATGGAAGCCAACAGAGTAGAGAGTTTCAAGAAGGACAAGGTGAGCTAAAAGTTCAAATATTCATCTTCTTGAGTCTTTTCGCTACTTTAAAAAAAAAAGTCCTTTCAGCCAGGCACATTGGCTCATGCCTGTAATCCCAGCACTTTGGGATGCCGACGCAGGTGGATCACCTGAGGTCAGGAGTTGGAGACCAGCCTGGCCAACACGGTGAAACACCGTCTCTGCTATTAATACAAAAATTAGCTGGGCGTGGTGGTGCATGCCTGTAATCCCAGCTACTCGGGAGGCTGAGGCAGAAGAATCGCTTGAACCCGGGAGGCAGAGGTTGCAATGAGCTGAGATGGCACCATTGCACTCCAGCCTGGGTGACAAGAGCGAAACTCCATCTCAATAAAAAAAGAAAAAGTCCTTTCTGGATCCTACACATCCCCCTCCTACTTTCTCCCCAGCTACTGTGCAATCAAGAGTCCTTTCTCACTCTCAACCCAGTCCCTGAGTGATTCAACCTATATTCATAGTATCATAGTTTCAACTATCTCCTGCCTACATGGTGAAGACTCTCAAACCTACTCCTCCTGCCTAGACCTCTCTCTCTCTCTCTCTCTCTCTCTCTGTGTGTGTGTGTGTGTGTGTGTGTGTGTGTGTGTGTGTAGTTTAGGCTCACTTTTTTCAACTACCTACTAAACAATTTCCCCTAAATACTCCACAGTCCCCCAAATATCCCACAGTCCCCTAAATACCCCACAATCCCTACGGAACTTTTCACTCTTGTTGTCTGGAACTCTCAGCTGGACACACCATTACCTAACAAGTACCCAAGCTGGAAACCTGTGAAACCTCTTTGATAACTCTTTCACATCCAATCCCTGAGACTTGATGCTTTGGGCTCTTGAACATTTCCAAGTTCATCATCCCATTTCCAGCCAGAGTTCCAGCCTCATCATCCCCCACCACAGTAATCTCTTGTTATCGGTCTCCCCATCTCTAGTCCTGCCTCCCTTGAGCTCATCCTTCCCACATCCTCAGAGGCATCTGAATGTACAGTCCACCATTTCATTCTCCTGCCTATGTTTATTTCTATTAGATGTTGAGCTCCTTGAGGACTTGCTGGATACCTTCCATTTGCTGGGTCCAGATTCTCTCTCTACACATCTCTTTCCTGCTATGCTCCAGGAGGCTGATGTGTGAACAACACCAGTGGCTTTCTCCCTCACTGGTTCCAGGAGAGTGAGGTCAGGGTGTTATCCCCAGCTTCCTGCTCAATGACTATGCCCTTGATTTAAGACCAAGACCACACCTCATCAGGAAGCATCACCACACAGCTTGCTGGTACTTCTCCTTCACCTCCCATGTTCCAGAAACTACTCCCCGGCTCCCAATTTCAGGTCTAGGAATGGTCATGGATTCCCACTATTACCAGCCTTAGGAGACTACACTATCCCATGTGGTTGCCTAAACTCTGTCTACATTCTCTTCAAGTTACCCAATATGAAGTGCCATCTGTTTTCTGCCAGAATCCTGACACGAGGACAGAGATGGCTCCTTATTTACCTCTGTGGCCTCATATCCAGCATAGCGCTTGGCATTCAGTAGGTGCTCCATAAAGGTTGAATAAATAAATGTGTCACCCTGCTACAGTTTGCCAAGTCATGCCCAACCATGTCTGAGATACCAGAAAGTAGTGGTAATTAATGAACTCAAGAGGAGCTAGAAGGACATGCTTCCAAAAGCAGAGGTTGGGAAAGATTAGAGGAAAGCCGATGTGGTGGCTCACACCTGTAATCCCAGCACTTTCGGAGGCTGAGGTGGGAGGATCACTTGGGCCCACAAGTTTGAGACCAGCCTAGGCAACATGGCAAGACACCATCTCTACAAAAAGTATAAAAAATTAGCCTCGGCTGGGCGTGGTGGCTCACACCTGTAATCCCAGCACTTTGAGAGGCAGAGGCGGGTGGATCACCTAAGCTCAGGAATTCGAGACCCGGACAGCCTGGGCAACATGGCAAAACCCTGTCCCTACTAAAAATACAAAAGATTAGCCAGGCATGGTGGCGCAGGCCTGTAATCCCAGCTACTCAGGAGGCTGAGGCACGAGAATCACTTGAACCCAGGAGGCAGAGGTTGCAGTGAGCCGAGATCGCGCCACTGCACTCCAGACTGGGCAACAAAGTGAGACTCTGCCTCAAAAAAAAAAAAAAATTAGCCAGACATGGTGGTGCACACCTCTGGTCCCAGCTACTCGAGAGGAAGAGGTGGAAGGATTGCTTGAGCTTGGGAGTTTGAGGCTTTAGTGAACTACGACCATGCTACTTCACTCCAGCCGGGGTGACAGAGCAAGGCCCTATTTCAAAAACAGTGGGTGGGGGGAGGGATTAGAGGAAAGAGAGAATGGTCTGAATCTTCCTAGTAAATTAAGGAGAAAGGGACTTTGCCTTTGGAATGTGAAGAACAGTTGGAACAATTGATGTGAGAGATGAGATATGGAAGATATAGAAACAAGAACTGTCGATTAGCAGAGCAAGCTGAGTGGGTGTAAGCATTTGTTTGCATTTGCACTATTTATAGTGTGCCAAGGCAGCAATTCTCTGACTTGGATGCAAGAACCAAATTCAAATAAACATTGATGAAGCACTCCCATGTGCCAGGCATTGTGTTAGGATCTGGAGACATGGTAGTGAATAAGACATAATTTTTATCCTCAAAAAGATCACAGCAGAGAGGGGAAGACAAACACATAAACAGATCATTGCAAGGCCATCTGGTAAGTACTAGAATAATGGTATGTGGAAAGTGCCAACAGACAGTCATTCAATCCAGCCCAGAGTAGAGGATAAGGAGGAAGTCCAGAAACACTTCCCAAGCTCTTAGAGGGATCCCAGAAGAGCCAGCCAGATGAAGAACAACTTAAAGTTGGTGTTTCACAGTGGGCAGGTCTACATAGACCCACCTCAAAGTCCGAGGAAGCTGAGAGACCGAAGAAAGTGGCTGACAAGTCCAGTTTCTTAGGAAGTGAAATATTTAATAGGGATGTATGAACAGAAGCCATGTCTGTGTCTTGGGCGGTGGTGAGACAAGATGGTGGATCCCCACGACATTACCGTCAGTTCCAGGGCCTATATGCTATGGG
Organism: Pan paniscus; assembly: GCF_029289425.2. NCBI lineage: Eukaryota > Metazoa > Chordata > Mammalia > Primates > Hominidae > Pan > Pan paniscus. The sequence goes on from NC_073254.2 coordinate 35,007,264, forward strand.
GAAGAGGTGGTTCAGAAGGGATGTATGGGACAATTGAAGTATGATAACATCAAGGTTGTTTGACCTAAGGGTGGGGTTTTCGGTAAGTACCTGCTCTTACACAAGGAACAATAGATCAGCTGGAAATTTCAGAGGCCTTCCCGGAACTGGGGTTAATCAGAAGCCAACATGGCGGATTCACATCCAAGATGGAGCTGATTCAGCCTCCACAATTGGGGCTAAGTATAGCGAGCAGGGAGACGGTCAAAGGGGTTGAAAGCACAGGATTCCTACATCCCATACCCAAGATCCAAACAATATAGCTTACTTTTAAAAGTCTATTTTTCTAAATTGATGATTTTAATTACAAAAGATAACTTTAAACATGTCTATACATACTTCAAATAAACCAAAAGAGGTTTTCAGAGTAAAAATAGAATGTCTAGGCCAGGTGTGGTGGCTCACACCAGTAATCTCAACACTCTGAGAGGCTGAGGTGGGAGGATCGCACTAGGCCAGGAGTTCGAGGCTGCAGTGAGCTAGGATCCACTGCACCTCAGCCTGGGTGACATAGGGTGACACTGTTAAAAAAAAAAAAAGTCTGCTTTCACCTCACTGTCAATCCTCCTCCCCTTCTCAGAGGTAAACCCCACTAACCGCTAGGTAGGTTTCCCAGATTTTCTTCTATGTGTGGTGGAATACTATTTTGGTATCTTAATCACTATGATTTTGTCTTCAATATTTTTTGGTTTTGTTATTGATGTTTTTAAAAAAATTATTGTTGTTTATGTTGAACTCTTTTCATCATACTCCCCACCACATACACACAAGGTGAAAGCAGGGCCATGAGGTGGGGTCATTGCAGACATCAAGATGACTCATGGCTAAGGCTTTCAATTCCAAAGACCTGAGCTTTGGAAGAAATAAAAGGATTTTCAGTTCCCAAATCTTAGTATTATGTATCAACACCAAAGCCCTGTTATATCTGAGGCTAAAAGCTTGTAGCATGAACAGTAGTTTGGAAATAGAATGGGTGAAGACTCCAACATCCTTGCCTCAGAGACTAGATAAAGAGTGGAGTGATAGATGGAACAGACCATGACAAGGGGGGGCTATGTGGCTCAGGATGGGGGGCAGGACTGGAAGCAAGCAGAGCAACAGGAGAGGAGACCACACTTTCCTCCCCTGGAGCACCAGAGAGCCAGCAGCAGCCTAGGCAATGTCCACAGAGAGCCCAGCAGCCATTTGACTAAGTAGACCCAAGAAACACTTTAGCTTTTCTGGTTGCCCTGTGGTGAGGACTTCCTTTAAATAGCAGCTAGCTGGACAGCCATCAGATATCCAGCAGATATGATACCTGTTTATGCTTAGGTCATTTGTAGGCCTCCAACATGGAAACGAAGCCAGGAAACATGAAAAGGTAGTGGTGTAGGAAAGCAAGCCCCAGCATCCTCATTGGGTAGATTGGAGAAAGCCAGCTTGAGACCTCTCCACCGCCTGGACAGGAGAGCCCACAACTGACCCTACACTCATACACAGGTGCAGATAATTTTTTAACACCCATTGGATCATACTACATAGACTGTTCCATAATGTAATAGTTCTGACTTTCAGCACCTACAACAGAGAGGATGAAGTAACTACTCAATAAATATTTGTTGATGAAATGAATGGTAAATGGGTGACCTTTCCATGTCAGAAATACAGACTTCCATTATTCTTTTTGTTGGCTCCATGGTATTCTATCGTATGACACAATCTATTGAACTATTTCCCTACTAATGGACATTACGGCAAGTGCATTTCTGTAGATTAGATACAAAGTTCAAGTATAGCCAAGTTATACAGACATTTTGATAGATACTGCCAAATTCCCCTCCAAAGTTCATGTGGCAATTCATGCTTTTAGCAAAGGCAAATGATAATTATAGCTAATGGACTGAGAGTTTATTGTACCTAAGATACCTTCCCAAATGTTTTGCATGGATTTGTTTATTCCTTAAAATAGCTTTTAAGATAGGTATTTTGGTCTCCGTTTTACATATTTAGAAACGGAAGCTTAGAGAAGTCAAATAACTTCACCAAATCCATGGATTAGTTATTTGGAGTCTAGACCATGTCCTTAATCATATGCTTCTCTAAGAGAATGTATATATTACCCTAAACCTCCACCAACAATAGGGATTTATGCATTTTTTGGTCAATCTCTCGAGATAATGCAAATGAACATACTATATGAGCTCTAATGTGGATATAAAGGTTAAAATTATTAGAAAGTTGACTCCAACTGACCACTTCTCTAATAGACCCAATCATTTATCTTTTGGTGGCTAAACAAATGGTTCTAATGTTTTTGCTGGTGGTGTAAGACAATTACTCGGGGATCTGAGTTGCCAACAGTAAAATCACAGAATCTAGCTAGTTTCAACAGAAATAGATTTTATCATTTCTATCTAAGCTCATAGAGTTTCCAAGAGGAACAGAACCAAGTTTGGTGGCCACACAGCCAGCCACAGTGTCAACAGGAGAAATACCCAACCACACAGGAGCCTGTCTAAAACCAAGGAAACCTCTCAGCTATTGCCAAGACCACTGGACAGTGGACAGTTGTGCCACCATCACAGCTACCCTGAAAATTTTTCTTTTTTGTGGGGGTGGGGGATGGAGTCTCGCTCTGTCGCCCAGGCTGGAGTGCAGTGGCGTGATCTCAGCTCACTGCAAGCTCCACCTCCTGGGTTCACGCCATTCTCCTGCCTCAGCCTCCCGGAGTAGCTGGGACTACAGGCGCCCACCACCGCACCCAGCTAATTTTTTTTTGTATTTTTAGTAGAGACGGGGTTTCACCGTGGTCTCGATCTCCTGACTTCGTGATCCACCTGCCTCGGCCTCCCAAAGTGCTGGGATTACAGGTGTGAGCCACCGCACCCGGCCGAAAAATTACATTATTAACTGCAGAATCCTACCTCCCCATGGGCTGCAACTTACGTTGTTCACTTCACCTTCCAAGTTTCTGGTGGGAGCTACTTGCAAAGGAGTCCAAGAATTGTTTTTAGCTTCTTAGCCTCTGAGATACCCAGAAGGGTTTGGAGTGAGTTCTACGCAACCAGCAGATTCTGCTACCAATAAACATATACTTTTTCTCACTAAGAAGTCAATAAAATATTGACCTCTGTGAGTGCAAAAAAATGCAATCCATAAACATCTTTGTTTGTCCTGAATTGGCTAGCCTTCTTGCAATTTGTCCTAAAGTGTAGGGCAAGACTGAGCTACAAGTGAGAATTGAGTGGTTTCAGCTGTAAGGAGAACAAAATCTAGAACTGAAAACCAGTAAAGATTTAATGTTCCCAAACCAACATAGCTGATCACCTGTGAATAAAACTATAATAGGGGAGGATATCAATGTATTCATTGTCCATCCAGCATTGACCTCCCTGCTCCTGAGAAGTGCATCCCCAACCACTTCCCTCTACATGATTACTATAGGATCTGCCTTACACGTTTATGCTCTTCATAATTCATGCATGATTACATGTCCCTGCCAAACGTGATCCCACTGATCTAGGAGTGGGCATCTGACCCAAGCTAAGCCAATGAGTGCCTTCTCTGGTAACTTTGAATTTGGGACTCTGTAGAAAGACCCATAAGATACAAAACTATAGACTGGTAGCACTGTTACTTGCCATTTGGGGGAAGTCAGTCTGCAGTCCAAGAGAAATAACACCAGCCCAGATGAGGGAGGCCCAGGTCAGAGACAGAGTGTTCCAGTAGTGTTTGAGCTCTGCTTCAAGTAGTCCCTGAGACACAGCTGCATTCAGCCTTCTCACAACTTACCCTACCTGATGGAGTCTAAGAAACTATCCATTAAAAGATGCACCATTGGCTCGGCACCATGGCTCCTTCTGTAATTCCAGCACTTTGGGAGGCTGAGGTGAGAAGATCGCTTGAGCCCAGAAGTTCGAGACCAGCCTGGGCAACATAGCGAAACCCTGTCTCTACAAAAAATAAACAAAATTGCCAAGTGTGGTGGTGCATGCCGGTAGTCCCAGCTAATTGGAAGGCTGAAGTGGGAGGATTGCTTGAGCCTGGGAGGTTGAGGCTACCATAAGCTGGGATCACAACACTGCACTCCAGCTTGGGTGACCCAGCAAGACCCAGAGAAAAAAAAAAAAAAGCCTGTAATCCCAGCACTTTTTGGAGGCCAAGGTGGGTGGATCACCTGAGGTCAGGAGTTCGAGACCAGCCTGGCCAACATGGTGAAAACCCATATCTACTAAAAATAAAAAAATTAGCTGGGTGTGGCGGCACACACCTGTAATCCCAGCTACGCAGGAGGCTGAGGCTTGAGAATCACTCCAACCGGGGAGGCAGAGGTTGCAGTGAGCCTGGATTGCGCCATTGCACTCCAGCCTGGGTGACAAGAGTGAAACTCTGTCTCAAAAAAAGAAAAAAGAAAAAAACGATGCAGTATTACATTATGTATGTGTTTTAAAATACACTTGCAATTAAACTATAGACTCATTCTATTTCTGATATTGAAAAGAAGTGTAATGCAAATTTTAAAATCAATGAAATAGTGTAGTTATTCAACTCCTCCTTGAGCCTAAGCAAATTCAAGTTGGCTTGCTGCGTTGTACAATCACAAGAATAGCTAATATATTATGGACTTACATATGTGAATATGGTGCAGAGAAAAGATCCAACCTGGGAATAGGATAATGTGAAAAAGACACAGCAGTAAGTACTTCTTAAGGGAAAAATTATTTCATGGAAGAATTATAAAGAGCATAAATTATCCTGAAAGTAATTGTGACTGTCAGTGTCCTCATTTGCTCCAGTATTAACTCAGAAGCACTCTAGTGGCCCATCATGAGGTGAAGAAATAATGACAGTACGATAGTTTCAAGCAAGCCAATTAAGATGTTTTCCTATAATTATCAAGCATAAACACAATTTTGAATATTGGTTAGTTTACATGAGCATCTTCTCAAAAGTAGGAAAGTCCTCAGAATTCTCCATAATTAAATCGTGGCATAACAATTAGTGATGAAAGAATGATTCAAGCTAAAGGAAGCTTTGAAATACGCCGAATACGCAAACTTTTCTTTGGTAACGAAACCATTTGGAAACTAAGATTGACTTTTGTCAGTGCAGGTAAAGGGCCGTATCTGAAAGGCTGCAGACAGTTCCGAGCTGTCAAAGATGGTGATGCCACCAAAAAGAATGTAGGTAGCAAAAGGAGAATTCATTTTTACAGGTACAACTGTCCTGCAGCCCACTTTTACTTTAAATTTGGCTTGTGGTCCTGCTTCTGCTGTAATGTGAGCTGTGAACTCACACAGCCTGCCAGATGGCAGTGGGAAGCCCATTAGTTATGCATCACACATCCTGATCAAAACTGAAAGAAATTATACTCAGATTGAGGAGAGATGCTCGACAGTGAGGCAATGATTAGAATTTTCTGTATTTCTACAGAAAATTTCACATAATCATTGTCCATAAATCAACTCATTCTTATGATCCACAGACCCAAATCTGGAATAAGTTCCAGAGGAAATCCTCTCACGGTTTGGGTCAGAACATGCACATTCCTGTGGTATTCAGTAAAGAATGCCATAGAGCTGATGCCCTTGCAAGGTTATCTAGAAAAGTCTGAGAACCAGAGTGTAAGCTAATACATTAAATGTCGTGCCTTTCAGAGGAGGTGCGTTCTTTAATGGGTACTGGGAAGGAAATAGAGGAATTCAGTTACAAGGGAAGCTTATTAGAATCTTTTCAAGAGAACCAGCTTGCTGAAAATAAATGGGAAATGCAGTATATAAATACTGCTGATGAGGAAGATTCTAAGCAGTACTTTGAGAGGGGCTGAGGGGCCCAAAGTGTATAAAATAACATTAACTGATTGTAAAGTTTATAATCTTTCAGATAAAACATAAGATTGCATTTGTTGCTCAACAAAATCATGAGATGGTATTGTAATCATACATTACCAGTTTCCCACTCAATAGAAGACATTTATATAAGAGCTTGTTCTAATGTACTCTCCTGAGAGCAGAGCTTTATTTTTGTTGCTTCAGGAGAACCAAACATTGTAAATATGTCTATGGAAGCCAGTCCCAGCTCTGCTTCAAATCGTCTTTTGGACAGGAAGCAAATGAATAAACATCCCTAGTTCCCAGTTTCCCCATCTATAAAATAAGAATGGAGGACCAAGCTTGGCAGCTCACGCCTGTAATCCCAGCACTTTGGGAGGTCCAGGTGGGCAGATCACTTGAGGCCAGGAGTTCGAGACCAGCCTGGTCAACATGGTGAAACCCTGTCTCTACTAAAAATACAAAAATTACCCTGGCTTGGGGGCACACACCCATAATCCCAGCTATTTGGGAGGCTGAGGCAGGAGAATCGCTTGAACCCGGGAAGCGGAGCTTACAGTGAGCCGAGATGTGCCACAGCACTCCAGCCTGGGTGACACAGTGAGACTCCGTCTCAAAGAAAATAAATAAATAAAATAAAATAAAAATGGAAATGCCTGTCTTCCTCCACTCCCAGGGATGCTGTGAAGAAAAATGAACCTGAGAGAGACAATTCAAAGCGAAAAAGCTCTGTCTCAGATGAAGAGACGGGGGGAAAAAAATCTCTTTCAGCCCTATCCCCAAATTTTCTGAGAAAGCTGTATTAAGTCAACAGACATTCACAAGAACCTGTTATAACTCTAACAATCTTTATAATCCAAAATCAGCTCTGAGGGAAGCTTAGTGGACCACAAACATGCAACTGCGGTACCAAAGATAGAGAAAATAGTGCTGGGGTCTAAGGTGAAGGTTGCCCTCCAGTTGTGAGGGATACATGTGAACACCCCCTGCCCTCCTGGAGCATCCAGTCTTGTGCTCAGTGGAGCCCTGGAGCTGTGGTTTCCAAGCCCGTCTCTGTATCTGAATCACCTTTGAAGCTTCCTAAGGACATAAACCCCTGGGTGCCTCTCCCCAGATCCAGTGAATTGGAGTTTCTGGAATGGGGAGGGTGTGGTTGGGAGCAGTGATTGGATGAAGCCACTGGACTTCCCATTTGGGCTTGCATCTGTGTAGCTCTGCCCTTATTAATGTTTAGCAAGATTCTATTTAATCAGGGATTCCCTATCTAAAACAAAACTAAAACTAAAACCCTTTGATTTTGAAAAACCATAGGTCTAATGGGTTTCCTCATAAACTCTACATTATTTCTGGAGTTTCTTTTATTCATTTATTAATTCAACAACCATTTATTGTGTGCCCGCTTTGGCACTAGGCCTCAGCAGTGAAAAGGACCGAAAAAGACTCAGTTCTTACAAAGCTATCATCAAGAGAAATAGAACATCCAGGCCCCCAGCTTTTTTTTTTTTTTTTTTTAGGTTTTATTCTTTAATTAAACCAGATGTTCTTCCAGTAATTCCATGCATTCCTTCTTACTTCCATCCCCTTGCTGCTACCCTTTCATCCTACAGAAATCCGTTTCTATTTATTTGCAAACACAGATTCTAACACTTGCTCATCTGAAGTGCATTAGTCCTTGCATATTTCTGCCATTGGTTCTGAACCACACAGTGCAGTAAAACAAGCTTGTCTGTGTAACATGTGCTCATTCCCTTGCTTTGATTTCTCCTGTTTTATATTCAATATGACATGTAGGAAATGTGTATCTGAGCAGGATGTTTACACTTACATACCTCAGGCAGATATGATTTGATGAGTAACACAGACATAATCAATCAATTGACAAATATTTATGGAGACATTCCTGAAAATAGAAAACAATATCCTCATTCTCAAGAAGTGTATCAAACCTCTGGTGAGGAACAAATCCCTTCAGGAATCTGAGGAGAAGGAAGGTTTTCAAAGGTGACAGGCAAATTATCTCTTCTTGCAGTCCAAAGTCAAAATAATGACTGCCTCACAGGGAACAGCTTTCACATTAGGTTCTTTTTTTTGTTCTGGTGCCATGCAAGAATGAGACTAGTGGGCCGGGTGCAGCAGCTCACGCCTATAATCCCAGCACTTTGGGAGGCTGAGGCAGGAGGATCACCTGAAGTCAAGAGTTCGAGACCTGCCTGGCCAACATGGAGAAACCCCATCTCTACTGAAAAATACAAAAATAGCCAGGCATGGTGGCCACACCTGTAATTCCAGCTACTCGGGAGGCTGAGGCAGGGAGAATTGCTTGAACCTGGGAGGTGTAGGTTGCAGTGAGCTAAGATCATGCCACTGCACTACAGCCTGGGTGACAGAGAGAAACTCTTCTCTCAAAAAAAAAAAAAAAAAAAAAAAAGACTAGTGGATAGCTAGCTAGAGGGATAGATAAGATTTTCACTGTTCCTCATGGCTATCTCACCAGCTTTGGGTAGGACAAAATAAGATCAACTCTAGATAAAATTAACTAATAGGAAAGATGGCACTCTGAGTGTCTTTTTCTCTTTGCTCCTCCTGCTCCCCTCTGAGCTGTGCCTTCACATCCTTATCACTTCATAAGCATCCACTCCCACCTTTCTGCTCCTAGAACTCTATGTGCCCTGACTCCTTACTAGGGTGCTAGGATGCAGCTTGCTACTCACCCCTCACCACCATTCATTAACAGGATGGATCCAGCTGCTTCATGGTTAGAGAAAATAGTGCTAGGTGGGTAGCCCTTCCTTCTTCCATGCTCCAAAATGTTCCTCCTGAAGTTGGCTGGTCAGAGAAAGAGGATGACCTTCCCAGATAGAGAAGGACCACTGTCCAAGTAAGAGGCCTACCAGTCTCTCCCACAACCCTCCAAGCTCTTTCTCTACCACCAAACTAAGACTTTCCTCTAACAGCTCAACTGGGTCTTCTTGCTCACTGCTCAGGAAAGCCAGTGCACTGAAAACAGCAGGTTTTGCGGCAAAGAAAGAATTTAATGATCACAGGGCCAGCTAAGTGGAAGGACAGGATATAGTTCTCAAATCTGCCTAGCCTGAAAGGCTAGGATTTTTAAGGATAATTTGGTGGGCAAGGGGATAGGGAATGGGTGCTGCTGATTGGTTGGGGATGAAATCCATAGACATGTCCAAACCGTCTTCATGTGCTAAGTCAGTTTCTGGGTGGGGGTTGTAGGACTAGTTGAGTCGTGGGTCCAGGTGGAGTCAGTTGATCAGCAGAATGCAAAAGTCTAAAAAATATCATTTTGACAATAGTGACAATTATCTATAGAAGCAGTTGGGGAAGTTAGAAATCCTCTGACCTCTGGCTACATGACTCAAGCAGTAAATGATTATAGAAAAGCAAGTTAGGGAACAATGGCTGGTTATCATGTTAGCAGAATCCAGGCCTCTTCCATAATCCTAGCCTATGGTGTTTCAGTAGTCTTACAAGGGTGGTTTTGGTCTGTCAGCAAGGATGAGGTTAGTTTTGGGAAGAGAGTGTGCCCATCTTTTTTGTTTGTTTTGTTTTGAGACGGAGTCTCACTCTGTCGCCAGGCTGGAGTGCAGTGGCATAATCTCGGCTCACTGCAAGCTCCGCCTCCCAGGTTCATGCCATTCTCCTGCCTGAGCCTCCCAAGTAGCTGGGACTACAGGCACCTGCCACCATGCCCGGCTAATTTTTTTGTGTGTTTTTAGTAGAGACAGGGTTTCACCATGATAGCCAGGATGGTCTCGATCTCCTGACCTTGTGGTCCACCCGCCTCGGCCTCCCAAAGTGCTGGGATTACAGGCGTGAGCCACCGTGCCTGGCCTCCCATCTTTGTTTTAAAGTTAACAAAGGCAGTCAGCTTTTGAGGTTAGAAGCAAGCTGGAATCATTTTGGTTAGATTTCTCTCCCTGTTATAAGTGTTGTGAAGGTGGTTTCACTTCTATCCAGATTCTTTGACATTGCTGGTAAATTTTAGCAGATTAGGTAAATTATTCCTTGCTAAGAGGCCAAGAAGAAAAGAGCCCCAGAGAATCTACACACTCACCTTCTACCTTTCTCAGGTGTCATCTGGGAATTATTCCAACCTCTAAAGACAAGGTCCTGACCTTTATTGTCTAGTCCAAATAAATGACTAAGGTAAGCAATTTTAGGCCAGGTAGGAAGGGTGGGAGATATATTAGAACAGGAGGATCTTCACCTTATACTGCTACAAATAGGTCATCCTCAACACCGGACCAGTTCAGAAGAGAAAAATCAATGGCCTTCTTTGCAAGCCGTCTTCTGCAAGAAGGGAAAAACATTAATATATACTTCAGGTTGCATTTATGTATGCTTTGTAAATTTTCTGCCATAGTTTTCATTGAAAAGGCTTTCCTACAACCATAATGTATAGGTATTTCTCTATACTTTTCTAATAAAATGACCTTAGAATTTAAGAAAATTTTATAATAAAGGGTTGGGAAAAGTAACTTTAGAGAGTAAATATTGACTATTTCCTATTAAACAAAGGATCCATTATTTTTCTGTGAACTTTTTTTTTTTTTTGGAGACAGGGTCTCACTGTATCCCCCAGGCTAGAGTGCAGTGGCGCAATCTCAGCTCGCTGCAACCTCCACCTCCCAGGTTCAAGCAATTCTCATGCCTCCGCCTCCCAAGTAGCTGGCACGAGCTACTGTGCCCAGCCTCTGTGAACTCTTAAACCATTAGGGAGTAACTGAAAGTTACAAATCAAAATATTCCTGGATTTTTATAGGAGTCTTTTGGGTTGTTTTAAGCAACTTAAGATATAAACAGAAAATGTTATTCTGAACAAAAGAATATGATTTTCCATGGATAAGTTGTTAGCAAAGACATTTACCTGTGTTGTGTAGGATTTACTAGAAAGGAATTTACCTGGTGTGTTAGTATCCTAAGGGTGCCATCACAAAGTACCTAAAACTGAGTGGTTCAAAACAACAGTTTTACCATCGCATGGTTCTGGAGGCTAGAGTCTGAACCAAGGTGTTGGCAGAACCATGGTTCCTCTGAAAGCTGTAGGGGAATCCTTCCTTGCCTATAGCAGTCTTTGGCATTTCTTGGCTTGCAGCTGCATCATGCCAATGTCTGCCTTCCTTATTAAATGGTGATTTCTTTACATCTCTGTGTCTTCATGTGGCTCTCTTCCCATAAAAACGCCAGTCATATTAAATTAAAGGCTGTCTTCTTATAAGGATGCCAGTCATATTGGATTAGGGGTCCACCTTATTCCAAAATGACCTCATTTAACTTAACTAATTGCATTTGCAATGACCCTATTTCCAAATAAGGTCACATTCTGAGGTACTAGGAGTTAGGACTCTAACATATCTTCAGTGGGGACGGGGCAAAATGCAACCCATAACATCTGGGATCTGTAGTTGTATTTGAGAATGACTTGAAAACTAGATCTTGCTCTCTGGAAAGGCTGGGTACTGATTCTAAACCAGTGTTCCATTTTCAGAGCTGTGTCATCTGTAGGCCACTGGACACCCATTTCGGTGGTATAAGCTGTGGAAGGAGCATTGAATCAAGAGTATGAGTTGAAAACTGGGCTGGGCACGATGGCTCTCGCCTGTAGTCCCAGCACTTTGGGAGGCCGAGGCAGGTGGATCTCGAGGTCAGGAGTTCGAGACCAGTCTGGCCAACATAGTGAAACCTTGTTTCTACTAAAAATACAAAAAAGTAGCCAGGTGTGGTGGTGTGCTCCTGTAATCCCAGCTACTCGGGAGGCTGAGGCAGGAGAATCGCATTAACCCAGGAGGTGAAGGTTGCAGTGAGCCAAGATCGCGCCATTGCACTCCAGCCCAGGCAACAGAGTGAGACTCCATCTCAAAAGAAGAAAGAGAGAGAGAGAGAGAAAGGAAGGAAGGAAGGAAGGAAAAGAAAGAGAGAAAGAGAAAGAAGGGAAGGAAAGAAGGAAGGAAGGGAGGAAGGAAACAGCTCTGTCATCTATAGTAGCTATGTGACTTTGGGCTAGGCATTTCATATCTGTAACCCTCTGTTTTAGGGTTAAGATATCTATGCTTTACAGAAATAGAAACACATGTTATGGAGGGTAAAAACACCTAGCCTCATTGCTTATTTTCAAAATTTTTTTTTAATTTCTTACAAACAATAATGTACTCATATATTACTTTTTTTTTTTTTTTGAGGCATAGTTTCACTCTTGTTGCCCAGGCTGGAGTGCAATGGCATGATCTCAGCTCACTGCAACCTCTGCCTCCCAGATTCAAGCAATTCTCCCATCTCTGTCTCCCAAGTGGCTGGGATTATGGGCGTGCACCTGCATGCCTAGCTAATTTTTGTATTTTTAGTAGAGATGGGGTTTCACCATGTTGGCCAGGCTGGTCTCAAACTCCTGACCTCAGGTGATCTACAGACCTCTTTCCCTCTGCCTCAAAGCCCTTCCGTCCACCCACCTCCCTGGGGCATTCTAAGCCACCCCCACAGACCTCTGATGCCAGTCCTGCTCCCAGGTCACACCAGCCCCATCTTACCCATCTGGTTTTGCAGTTCAGACAAGCTTCTCTCCAGCTCCTGTATCCGATGTATGTCACACTTCTTCTCTTCCTTCAATGTGCGAGCCTGCCGAAAGCACAGGGGAAAGGGCCCTAGAGAGAGGGGCTGGTGGCTGGACAGGCTACCATCTCCATCTCTGCCCCCATCTCCACAAATTAAGATTTACATTTATGAGACACATAAAACTACAAAGCAGATCAAAACTGAGGTGCACAGCACTGACTGCAAAGCCAGAAGATGACGTATTTCACGTCAAAGATAGTTTGCTTTGCCTCCACCTGGTGTGAAAAACAATTTGTGGAACTCACAAATTAAAATATCAATAGATTTAATAAATTAGATCGAATATCTTAAAAGTGTTACTATTCCTTTCAAAGTACCTACCATTCATCTTAGATTTAACTTGTGCAAATAAATGGCATTTGAGGCCCTTGTCCACAACACGTTCACAGATCCATAGTCTACCTCTTTCTTTTTCTTTCTCTAGCCCTTCACCTTTTTTATTTGTTCTTCTTCTACTTTTCCTTCTGTTTTTCTGTTGTGTTTTTTTGAGACAGGACCTTGCTCTGTCACCCAGGCTGGAGTACAGTAGCGCAATCACAGCTCACTACAGCCTTGACCTCCCAGGCTCAAGTTATCCTCCTACCTCAGCCTCCCAAGTAGCTGGGACCACAGATGTGCACCACCATGCCTGGCTAATTTTTTTTGTTTTTTGTAGAGATGAGGTCTCACTATGTTGCCCAGGCTGGTCTCGAACTCCTGGGCTCAAGCGATCCTCCTTCCTCTGCCTCCCAAAGTGCTGGAATTATAGGCATGAGCCACCGCACCCGGCCATGTTGTTTCTCTTAGGGCTTCTTTTCCACCCAAGACCATTCCTAAGAGCACACAGGATAAAAAGAGGTTGCTGACCACTATCACAGACTAGATAGCAGGCAGCCCACCCTCTAGTGCCTCATGTTGCACTTACCCATGACATTTATTTGATTTCAAAGTAGCTGCAGTGGAGACTTCTGTGCACCCTGATGGTCTTGCATCTCAGGCATCAGCCTGACGTCTCTCCATGCTTCTGCCTGGAGTTTCCTTCAAAGCTGAGGAAGCCTACTCAGCTGTTGCACCAGCAACCCCAAGTTTTTGAGGAATTAATGACCCAAGTGTTAACTCTCAACTAACAAGGGATCATCAGCGTCACCAGATGAATGCCCCAGTTTCCCTTCTCCTGGAGGGACAATTCTGAGACATTCTACCCAGGGTGTCCCCAGCAGAAGTGAGCCCCAGTTGCCCTTAGTAGTCATTAACTCATTAACAGACCCTCTTTATGGACTTTTCCTCTTCCACGCTTACTATTCCCTCACCCCTGCTTTCAGATGTCATCTCCCCAAAATTCCACCTGCACCCAAGTATTTACCTCAGCCTCTTGAACTCAACCTGTGACAACGTCTAACAGACTTGAGCTCCATAAGCTTTTAGATATGAACCATTCTGTTTGAAATAATGGTAACCCAATATGTACTAGCTTAAGCAAAAAGGGGGCACTTATTGACTCACGTAACTGAAAAGTACAGGACGTGGGGGCTCTAATTATCTTATTAACACTTAGATTCTCTTTCCTCTCTCATTCACATTTTCCCCTGTTGGCTTCATTCTCAGGCTTTCTACCTCCAAGTGGTAGCCCTAGACGATTTAGGCTCGTATCCTCCCAGCTTCAGAGACAGCAGAAAGAAAGAGTTCCTCTTTTCTATTAAATACAGAAAACAAATCTGTACTTGAGTTTCATTGGCTTGGTTTAGTCTGCATGCCTACCTTTGACATTAGGTTCTACCTCTATGCATGCACATATGTATGTATGTATGTATTTAGGTGCCATGAGAGAACAGGAATAGTAAATACTTGGAGGAATAAAACTTTCACTTTTCCTGATGAATATCTCACCAGCTTTGGGCAGGATGAAACTCAGATCAACTCTAGGCAAAACCAAAATAAGGGGGAAGATGACCCTCTGAGTCTTCAATGGTTAAAACCGAAGGACTAGGAGAGATTAGCCAGGCCTAGTCTCTTAGGCCTAGATCACATTCCCACTTTTACAGAAGGGATAGTGGGGATCAGTTTCAACTAAATCACATGGGCTAGAGATGGTCCCTAGCAGTGGAGAGCAGAGGATGTGCTCACAAAAGCAGCAGCTGCTTATGGACACACACACACACGAGTATCTCACACACACACACACGAGTATCACACACATATAAATCCACGTATATCTATTTATCCAACAAACATTTACTAAGCCTGTCCTATGCACTAAGCACAAAAAGACAAATTGACTACAGAAAGGAAAATTTAGGCTGGGTGTGGTGGTTCACACCTGTAATCCCAGCACCTTGGGAGGCCGAGGCGGGCAGATCACTTGAGGCCAGGAGTTCGAGACCAGCCTGGGCAACATGGTGAAACCCTGTCTCTACTAAAAATACAAAAATTACACAGGCATGGTGGCGCTCACCTGTAATCCCAGTTACTTGAGAGGCTAAGGCATGAGAATCACTCGAACCTGGGAGGCGGAGGTAGCAGTGAGCCAAGAATTGCACCACTGCACTCCAGCCTGGGTGACAGAGACTCCATCTCAAAAAAAAAAGAAAGAAAAGAAAAAAAATGTACTCCCAAGATGCTCACAGTTAGTGAAAGAAAGAAAAATAGAAAACAGGAAGAAATCAATAGACGATCACTTTAATTCACACATTACGGAAAAGGAGATGACACATCTGTGTCAGGCTGGGTTTTCTGGCATAATTCACTGTGATGTCTCACCTAGATACATCAAGAGTTGGCAAACTCTTTCCGTAAAGGGTGAGAGTAGATAGCTTCAACTTTGTGGGTCAAACTGTCTCTGTTGCAAGTATTCATCTCTATCCATGTAGCTTGAAAGCAGCCTCAGACAATAGGTAAACAAATATGTCTGGCTGTGTTCCAATAAAACTCTATTAATATTAATAGAAACCAAAATTAGAATTTTATTTAAGTTTTCACCTGTCATGGCATATTCTTTTAATTTTTTTTCAACCATTCAAAAGCCCAAAAAGTATAAGTGCCATTCTTAGATTATTGGCTATGCAAAAACAGACAGTGAGCCAGATTTGGCCCAGGGACCACAGTTTGTCCATCCTTGACCTAGATTATTGCCAAAGTCCTGACCCCTCCAACACATTCTCCCTACTGTCGCTGAAGGAATCCTTCTTAGACCAAATCTTTTTCTTTTTCTTTTTTTGAGACAGAGTCTTGCTCTTGTCACCAAGGCTGGAAGTGCAATGGCACGATCTCTGCTTCCCGGGTTCAAGTGATTCTTCTGCCTCAGCTTCCCGAGTAGCTGGGATTACAGGCGCCCGCCACCACGCTCAGCTAATTTTTGTATTTTTAGTAGAGACGGGGTTTCACCATGTTGGCCAAGCTGGTCTCAAACTCCTGGCCTCGTGATCCGACTGCCTCGGCCTCCTAAAGTGCTGGGATTACAGGCGTGAGCCACCGTGCCCGGCCTCTTAGACGAAATCTTATCGTGTCACATACCTGTGTAAAATTTCATAGTGACTTTTCAAAATGTCTTGATAATTGTTTACAAGGTTTTTTTAGGATGGCCTGCTGAACCGCTTTCATTTCCTCCACCAAGCCATGCATTCCATGTTCCCTGTTCTTATCCCATATTACCCAAATAATTCCTACTCTTTCTTCTATCATTACCGCCTCCAAGAAGCCTTCCTAGACTTTCCTCCAAGCTTGGGCTATGTATTCTTCTGCAGTGTCTTGATACCACTGTGTATTGCCTCACATCACAGTACTTATTATATGTTATAATATATAATTATATTATTATTATAAATCCATATTTGCTAGCCAGTATCTTCAAGTTTGATGAGGGCACCCTTAAGTCTATCTGCTTCTTACTTATATCCACACTTTCTAAATCAGGGTCTTGCACAAAGTAGATGCTCAATAAACATTTACTGAATAAGTAAATAATATGGGGTGGGGAGGAATGACCTGAGGAGATGTCACAGAGGAAGCATTCCCTCAGCAGGGTCCTAAACAATGAGTAGTAACTTGCCTTTGACCCGTGGGGTGGCAGGCATTTTCAGGTAGAGTGACAGCTACCTCAGACATGGAAGTAGGAGAGCACATTGGAAGAGCTCCAGGTAGTTTGGTATTGGTATGGCTGGAGTGAATGTTGCCTATTGGAAAATGAAGTGAAATGAGGCTAGAGAGATAACATGAGAACTTGTAGGCTAATGTAAGGAACTGGGTTTTAATTTTTAAGGTAATGGGGAACCTCAGAGAGATAAAATTGGTTGGATTTACATTTTAGAAAGTTTAGAAAGATCTCATTGCCCATGTTGATAGCCCAGCTCCAATTAAAGTATCTTAGACAAAGTAGACACGATCAATTCGGCAGTAGAGTTGACTGGAGTTTGATGCCAACTTCACATTAGGAGATAAATCTGGAGTCTGCA
The DNA here is from genome assembly GCF_029289425.2 of Pan paniscus. Classification (NCBI taxonomy): domain Eukaryota; kingdom Metazoa; phylum Chordata; class Mammalia; order Primates; family Hominidae; genus Pan; species Pan paniscus. Next base: position 35,024,167 of record NC_073254.2, read on the forward strand.
GTAACTGTTCATATAAGAAATAAGGGACACATGAATTAAGAAAGTGTTCATGGAAGCATATTGGAAGTATGTATTTGAAACTCAGAAAAAATGGTCGAACTGGAGATACAGAATTAGAAAAAGCCTCAGCTTATAGATGTATGAAGTTCAATAAAATAGCCCATGTGTGGCTATTTAAATTTGAATTTAAATTAATTAAAATTAAATAGGACTTTAAAGATCTGTTCACTGGTCACACTAGCTGTACTTCATGTGCTCATTAGCCACATGTAGCTAGTAGCTACCATATTCAACAGTGCAGAATTACAGAACATTTACATCATTGTACAAAGTTCTGTTTGACAACACTACGTAAATCGTAGTTAAATTTGTAGCTAAGGTCAAGATTATTCAGGAAGTTCCTCAAAAATTTCAACGTACAACTACGATATGACCTGGAAATTCCACTGCTAGGTATATTCCCAAAAGAATTGAAAGCAGGGACTTAGATACCTATACACCAATGTTCATAATGTCCACAATAGCCAAAAGGTGGAAACCACGCAAGAGTACATCAAGAGATGAATGGATAAACACAATGTGGTGTGTGTGTATATATACATAGTGAAATATTATTCAGCCATCAAAAGGAATGGAATTTTGACATACAGGCATATGACAAAGATAATGCAAGTTCAGTTCCAGATCACATTAATATAGTTAATATCATGATAAAGCGAGTCATACACATTTTTTGGTTTCTCAGTGCATATGAGTTATGTTTACACTATACTGTAATTTATTAACTGTGCAACAGTATTGTCTAAAAAACAATGTACATACCTTACTTAAAAAATACTTCATTACTACAAAATGCTAACCATCATCTGAGCCTTCAGTAAGTCGTAATCTTTTTGCTGGTGGAGGGTCTTGCCTCGATGTTGAAGACTGTTGACTGATAAGGGGTGGTGGTCACTGAAGCTTGGGGTGGCAGTGATCATTTTCAAAAATAAGACAACAATGAAATTTGCTGCATCAATTGACTCTTCCTTCCATGCAAGATTTCTCTGTATCATACAATGCTGTTTGATAGCACTTTACTTACACTAGAACTTCTTTCAAAATTTGAAGTCAAACCTCTGAAATCCTGCCACTGCTTTATCAACTAAGTTTATGCAACATTCTAAACTCTTTGTTGCCATTTCAACAATGTTTAAAGCAGGGATGTCCAACCTTTTGGCTTCCCTGGGCCACATTGGAAGAAGAATTGTCTTGGGCTACACATAAAATACATTAACACTAATGATAGCTGATGAGCTTTAAAAAAAATTGCAAAAAAATCTCATAATGTTTTAAGAAAGTTTACAAATTTGAGTTGGGCCGCATTCAAGCCATCTTCAGCCACATGCGGCCCCTGGGCCATGGGCTGCGAGTTGGACAAGCTTGGTTCACAGCATCTTTACCAGGAGTACATTCTATCTCAAGAAACCACTCCCTTTGCTCATCCATAAGAAGGAACTCTTCATTCACTCAAGTTTGACCATGAGATTGCAGCAATTCAATCATATCTTTAGGCTTCACTTCATTTTTTGTTTTTTTGGTTTTTTTGTTGTTGTTGTTTCTTAAGAGACAGTATCTCACTCTATTTTTCAGGCTAGAATGCAGTAGTGTGGTGGTCATAGATCACTGCAGCTTCCATCTATTGGGCTCAAGTGATCTTTCTACCTCAGCCTCCTGAGTAGCTGGGACTAGAGGTATGCCGCTATGCCTAGCTAACTTTTTAATTTTTTGTAGAGATGGCGTCTCACTGTGTTGCCCGGGCTGGTCTCAATCTCTTTGTCTCGAGAGATTCTCCCTCCTCAGCCTCCCAAAGTGCTGAGATTGCTGGTGTGAGCAACCACACCCAGCCCTCCACTTCTAATTCTAGTTCTCTTGCTATTTTCACCACATCTGCAGTTACTTATGCCCACTAAAGTCTTGAACCCCTGAAAGTCATCCATGAAGGTTGGAATCAACTTCTTCAGAACTTCTATTTTTTTTTTCTTTTCTTTTTCTTTTTTTTTGTTTTGGAGACAGAGTCTCACTCTGTCGCCCAGGCTGGAGTGCAGTGGCGCCATCTCGGCTCACTGCAAGCTCTGCCTCCCAGGTTCACGCCATTCTCCTGCCTCAGCCTCCTGAGTAGCTGGGACCACAGGCGCCCGCCACCACACCTGGCCAATTTTTTGTATTTTTAGTAGAGATGGGGTTTCACCCTGTTAGCCAGGATAATCTCAATCTCCTGACCTCGTGATCCGCCCGCCTCGGCCTCCCAAAGTGCTGGGATTACAGGCGTGAGCTGGGCGCCTGGCCCCAAACTTCTGTTAATATTGATATTTTGACTTCCTTCCATGTATCATGAATGTTCACAGTGACATCTAGAATGGTGAATTTTTTCCAGAAGATTTTCAATTTGCTTAAGCCAGATCCATCAGAGGAATCATTATTTATGGCAGCTATAATCTTACGAAGTGCATTTCTTAAATAATAAGACTGGAAACTCAAAATTACTCTTCGATCCATGGGCTGCAGAATGGATGTTGTTTCAGCAGGCATGAAAAACAGCATATTAATCTCCTTACACATTTTCATCAGAGTTCTTGCATGACCAGGTGCATTGTCAATAAGTAGTAATATTTTGAAAAAAAAATATTTCTTTCTGAGCAGAATTTCTCAACAGTGGGCTTAAAAGTTTCAGTAAACCATGCTGTAAACAGATGTGCTGTCATTCAGGCTTTGTTGTTCCACTAATAGATCACAGAGTAGATTTAGCATAATTCTCAAGGGCTCCAGGATTTTGGAATGGTTAAATGAACGTTGGTTTCATTTAGTGTCACCAGCTGCATTAACCCCTAACAAAAGAGTCAGCCTGTCTTTTGATGCTTTGAAGCCAGGCATTGACTTCTCCTCTCTAGCTATGAAAGTCCTATTTAGCATCTCCTTCCAATAGAAGGCTGTTTCATCAATTTGTTGTTAAGAGTAGTAGCTACATTCATCAGTGAACTTAGCTAGTTCTTCTGAATAACCTGCTGTAGCTTCTAGATCAGCACTTGCTGCCTCACCTCACACTTTTATGTTATAAAGATGGCTTTTTTCCCTTAAACCTCATGAAACTACATGTGCTAGTAGTACTTTTCTTCTGCAGCTTCCTTGGCCCTCTTGGCCTTTATAGAATTGAGAGACTAGGGCCTTGCTCTGGATTAGGCTTTGGCTTAAGGGAATGCTGGGGCTAGTTTGATCTTCCATCCAAACTTTCTCCATATTAACAATAAAGCTGTTTCACTTTCTTAACATTCATGAGTTGGCTACAGTAGCACTTTTAATTTCCTTCAAGAACTTTTCCTTTGCATTCACAACCTGATTAACTCTTTGGCACAAGAGGCCTAGCTTTCGATCAGTCTTGGCTTTCCACATATCTTCCTCATTAGGCTTAATCATTTCTAGCTTTTGATTTAAAGTGAGAGGTGTACAACTCTTCCTTTCACTTGAACACTTAAAGGCTATTATAGGGTTATTAATTGGCCTAATTTCAATATTTTTGTGTCTCAGGGCATCGGGAGGCCTGCAGAGAGAAGGAGAATTAGGGGAACCGCCAGCTGTTTTTGACACACACAACATTTATTGATTCCTTTTGCAGTCTTATATGGGTGTGTTTAGTGGTACCCCAAAACAATTACAATAGTAACATCAAAGATCTCTGATTACAAATCACCATAACAGATATAATAATAACGAAAACATTTGAAATATTGTGAGAATTACCAAGTTTTGACACAGAGACATGAAGTGACCACACGCTGTTGGGAAAATGGTGCTGATAGGCTTGCTCCACATAGGGTTGCCACAAACCCCAATTTGTAAAAAATGCAACATCTGCAAAGTGCAATAAAGCAAAGCACAAGAAAAAGAGATAGGCCTGTATGTTACAACATGGATGGACCTTGACAACATTAGGGTAACTGAAATAAGCCAGACACAAAAGGACAAATATGGTGTGATTCCACTGACATGAGGTACCTAGAAGAGTCAAATTCACAGAAACAATGTAGAATCCTGGTGACAAGGGACTAGTACAGAGAAGGGAATGAAGAACTGCTATTTAATGGGAACAAAATTTCTCTCAGGGATGATGAAAAAGTTTTGGATATAGATAATGGTGATGATTACACAACACTGTGAATGTATTTGATTGTACACTTACAAATGTTTAAAATGATAAATATTACATTATGTATATTTTTACCACAATAAAAAAATATGGTCCAAGGAGAATGTATAAAACAGGAAGAAGAGAAGGAAGAAGATATTAAGGGAATAATAGAAGAAAACGAAGCCATCAATGAGATCCAGTAAGTCAGAGCAGTTGAATGGGAATGAAGAGGGAGTGCTGTCAAGGAAACCAAGGTGGAAAGAAAAAAGGAATTTTCTACCCACAGGCCCGTTTGTGATATGCTGCCAACAGTGTTCCCTATTTAAAACCCACAAGAAAGAGGTACAATCAGCCTACCAAATACGAAAAGGTGGTGTGTTCCTCTGCTTCTCCCTGTTCTAAATCTCCTTCTAATCATTGCCTAAGTGAGTCAAGTACCTCGACTCCCATTCTCTTCTTCAACTCTTGCAAGTTCTCTCTGAGAAAAAAAAAAAACCTCTCATAACTCTCCTTTCTCTTAATGCTTAGGGAAATGTCTATCTACTTGATATCGTTTCCACGGCAATCCTACAGTATGGATTCAAAACACATGTTTAACAGGAAAGGGGGCTGGGCACGATGGCTCATGCCTGTTATCCCAACACTTTGGGAGGCCAAGGTGGGAGGATCCCTTGAGGCCAGAAGTTCGAGACCAACTTAAGTAACATAACCAGACTCCGTCCTATTAAAAACTAATAGGCCAGGCACGGTAGTTCACGCCTGTAATCCCAGCACTTTGGGAGGCTGAGGTGGGCAGATCATGAGGTCAAGAGATTGAGACCATCCTGGCCAACATAGTGAAACTCCGTCTCTACTAAAAACACCAAAAAAATTAGCTGGGTGTGGTGGTGCACACCTGTAGTCCCAGCTACTTGGGAGGCTGAGGCAGGAGAATCTCTTGAACCCTGGAGGTGGAGTTTGCAGTGAGCCGAGATCGCGCCACTGCACACCAGCCTGGCGACAGAGCGAGACTCTGTCTCAAAAACAAACAAACAAATAAATAAATAATAAATAATAATTGGCCGGGCATGGTGGCTCACGCCTGTAATCCCAGCACTCTGGGAGGCCAAGGCGGGCAGATCACCTGAGATCAGGAGTTCGAGACCAGCCTGACCAACATGGTGAAACCCCATCTCTACTAAAAATACAAAAATTAGCCAGGTGTGGTGGTGGGCACCTGTAATCCCAGCTACTTGGGAGGCTGAGGCAGGAGAATCTCTTGAAACCAGGAGGCGGAGGTTGCGGTGAGCCGAGATCACATCATTGCACTCCAGCCTGGGCGACAGAATGAGACTCCATCTCAAAAAATAATAACAATAATAATTAATAATAAAATAAAAGGAAAGGGAAGGTAAATCTAAAGATGGTGCTGAGACAGCATCGTTCTTCCATCTCTCCTTACCCCCACATGAAAACAGAAAGGACATCTAGACTGCAAAACCAAATATCCATGGCTAATGTTTACAGCAAAACTTGGTGACAGAGTAACCATATGAATCCCAAAGTACAAGTGAGTGGGGACGAACTACCAAGTGCCATAAGAGCTGCGTGGCATCAGCAGTGAGGGAGAAGGGAAACCAGGTAGTGTTGGTGGGACCCGAGAATAGGAGAACCCCCAAACAGCCAATAGAGCTTCACTGGGATGTCAGTGAGCTGACACAGGGACAGCCTCTAAAACTGAGAAGGGTCCTGTCCTCCGGGGGTAGGTGAGAGCAGGGGGCTGTGGTAGGAAGGTCTCAGGTAACTGGGGCACTCTCTCAAAACCGACCCCCAGGTCTGTCTCAAAACCGACCCCCCAGGTCTCTCTCAAAACCGACCCCCAGGTCTCTCTCAAAACCGACCCCCCAGGTCTCTCTCAAAACCAACCCCCAGGTCTCCCTTTTAAGATGAGGTCTCACACTGAGGAGAAACTGTTAAGAGTGGAATCAAAATTGATCAGGACATTGCTGGGCGCGGTGGCTCACGCCTGTAATCCCAGCACTTTGGGAGGCTGAGGTGGGTAGATCACTTGAGGTCAGGAGTTTGAGACCAGCCAGACTAAACAGTGAAACCCCGTCTCTACTAAAAATACAAAAATTAGCCGGGCGTTGGTGGCGCATGCTATAGTCCCAGCTACTCGAGACTGAGGCAGGAGAATCGCTTGAACCCGGGAGGCAGAGCTTGCAGTGAGCCGAGATCATGCGACTGCACTCCAGCCTGGGTGACAGAGCGAAACTCCGTCTCAAAGAAAAAAAAAAAAAAAGTCAGGCTAATAGTTATTTTTGGTGTGAGGGAGGGGGTTGTGCTCAGGATGGGGCACAAGAAAGGGTCCTCAGGGGTTCAGGCAAAGTTCTATTTCCAGACCTGGGTGGTGGTTACAAAGGTGTTCAACTTAATAAATCATTAAGCCAAACATCTGTTTTGTTTGGTTATCTTTATATTTTATTGTCACAATAAAAGTCTGTTTCACAAACGCAAGGAAACACAAACCTTTGAGATAATACCTTTCTTTTCCATCCAGTATATTTTGTCTGAATCACATTACTTGTTAACTGAGCAAGAAGAGCTTTAGTAAAAGAGGCTATTTGCAACCACAGTATGGTCTAAATAAATGATTCTCCTAACAATGAAAATCTCAGTTGCTCAAAAGATACTATGTACAAGGGAGTTTTCTATGCCATAGCTGCCAAAGAAGCCAATGGATAGGGCAGAGACTGCTAGGTCACGGATGGCAGTATTTCTCAGGGTGTGTTGTGTGGACCACCTGCATCAAAAATATCCTGCCTATAATGCAGATTCCTGGATCCCTACCAGAGGTTCGGATTCAGAAGACATACTTGGGAACAGTGCTCTACGCCAGAACTTCATCCTAGATTTATTTTAAAACACAAGCTCTATCCAAACAGTACCTTCCTGATGAAAGAACTGAAGAGAAGAAACTCAATACTAGTATCTACACTACTATCTATAATAACTATAATGGTCAATTTTCTAGGATAAGCACTTAGAAATTCTGTTATGAGTGTTTCCTGTGGTAATGGCTTGAGGACATACTCCTCCTTCTTCTAAACCAGGAAGATAAAACAGAGAATGTTATTTTGTGGGCAACTAACTGGATTGCAATTAAAAAGCTTTAAACTCCGAAACTAGTCTTCCTCAGATCCTAAAATTTAAAACTATAGGCTCTAAATCTGATGTGGCAACCAGATTTGGCTGAACTAAATTAAAGGCACGATTTAAACTTTTGATGTTCCAAAGACCTTCTTTGCTTGTGAACAGTTTCCTTAATCTCCTTAAACAATAATTTTTCTATTCTGAATTCTCGTACAACTGTTGAATAGCATTGTTTCTTGGAAGTTGTTTCTGTAGATTTTATGCATGTTGGGCAAATTGTATTTCTAGATGAAAATGAAGACTTTCAGAGAAGACTGTAATGTCAAACTCTATCTATAAATAGTATGTATATACATATATATGTACATGTATATATATAAACATTTGTGTGTATGTGTGTGAGTGTGAGTGTGTGTACGCAAAGGAATCCAGAGCTCATGTTAACAGGAAGGATAAGGAGCAAGAGGGATATTAGAAACATACATCAAGGCATTTAGGCGTGGGGGAAGGGGGCACGGGTCAGGGGGGCAATTCTAGCTGTAGCAATGGGAAGTTATGGAAGTCCAAGGGTATACACATGACTCTGGCTCTTAGTCTCCAGTGCTCAAAGGAATTTTCTGGAAGGGCTTGTGAAAAGCAGATTCTTGGGGCCTGCCTTAAAGGATTCTGATTCATATGGTTGAAGTAGAGCTCAGGAATCTGCATTTTTATAAGCTCCTTAGGTGAGTCTGTGTCTGCCGGTCAGTAAGTCGTATGTTGAAAACTCTTCGGTAGGGTCTATAGCTCAGGCTAGCAGTTACTATCGTTGATGTCCAGCAAGGAATGATACCTTGGCAGGAATAAAAACAAGATGGGGGCCAGGTGCAGTGTTTCACACCTGTAATCCCAGCACTTTGGGAGGCCGAGGTGGGCGAATGGCTTGAGTCCAGTAGTTCAAGACCAGCCTAGGCAACATGGTAAAACCACATTTCTACAAAAAATACACACACAGAAAAATTAGCCGGCCTTGGTGGTGTGTGCCTGCAGCCCAGCTACTTGGGAGGCTGATGTGGGAGGATCACTCAGCCCAGGAGGTGGAGATTGCAGTGAGCCCTGATCTCGTTGCCACTGTACTCCAGCCTCGGCGACAGACCGAGAACCTGTCTCAAAAAAACCAAGATGAGTAAGAGTTGACAGGTTTGAAGTTTCAGGTAGGCAGGATAACAGGCTGTGTTCGTTTCTTAGGCTGCCATAAAAATTACTACAGACTAGGTGGCTTAAAACAGTAGAAATTTATTCCACTACCGTTCTGGAGGCCGGAAGTCCAAAATCAAGGTGTTGGCAGGGCTCTGCTCCCTCCAGAGGCTCTAGGAGAGATTCTGTTCCTTGCCTCTCCCAGCTTCTGGTGACTGTTGGCATTCCTTGGCTTGTAGCCACTCACTCCAGTCTCTGCCTCCAACTTCACATGGCTTTTTCCTCCTCTCTGTGTGTGCCTCCTCTGGGTGTCCCTTCTAAGGATCTTTGTCATTGGATGTAGGGGCCACCCTAGATAATCCAAAATGGTCTTATCCTGAGATCCTTACCTTAGTTACATCTACAAAGACCCTTTCCCCACAAATATCACAATCACAGATTCTAGAGATTAGGATATAGATATATCTTTTGGGGTGCCACCAGTCAGTCAACCACACAGGCCTATTCTGGGAAAACTAGAAGTCTTGGGGCAGTCAGAGCAAGGGAAAGAGGGGTAATTGTTGGCAAAAACATCCGGTCCTACTAGAAAAATTTGTCTTCAAGGGAAGGTGAGGAGGGCTCAGACTGAGGAACCAGCCAGATGCTGGTCACTAATAGATCAGCAGGTTGGAGTGGGATAGACAGTAGAGCTGACTTTATGTTTTATTCTGAGTTTCTGAGTCAGGATTCTATGATTGCAACTAACCAGGACATGGCTGCACTCCTAGTGTGGGACAAAGCTAAGCTGCCCTAGCCAGTGGACATCCAGGGGCTCTAGGAAGATTAGACGCTGAGAGTCAGGTTGGACAAAGAGCTGCAAAGCAGGATCACACATGTAAGTAGATTCATAAATAGCTGCCACTTATTGGGCATTTGCTATATGCCTGGCACTTTACATGTATTATTGCCTCTTTCCATCAAAACCTAGCAATATGGGTGTCGAAATATGGGTCTCCATTTGACATATGAGAAAACAGACTTTTTTATTTTTATTTTTTTGAGACAGAGTCTTGCTCTGTCGCCCAGGCTGGAGGGCAGTGGCATGATCATGGCTCACTGCAACTCCGCCTCCCAGGTCCAAGTGATTCTCCTGCCTCAGCCTCCCGAGTAGCTGGGATTACAGGCGCATGCCACCACGCCTGACTAATTTTTGTATTTTTAGTAGAGAAGGAGTTTCACTATGTTGGCCAGGCTGGTCTTGAACTCCTGACCTCAGGTGATCCGCCCGCCTTGGCTTCCTAAAGTGCTGGGATTACAAGCGTGAGCCACCATGTCCAGCCTAATTTTTGTATTTTCAGTAGAGATGGGGTTACACCATGTTTGCCAGGCTGGTCTCAAACTTCTGGCCTCAGGTGATCTGCCCTCCTTGGCCTCCCAAAGTGCTGGGATTACAGGCGTGAGCCACCACCCCTAGCTATATAGCTAGTAAATGGCAGAGCCAGAATTTAAACCCAGATCACTCTGACTCCAAAGCTCATTCTTTCTGCTAAAACATGCTACCTCTTCCACAAATTAATAGCCTACCTTGGATTTTAGCATCTTATCTTCCACTATCTTCTCTCTTTGAACTCTTCTCTCCACCTACTCATCCTAGAGTTCACTAGACATAAAATGTCAAAACATGTTTCTCTACCAAATACCCTATATTAAAAAAAACTTGGGTAAGGTAGAATGATAAATATCTGAAAGCTTTCTAAAGCAGAATTGCAGGTGTGGGTCTAGAGTGTGAACACTTGCTTTCTTGTGGTTGTGTCGTATTTATCTTATTGCAATCACTTGTGGGGAGCTCAAGCCGGGATTCTACGCACAGCCCCAGTCCCAGGCTGGTCTCTAATCATAAGGTGCAGGTCTATAATTACTGTGTATGTTGCACCACTCCTCCCTCACAACCCCCACTACTGCCACCAAATGCAAGCTGCCAGTGATGCTCTGCAGATGGTAATATCCAAGTAGTGACAGTACTAGTTTCCTCCACAGGTATATCCATAGAGGAAAGCAACATTGATGGAACAAGAGCAGGGAAGCTGCTGGTATATTACACTTCTAGCTCATGCCCTTTGAGTACCACTTAATCTGCCCTAAAGATAGTGTCACTTCTGGCCGGGCGCGGTGGCTCATGCCTGTAATCCCAGCACTTTGGGAGGCCAAGGGAGGCGGATCTCCTAGGGTCAGGAGTTCAAGACCAGCCTGGCCAACATGATGAAACCCTGTCTCTACTAAAAATACAAAAATTAGCTAGGCGTGGTGGCACGTACCTGTAGTCCCAGCTACTCAGGAAGCTGAGGCAGAAGAATCGCTTGAACCCAGGAGGCAGAGGTTGCAGTGAGCTGAGATCGTGCCATGGCACTCCAGCCTGGGCAACAACAGCGAGACTCTGTCTCAAAAAATAAAGATAGCGTCACTTCTACCAGTGTCGACAAATGTTTAGGGCTATGGATCCTCAACTAGCCTGAATGCAAGACTAAAATATTCCTGAGCCTGGTGCAAGGTTTAATGGAACTTTTAACTCATCTGTTTCAGAAAAGGTAACAAGGCTAAAATATTAAGGAGTCCTAGCCTGATCTGACACATCTTGTCAGGTGTTTCATAGCACTCTGAGTAAGAGTTTTGGGAAATTAATAATAGTAATAAAAATCTTGTGAAAGGGCTCAAGGTGTTGCAATCCTCATCACCTATGAGCACCAATTCTGCAGCTGTTTTGCACATAACTATAAATTATGATCTAGTGTCTACATACATAACTTCCCCCACATTCCTGCAGGGGTCTCTTTTCCTGCTCAATCTCAGGAGCAAGCTTTAATTTTAAGACCCATGAATACTTGAACAAATTCAGGAGTCAGTTTGACACATCATTTTATATTTTTCTGATGACAATTTCTAGTTTACTTTTTTAAAAAAGACACTATTTTAAAAATACTTTGGGATAGGTTTGAGTCGTTGTGTTTGCTTCCAGTCAGAGAACTTCCTACAAAACTGAAGATATAAAGTGCTGATGCCCGGGCGTGCCTGCGTTCGTTGGGGGCACGACGTCATCGTGGGAAGCGTGTACTTTTTCGGATTACTGCTTGGCGGATTAGAAACCCGCAGATCAGTTCTAGGTTAGCCCTGATTAACTGCCCTGGGTGTTTCTGGGCCAGAGGGAATGTCTGCTGGATTCAAACCAATATTCGTTGTAAGACAAAAGAGTTAATTTGTACTTTACCCCTATCCAGGCTAATAATGAAGGTACCGGGAATGATCTGGAATGTTAACTGGTGCCCGCAATCGCGTCTGCTGAACCTTCTGCCCCCACGATTCTGTCTGCCCACATGCTTCTGTCTATCAGCCCCGGCCTCGGGATCAGCTCTCGCCGCGTCATTGGTTGGATTTCAGGAAGGGAGAAGCCCACGATTTAAAGGGCTCCTTTTGCACCTGCCAGACATCGTCCGCATGGTCCAACTTGCCTTTGGCACGTATCTGGAAGAATCTCCTGCGCTGTTCGTTTATTGCACTGACTGGTCAAAGGAAAGAGTGTTCCCTTAGTCACCTTGACAATTTCCAAAAGCGAAACTTGCGCTCTAGACTAGATCTACACTGAGTCTGCGGGGCGCGGAGTCCCTGCCCAGGTCAGTAGCGCCGGCCCGGCGGGCGGGCGGGGACAGGGGCGGAGCCTAGGCCAGGCGTGGTCTTCCGTGGGAGAGAAGGAAAGTCTTTGCCCCACCCCCTAAAAACTGCTCTTCTGCCAGCCAATCAAGGAAGCCTATGCAAATAGGGGCCCTGTCGCCCCGGTAACCATGATGCACGGCAGCCAATGGAAACCAGTAAGTCGCGGCCCTGCTCCATGATTGGGACTGAAGTAAGGAGGTAGAGGCCCAATGGGCTGTGGGAACGGTCCTCGGCGGGTTGAGGGGCGGGGATATGCAAATATGGTTTGAAAAGCCGGCGGGAAATCCGAGTTTCGCGGGAGGACCTTGGCGCGTAAACCGTATCCCTTCATTCATTGTCAGCAGCAGCTTCCTGGAGCCATTTTTCAGCTGCCGGCCGCAGCACCCGGGCTGCCGCCGCCGCCTCGCAATCCGTTGCATCGGCCGCCCCCGACGCCTCCATCCCCGCTTGGGGCCCGATATCCGTGCGGCCGGGACCCTCCTCTCTCCAGAGCCCCGATTATTTTTGGCCCCCGGGGCCTGTGCGGTGCGGAAAAATAAAAAGAAAAGAGAGAGAGGGGGCTCGGAAGCGCCGGGCGGGGAGGAGAGAAGGAGGAGAGACTTGGAAACTCCGACTGCAAATAATAAAGAAATTGAAAACAATACATTAATATACCATAACACTAAAAAGAGCAGGAGCGAGAGATGAGAAAGGGGATCCAGCCCGCTCTGGAGCAGTACCTGGTGACCGCCGGGGGTGGGGAGGGGGCGGCTGTCGTCGCCGCCGCCGCTGCAGCCTCCATGGACAAAAGGGCACTGCTAGCCAGCCCCGGCTTCGCCGCCGCCGCCGCCGCTGCCGCCGCCCCGGGCGCGTACATCCAGATCCTCACCACGAACACTTCCACCACCTCCTGTTCCTCCTCCCTCCAAAGCGGCGCCGTAGCCGCCGGCCCCCTCCTCCCCAGTGCCCCCGGCGCGGAGCAGACCGCCGGCAGCCTCCTCTACACCACGCCGCACGGACCCTCCAGCAGAGCCGGGCTGCTGCAGCAGCCACCAGCGCTGGGACGCGGCGGCAGCGGCGGCGGCGGCGGCCCTCCGGTAATACCCTCCCTCCCCACCGTCCCCAGCCCCGGCGGGAGGTGGGCTCGCACCGCGCGGGGTCGTGGGCGCGCTGCGGGCCGCTCGGGGAGAGCACTGGGCCGAGCATCGTGGGCCTCGGTGGCTGCCCCTCCAACGAGGGTTCATTGTTAGACCTGAGTGCTCTTCCCGGCGCCAGGAGGGTCGGGGGGCTCGGCCAGGCGCGCGGGGCGGCGGGGATTGCCTTGGCGCGAACCACATCAAACACTCCAAAACTTTTCGCGGCCCCCCCTTCTTTTCCTGCACTTTTCCCTACCCCCACTCTCCCTTCCCCTCCAACTCGAAGCTTCCTCTTTCTCGGGCGTAGGAAGGGGTCACGCCCCGGATGGAGAAGGGGGTGGGGGAGGGAGTAGTGAACTGGGGTGTGGGGGGCTCTGAGGGGTTGAAACCGGGGGACTGTTGGGGTGCTAGCCCCCAGTCGGCCTTGGAGGCTCGTTGGCGGCCGGGGGTCCCTGCGGCGTGCTCGGAGCGCAGGGGATCGGCGGGGCTGCGCTTGACACATTTTAGGATCTGTAACTCCCGGCAACAAAGGGGCTGGGGGAGGTGGAGGGGAGTCGGGCGTGGGGGAGGTGGGGCTGGAAGCCGGGTGCGGACTGGGGCGTGGGCTGTCTGGGGTGAGGGGCTCGCGGGCTGGCGCTCTGGCCTGGGCGCATCCTGGCAGTGGCAGCGGCGGCGCCCGCGTGGCCCGAGCGCCCAGGCCTTCCTCGCCGGGCCCCGGGCCTGCCCTTGACCCGCCTCTCCCCTTGCCCCTTCCTTCCCCGCCCTGTCCCCCTCTCCGCCCCCCGGCGACGGAGGGCGGGGGCAGCTGGGTTCCCGTCCCGCCGCCTGGGTCTGTCCCTCTCTCCGGGACCCGCCGGTGACGTTTCGCACACGTGCGCGCAGGACGCGCCTGTGACTGGGGAGGAGGCGGCGGCGGGAGGGGGCGCTGGAGGGGGAGAGGGGGGCACCCACTTCCTCCTGCTCGCCGGCTCCCTGGCCTGGGACGGTCCCGGCGCCCTCGCACCCGCCCCCGGCACCGCCACCCTCCCTCTCCTCTCCCCACCCCCCCACCGGCGCCCGCCCTCGCCCTGCGCCGCCGGTCTGTTCGGCCCTCCGGGCCCCCTCTCCAGCCGGCCCCCCACCTCCCCCCGGAGCCAGGCTGGTTTCGGAAATGCCCTTACAGCAGCAGGTTAGTGACCGGGACGGCTCGGGGGCCGCCGACGCCGCGGGGGCACCGGATTCTGTTGGGGGCTGAAGCGGTGAGGGTAGGCGGTTGAGCGGGGTTTTGGAGTGGGAACGGGGGGTTGGGTGCTCGAGGGAAATGAGTAAGCAAGAAAAATCTAACTAAGTAAATGCCCCGGCCTCCGGTTCTAGGAACCTCGGGGCGGGAGTGTCTGCCCCAGGGGGTGGGTATGGTGTTTACGTGGATTTTTTTTCTAGGGGGCGGATGGATGGGCGATAGAAAACCGGAGGGGGCTTCTCGCCAATGGCCGAGTTGAGCTCTGTTTTCTGTCTTCCTTCCCTTGTGCTGGAGGGGGAGGGGGGCGGGTCAGAGGGTAGGGTGTCTGTAGGATTCCCAGGCCACCCGCCACCCCCTCCCTTTGTCCCTGTAATTTATAAAGCGCCTTTGAGAGATGATTTAGGTCAGTATGCGGCTTCTCTTTTTGTTGGTACTAGAAAGAAGTGTGGCCCGGAGGTCTCCCCTTTCTCCTTTTCTCTCCTTCATTCCCTTCCTCCATGCCTCCGGGTCTTCACCCTCGTGGTGAGGCTTGGCCTCCACGGGGCTAGAACCGAACCAGACTCAGTTAGATCCATGGTAGCCTGATTATACCAGGCGTGGACCTCACCTTGTCTCAGCTCCAAATGGGTTTAATTTTTGGAGAATCAAGATTTTGCGGGAGTCTTTAAGAAAGTCAGCACATAGGCAGCACTTTGGGAAATGGGATGGGTTTGGGAATAATGAGGCGTTTTTTATTTCTTTCCTGTTCCCAGTTTCTCCCCGGGTTCGGTCTTAACTGCTTTCCAGCCCCAGAGATACTTGCTGGGCATGTGTGATGTAGTCTTAGTCAAAGAAGCTCATCGTTTTTTAGTGACTAGGGTCTGCCAGCAGGGGGGAAACGGAGCACAGTACCTGCTTACACATAACAGTATCCGGTGTGCTGGGTTTTCAGTCGCAAGAATATTCCATGCTTTTATTAGCTTCAGATACTCTTACTGACTTGACCTAAGCATGTTTGGACATATTTTAAGCATATTTGACCCCTGCACAGTTCTGTTACTATTTCATAAACCTAACCTTAAACAACCAGCTATTGACATACTTCTTGGATTAGATTCACAGATTTGCAGGGGGTAGTTTTGATAATGGGAAATTATAAGAGCTTCAAGTTGCTTTTTAAAAAATTTTAACAGTGTTTGTTGGGCCAGGTCCCTAAGACTATCTTTCAAGCCAGGTTTATTATATCTAGTTCATTGTATTTAAGTATTTAAAGTATACTAAATTACCCTCACCATCTTCCAAGTTATTTCAAAACTTTATTCTCCTTGACATGAAATTATTATACCAGAAATAATAATATCCTTTTGAGTTTATGTGCACACAAAAGGTTTTTCATTACAGGAATATAAATGTTACTCATATACATATTCAGAAGCATTTTTTATATGATTGCAATGTATGCTGAATCACTGGTTATCTGCATTTTTTTTTTTTTTTTTTTTTTGAGACGGAGTCTCATTCTGTCGCCCAGGCTGGAGTGCAATGGCACGATCTCGGCTCACTGCAACCTCCGCCTACCGAGTTCAAGCATTCTCCTGCCTCAGCCTCCTGAGTAGCTGGGATTACAGGCGTGAGCCACCACGCCTGGCCGGTTATCTACACTTTTAAGAGCTATTTCTTCTGGCCGGGCGCTGTGGCTCATGCCTGTAATCCCGGTACTTTGGGAAGCCGAGGGGGGCGGATCACGCGGTCAAGAGATCCAGACCATCCTGGCCAACATGGTGAAACCCCGTCTCTACTAAAAATACAAAAATTAGCTGGGCGTGGTGGTGCGCGCCTGTAATCCCAGCTACTCAGGAGGCTGAGGCAGGAAAATCGCTTGACCCTGGGAAGCGGAGGTTGCAGTGAGCTGAGATCCCGCCACTGCACTCCAGCCTGGCGGCAGAGCGAGATTCCGTCTCAAAAAAGGAGCTGTTTCTTCTGGGAGGGTGTAGGAAATTTATCTAGTCAATGCATACAAAGTCCTAAGCACTGAATATAAAGTTTGATTTATTGTTTTTCTTATCGAAATTATATTAGACTTCCATGTAAGTCTTCGAATTTTAAATTTTGTTGATATTCTGTCCCTAAGCAGGAAAGACAGGATGGGGAAAGCTAAGTGATTGGCTGAACAAAGATCACCTAAACACTCTGTGTCCGAGAAGAGGTTGAAAAGTCTTCAGGGGGCCAGAGTTGCAGACCTATCTGGTTCTGATCCCAAGTTCTGTCTCAAGAATATCTAAGGACTTAACCAGAAGCAACTTCTTCACCTTTTTTTCAATGGGGGTAAAAATATGAGTACTACCTTACCAGCTGTAAAGCATCTATTATTTACAAATTATATGTTCATTGGCAAATAACTTAATCTCTCAACTCAGTTTCTTCCTCTGTAACATAGGGACAAAAACAGTGTCACCTTTAAGGTTCTTTTGAAGAGTTAAATATGATAATGCATGTGAACTATTTAGCACAGTGCCTGGCAAAAAGTAGACACCCAGTACAATTCATATTTATTATACAAATGTTAATTTTTTTCTGACTTAGTGAAATAGTGGAAGGCCAGGTGCACATTGTCCCTTTGTTTACATATATGAAGAGAACTGTTAAAAGTCTTTAAGTGATCTGTAATTAATTATTTATGCCCAATTAATTTGGGCTTTTAAATATATAAAACATGGCCATCCTAGGGGTAAAATAGGGACATTTCAGTAAGACACGCCTATATAGAGATAGTGGTGTTGAACTGCCAAGCATATGCCTTGAATTGTGACAAGTTAAGGCCACATCATCCTCACTTTTTCGCCTGAGTTCCACTCCGTCCATGATTCCACAGACCTGCCAACTTTTGGGTGCAGTTTATGCTTAGTGGCTTTTGTTAGACCTGAACTCTCAATCTTCACCATGTCAGAGACATGCATTAGATAAATTCCATCTTAGTTGGTGAACTGTTGGAAATGTAAGAACTCCAGAGAAACCATAGTCAGAAGTGCTACTCAATGGAGCAGACAAGGCTTCATCATTTTCTGCTGCTGCTTCTAAAAAGAAGCTGAAATTATTTTATTCTAGAAAATTTGGGATTTAATAATGTAAGAGACTATGTCCTGTCACAGTCATAGCAACCTACTGATTCTACTTTGGGAAAGAGCCCTCAATGCTTGAAATTTTCATCTAAGAATGGAGGAACCATAGGTGCTATTTCAGCAGGGTCTCTTTTCCTGTACAATTATAAAAAGAAAAGTGCCGGGTTCCTGTGGTTCTATACTCAATAATCTTGCTTCTGCTGAGATATATGGTTGATGCCAAGTTTAAGCTGGGAGACAATTTTTAGTCACTACATACCCCAAAATGGAAGTTTTAATATAATGCAGTGCCCAGACTTGGGCAGTACAAGTAGCTCCACTATAATCAGTACCAAGGGCGCCACTCTAATCATCCTCTGAAACAAAGCACCCTTAAATATGGCACTGTGGGCTGAAGAACTCCACCTTGTGAACAGGAAAGGATTTTTTGTTTTTCTATAAATCACCACCTTGTGTATTACTTGGAAGAGTGGATTCTGAGATTAATGTTATACTGTGTAAAGCTAACTTGAAAACAGAAAATAATACTCGAAGCCTAGACGTGCATAAATAACATTACCTGGAGATTGAAAGACGGGGTGAAAGCTTTTATTGTGGTTTCTCAGAAATATATAAAGCAGTAGTTTTCCTTTAACTCTTCTGTCTTTAATGCCATCTGCAAAGATATATCATCCATACCTTTAACCTCTTTCCTAGGGATTTGGACCCATTTGGCAAATAGCTTCAAGTACTCATAGTTAATTTTCTGGCTGGTTTTCCTAACTTAACCTGATTTTACAAATATTCCATTTGTAGGACCAGTTTACATCTACTTTCCCAAGCTAGCCAACTTCAATTCCCTTTTAATCATCTACTTCCTACTAACAGCTGTAACTAGGATGAGTCAAAATCAGTTGCCTGTGCTCACCAGATCCCTGATAGATTCCCATGAAGCCACCTGAAAGGTGGTAAAAGCAAGGTAAAAGGTGGTGAAAGCAAGGTAAAGAAGGTAGATTTCACAGTTTTGTTTTTTAAAAAGGGGAATCTTCCCTGAATTCTTTGAGGTTCTAAGTACGTGGTTTAATGCGTATTTTCATTCTTGTTAGCAGTTTAAAAATGTTTCAGAGACTGTATTCACGATTGCTAAAAAGCATTTTTTCTACTAATCATTGTTCATGGGACTTAACAATGGAAGATAACTGGGAAAGCAGTAAATATAGGAAACCACTAATAGTGTCTCCTTCTTCCTACCCTGACCCCCTCTTTGGCATCAGAAAGTGACGAGGAAAATGTATCTTTCACAAAGAAAAATTATACCACAGAAGGTACTAAAAAGCAACAACTGCCTTTGGGGACAGGAAACTTACAGAGTGGGGATTATTATAGAGGGATAACATACCGAGTTTCTATTTCAATAAGAGGGAAATTGGTTTATATTCTGTTCACACTTGTTTCAAACCCTCTCCTCTAAAAGCAATGTGTTTTTGGAATTCAAGGAATGTACGTTCTTTCCCCAACCTTAACTGGGGGTCAGTCTTATGGCCACCATATTTGTCTAGAATATAACTTTTAAAAAATATAATTTTTGCCCTCAAATACTCTCCTATCCAATGCAATGTAACTTTGAAGGAGAAGTGATGAAGGCCACTGGTTGCCAGATTGTATCACAAAGCCAGATGCACTTTGCTTTGATGAAGAATCTGAGTGATGCAGGCCCCCACTTAGCTTTGTAAACTAAGGCAGGGGTTTATGTCAGCTCGAGGTAGAAAGCAGTGAGAGTTGGCAGCTGATGGAATAGAAAGGGGACAAAAAGAATAAAAAATAATTGACTTTAGTCTGCTTTCCATTACCGTAGCCCAACTCTCTGGGGCCATTTGTGTGGCCTAGACAACATTCTTAGAACTTGACAGTCCCTGAGAACGATATTCTAGGTTGGCATGGGCAATAGTTGGCATTTACACTGGTCTTGGAATCATAACATTTGAGAAGTGTAAAGCACAAGAGTCCTCATCTGTCCCATCCCCTTCATGTTGCAGGTGAGGAAATTCAGGCCCAGTGCTGTTAAATTACTTGCCCAAGGTCACAGGTCTTTGCTAGTGGCAAAGCCAAAACCGAAACTGGAGACTCTTGAATTCTTAGAAGCCTCATTCACCAAGAGAAGGTTAACTGTGTCTCATGAACCCTATATGGGAAAATTGGGGTGTGTAGGACACATTTTAGATTTCCTTCAGGAGTGGTTACCTTTTTTAAAAATGTGCACATAAAGAAGTGTCCTTTAAACAGTTGGCTGTGGGGGTAATGACTTACTCCCAAAGATACAAAATAAGCAAGGCTACTTTGGATGTTAAATGAAAGGGAATTATTTTAAAAAGGAAAGAATGACTCTTCCAAACATGATAGTAATATTTTTAAAGATTTATTTGATATTCGCAAATTTGTCTTCTGTGGTTATATCAATTCTGTTGCTCAAAAAGTGACACATGCTTCATAGAGAATAGAATCTAAAAGGATTTTTGAGACTTTCTTGGGGAGAAGGACACACAGTGCCCCTCTGGTAGTAACGGAGTTTTGTCCTGGGCCACCCACATCCTGAGTGACTGTCATGCTTTCAGAGGTCCCCAGCCCTTGCCCAGTAACATTGAACAAGGTGTTCTTCCTCTGTGGTTAGCTCCAAGATTTCTGGTTTAGCAAAGTGGCTAATCAGTTAACTCTTTAAGAGGAAATTGTCATTCCTTTAGCCAACGCTAATTTCCTTAAAATGTCTTCTTTTCCTTTTTGGAACTGAGAAAACTTAAAAATAGAATTGCTTCAAGCCCTGAGGCCTGAAAGTGAAACATAATCTAATGTGGCTGTAGTGCACTGACTCGTTAGGGGCAGCGATATATGGCTTATCTGTAATCCACAAACCAGAAAGGTGCCCAGTGTAGATACGGTGTAACAGCCAGTGAGCATTAAGTACCAACTGATGAGAGTAGTAATCAGTGAAGCTGATTTCCTCTGGAAAGTTTTTTGGCGAGTAGAGTTTGTCTTAGAGAGTGGAGGATTTGAATGCGTCTTGACTTTCTGCTGAGGAGAGCTTCTGCCTGCTCTAGTTTTTATGATCCTGAAGGGTGGTAGCTCTGGACTCTGAGAATGATGGGCAGTGAACTCAGGGTCTGTATATTTCGTTCCACTCTGCTCTTCCCCATTTCTGATGCTTTGGGGGCTCCATTTCTGATACATAACCAGAGCAGCATCCCTGAGGCCCACACTATCTCCTGTGTGCCTTTCTGCATCTGGCAGTCCCTTGGAGAGAAGGAGGCTCGTGTGTTTATAACCTGCACCCTGTCCTAAAAGGCATAGTGAGGGGCAGCTGAGTATAAGGTCAGGCCACTTAGCCTGGAGCCAGAGTGCCTGTGTTCTTGTTCTGGCTCTGCTCACTAGCCCTGTGACTTTGGGCAAGAAACTTGGCCTCTATGTTTTCATTTCCTCATCTGTAAATTGGGAGCAATGATAGTACCTACCTTCTGGGGTTAGGAAGTTGCAATGAGTTCTTATTTGTAAAGTGCTTAGACCAGTGTCTGGCACGTAGGAAGGATTATGTGTTAAGTAGAAACATGGTATAATTGCCCTTCCTTCCACAGGCATCTCATGGGCTGTCCTTTTGTGATCTATTTTCTTGGTTTGTTTTTGTTTTGAGACCAAGTCTTGTTCCATTGCCCAGGCTGAAATGCAATGGTGCAATCTTGGCTCACCGCAACCTCTGCCTCCTGGGTTCAGCCGATTCTCCTGCCTCAGCCTCCCCCGTAACTGGGATTACAGGTGTGCGCCACCACGCCCAGCTAATTTTTTTTGTATTTTTAGTAGAGACGGGGTTTCACCATGTTGGTCAGGCTGGTCTCGAACTCCTGACCTCAGGTGATCTGCCCGCCTCGGCCTCACAAAGTGCTGGGATTATAGGCATGAGCCACTGTTCCTGGCCTGATCTATTTTCTTAACTAGCCCTTAGTGTTCATTTCACCCCATTGCACCTCTCTAAAAATGGTAATGATGGGAAGGAGAAGTAAACCGTGGAATGGCTCTCGCCTAATGCAGTCTTTAGGGTCGAGGGTCTTTGTATTTCTTTATAAGCTGCCCATTGACTTGGGAAAAAGAACTGAAGAATAAGCTTCTTGTAGTAGTGCTATCAGTAGTGATAGTGTCATGAATAAAACCTTTATTTCTGTGATTAAATGTGTTAATAAAGTGGCACTACTAGCATGAATGACACTATTAACATAATTTCAATCCCGTACAGTAAACCATGGCTTAAGACTGAATGGCAAGAATCAGGGTGTCTGAGCTGCTGGGCCCTGCCAGACTCGGAGCCCCTGCCAGTGTGTGTATATCGAGGCAGGGCGGGGGGTTGTCTTGCTCTCCAGAGGCAATGGAACCTGCCTCTGGGCCTCCCTTTTCCCTTCTCATCTCCTCACTCCTCCTTTTTTATGTTACGTCTATTCCTACCCCTTCCCCTTCGCCTTGCCCTCTGCCTGGCTCTTAGAAGGAAGCAGACTTGCCACCTTCAGTGGCTGCTTCCTGGACTTATCAAATTAATTACCACCTTTTCCTGGCATCAAGGGATGGTGAAATCTTGCCATTTCGGTCTTGCTTCCCATTCCTCTGCACTCGGCTGCTGCGACAGTGTGGTGCTGCAGGTACTGCAGGTTTCCCTCTGGTGTGTCTGCTCGTAGCTTCTCCCTCTCCACCTTACTCCTTTTGTTGCCCTCCTCCCACTGGCCCATTGAGGCCCACATCAAGGGAAGGCGTAGGCACAGCCTCCCCCAGTTTCCCAGGGGCTTGGGCCTCTCCCTTCCCTTGGGTTACTGCTTCTTTCCTGTAGCACCTCATGGTCTGCCTCGTAGCCTAATCTTGCATGTTCATGACTTACTCCTCCTCCAAACCTGTAAGCTCCAAGAAATCGGTCTGGCTTGCTTTTTCATCATGTGGTCCCTGCAGTGCCCACTACACTATAGGCTCAGCTACCTGAGAAGAGGCATTTTCATTAGACACCTTCCATGTGCTTGGCACCCCATTAGTCCTATTGGGGATACAAAAGAAGTATGAGTTGTGATCCGCCCACTCTTGAGTTTACAGTCTGTTGAGGAGACAAGCTTTAAACACAAGTTGATCTGCAAGCAAGACTAAACAGGCGGTAGGGAGAAAACAAGACTCATCTAGTCCTCAGTTGTGTGGTGTCGACAGAAAGTGCCAGAGGAACAGGTGAGAGTCACCAGACTCCAGCTGGGCCGTGAGATGGGGAGGCCACGGCTGCCATGGTTGTCAATCTTGGAGTACATTAGGGCACACATTTGAATCTCCCAGGGCGCTTTTTAAAAATACTGATACCTAGGCCCCACCCAGACTAATCAGAATGTCTAGGGGTGAGATTAAGACATGGATTTTGTTTTTTTTTTTTTAATGTGCTCAGTTGGAACCACTGGGCTTGGTGGAAAGGGAAGATTGGGGAGGCCCTTCCTGGCAGGGAGACATAAGTCAAAGGCAGGCAGGCAGAAAGATTGGCGTCAGGAGGCAGCATTTGGACTAGAGTCGTCAGTATGGGGAGATAACAGGACCGAAGGTTGGATGTGTTGGCAAAACTGATCTAGAATTGGAGTTGCCTTTCTACAAGGGCTGGGCAGGGAGTAGATTGGGAGTGGGAAGTTTGAGTGGTGTGGGGATTGTTCCCGAATAAAGAAGAAACGTACTATCAAAAGGGGGCCTTGGGACCTGGTCACAGGCAGTGGCTGCCAGAGGGGATGGCAGGCCTTGTGTTTTGCCAGGTCTTCAACCTTCTCAAAATGCCAGAAAACTACCAGTTTTAAAATGTTGGCTGAATTTAAAAGGAAATTGCGCAGGCCAAACAAAATAGGTCTCTAGGCCAGATTTGGCTTAAGGGCTGCCACTCAGCAGTCTCTGGTCTATGGGATAATAATAGCTAATGTTTATCGAGTGCCCGCATGTATCGAGGGCACTAAACTAAGTGCTTTACTCGCATTAGCACATTATCCACATAACAACCTATGAAGTGGGTATTATTATCATCCTTGTTCTACACAGGGAAACAGACAGCCAGGGGTTAATGGCCTGGCTCTGGGCCCCATTAATAAGTGGGGCAACTGAAATTAAACCCAAGGAGCCTGGCTCCATAGTCTCAGCTTATTCCTAGTATTTATCCTCTGTGGTCTCTGGCATTGTATTAAGTAGTAAAAATCCAAGATACCTGTCAAAAAGAAATAATCCAGTGTTTTTCAAGTTTACCTGATTGCCTGTAGCACTTGTTTCAGATTCAGATTCCCAGGCTCCATCCCTATCCTCTGTCAGAGAAGCCCTAAGATCTTCTGATGAAACATTCTGGAAGCACTGCTAGTTAAGCACAGGGAAGAGTTACTGAAACTGGATTGTCCAGGTGAAGGCAGGAGCCTTCTGCCACATCCATTCACATAATGCTTATCTCAGCTCTTCCTCGTTTGGAAAGACCCCAGGGCCCCAAGCCTCATACCTGCTCTCGTGGTTCCAAAACTTGCGGACTCCCAGGTTGTAGCCCAGGCAAACCATACAA
The DNA here is from genome assembly GCF_029289425.2 of Pan paniscus. NCBI lineage: Eukaryota > Metazoa > Chordata > Mammalia > Primates > Hominidae > Pan > Pan paniscus. The sequence goes on from NC_073254.2 coordinate 35,048,309, forward strand.
AGATGGGTCTCCCAAAACTTAAAAGATGTGAAACAAGAAGTGGTTTCTTGGATTCTCAAGCGGTTGAGAATCCGAGCTCAGGAGGTCAAAGTGGGCTCGGTGGCTACACGCCAGGCACCAGCACCAGCTGGGTACCCTTGAGTGGTTTTTCTGCCTTAACAGTAGGAAGGCTTTTCATTCTGTCTGGGACCTGCCTGAAACACAGGTAACCAAGTGGACAGAGCGAGAAATGTGAATACGAGGACCAGAGCACACCATTTAGAGTACGGGCGCTATTGAGTTGATGAGTCTGGAAGCAGGATGGCAACAATGATGGTGTGAAAAGGCAGGTGGAAGTGAAGGGCAGATTAAGGGAGAAAAGAAATACAAGACCTTTGACTCCCAAATATTTAACTCCAGGGGCTGGAAGAATGGGTGAGGCCAAGCTTCTCTTCTGTCTGGGGTGTGCACTGTGTGGAAGGCATGATTAGTCAGAATGGATGGGGTGGTTGTGAGTGACTCCATGGGCCATCCCGTTTTCTGAGGGGCTAAGGCTGAGCACCGGAAGTGGGACTTTGGCATAGAGGTTATAGTGGAAGTCTTGATGAACAATAGCAGGCCAAGACCTGGTCTCCCTAGCTTACAAATAAAAGAAATTTAACATGGTGCCACAAAAACCTTTCATCATTTTCACTTCTTCCTCTGTAATATGAAAACGAGACAAATTCATCAGGTTGATTTTTGGGGATCGATGCTGTCAGGGCTCGCAGAGACGAGCCATCAGATGTTTTTTATTACATGCTTTACCCCGTCTCCTAGCTGCTGTGAGAAAGCCCACAGTTTGCAACCTCACAAAGCAAAGAGCCAGCTGGAAAGTACTGTGCATCCAGAAAGGTCACATAGTCATGTCCTGAACCAAGATAGCTCTTTTTGCCATGATTTCCTACGCTCTCTGATTTTTCTGATTAAAAAAAAAAAAAAAAAAAAATCTTGAATTTATTTTCTTAAGCTCTAGCATTCTAAAGTTTAAACATATGAGCCTTTGAATACTCCTGTCTAGGAAAGAGCCATGTAAATTCTAAGTATCTCTATAATTGACTTTTGATATGTTACTTGTGTTTAAACCCAATTTGCAATACCCCTTTTGTTGGCTAATTTTGTCGCTATGTTGGGTAGCAGAACTTGTGACGATCACACTAATAACATAAAGTTTCCCACCTTTCTTGTTGCTGTTTTCCTTGTTAGCATCTCAGACTTCCCAATTCTGGGAATAGTCTCTAGGAGGCAAGGTGTTCAGCTTTGGAAATGCATGCGTGACACAGTGGTGTGGTGTGGAAGGCGTGTGGACTTGAAGATCCGGCTCCAGGAACACGCTCTGCCAATGACCGTGTGTGACCTTTTATGAATTGCATCCATGAGCTGTAGTTACCTAAAATAGTGATCCTCTCTCCTTCACTGGCTGGAAGGATTAAATGAGATAGTGTTTATAGGAAATGTACTTTGTGTTCCTTAGTTGCCTCCCCCCGCCACTCCCCGTGGTAGGAACTCTCGAGTACTCGTCAAATCTGAACTCTCTGCATTTTTACCTCCTTCAAGGAAAACTATTGGACAGGCTCTTACTGAACACCCGCTTTTGTGCAGAATGTACTTCCTGATACTCTGGGAGTTTCAGAGGCTACTAAGATGTCCTTCTGGCCCTCGAGGAGTTCATCTGGAGACAGGGAGACGACACATTTTCTTCCATAACTAAGAAAAGAAAGGGCAGTGAAGACCATAAGGAAATAACAGTGAAGTTTCTTAGGCATCCAAACTTGATGGAGGGGACAAAGGAGGCTTTAGGAAGTTTTAAACTAGAACAGGACTTCAGCGCTCTTAACATTTTGGTCAGATACTTCTTCGTGGTGATACTTTGTGGGCAGTTAACAGTGGTGGAGGGCTGTCCTGTGCATTGTAGCAAGTTGAGCAGGATCCCTGGCCTCCGCCCACTTAGAGGCCATTAGCACCCCTAGTTAACAACAATCGAAATTATCTTCACACTGTCAAATGTCCCTGGGAAGCAAAATCACCCCCAGCTGAGAACCACCGAACTAGACCTTGAAGAAAGGGTAGAAGAGGATATCATGTTTGCCTCTTCTATATATAGTACATATTTAAATTTTAAAATATGATATACATTTTAAAAGCAACGGATTTCTCATAGCTGGATTAACTTTGGAATGCCTAACCACCCCATGGCACCCCAGAACTGGGATCCACTGCCCCTACTCTTGGTAGTGCTCTGTGCAGGCCACCTAAGCCCTGTCTTTTTTATGATGAGGCATGATATTAATTGGCTGCTGGAAGCCTCTCTAACTTGCAGAAGAAAGGATCAAAGTCTGCAGTTCAGGGAAGGAAGTTTTGCATTTATCATTGACCCAATGGGTAATTTAAGAGCGACTTTCTGCTCAGGATCAACTTCTCAGTGTGGTTTTTAATCCCACTTCATAGTTAGATGATTTGGTCACGTCACTTTCCCTCCAAACCCTGTTTCCTCGTCTGTTAAATGAGGAAAATCATGGTTCTTACCTCACAGAGTTACTCTAAGGATTGAATGCAATAATGCCTGTAAAGTGCTGGCTCCGTCCCTGGCCATGTGCTAAACACTCTGACATTTGTTGTCTTTGTCATGTATATCGTTATTGTGGTTGTCATTAAGTTGGGCTTCCGTTTCAGGACAGTTCAACAGTAAGCAGCCATTCCCTTTGTTGCTGGTGCTTCCGCAGCTATTTTCCTTGCTCACCTATACCCACGCTGGCCCCAGTTTCAGCCACAGGGCCGGCTGACTCATTTATTTAGCAGATATGTGTTAAGCACCTAGCATATGCCAGCCACCATTCTAGGTACCAGGAATACAGCAGTGTCAGAACAGACAAAATTCCCTGCCTCTGTGTGGTTTGTGTCATAGTTGATGAAGATTTTGCCACATCATAAATACCCTGGTCTTATCTTTGATGGATTCTTTTTATTTTATTTTTTTAATGGTTCTAAGTATGTGGTGCTGGACCAGCAGCATTACTTGGGAACTTGTTAGAAATGAAAGTTTTCAGGTTGTACTCCAGACCCACTGTCAGAAACTCAGGAAGTGGAAGTGGGGGTGAGCAGCACTGGTGTATGGCTTAACAAGTCCCCAACGTCATTCCAATGCACCAAGTTTGTGTGTGAGTCAGTGTTTGGGAAAAGAAAGGAGTAGGGGGAAACCCAGGCCATAACTGGGCTGCAATGTTATATGGTGACATCAAATAAGGTGTTGCTCATATCATAAGATTCTAATAACATCAGAGTTTACAAAGGATAGTCTTAGGTACACCGAGACAGTTAAAACTAGCAGTACCCTTTGATCTCTTTCCTGGGCCTGGCCACCCCTCCTTTAAATGGGAGGGCTTTGGGAGGCCTCCTAAGTCACCACAGCACACAGGACTCAGTAACAGAAATTCTTAGCCTTCCCTAGGCTTTTCCTTGCCTGATATACAAGGAAATTGCTTTCCCCACTTTTCTCCAGACTTCTGGCATGTTTGACAATTATTTTTTCTTTTAATTCCTTCAGTTTTTATTGGCTTCTTACCTGGCATCATTAAAAAATTTTTATAGCTGCAATCAAATTGCCAACTGGATGGACAAGGCTTATCTGAAAATGAAATGGTAGCTCTCCTTTGTATATCTGGTAATTTGGGTATTTAAAGATACAGTGAAAAGTAAATGAAATGAGAGACCATGGGAAAGTGTCCAGTGTGGAGCTGGGCACAGGGTGACCGTTTGATAAATGCTGGTACAGTCTTCCCCCCATCCCAACTCATTATAAAAACCAATAAAGGCATTAAATAGACATCACGGTTCTTTGTGTGAAAAGCTTTGGATTACATACAGTCTGAATGAGTGAATACCGTAACGTAAATTATAACCAAAATAATAGAATCCAAAATCTTAAGTAATAACTTTGAATAAAAATAAGTGTTTTAAAAGTTAGTAACTTTTTAAAAAATAAGTGTAATTAAATAAACTTTTAAATTTAAAAAGATGTTACTTGATTTTTATTTCCTGATAATGGATTTAAAAAAAAAAAAAGGCCCAGATCAGACTGGCAGAAATACTTTTATTTCTGCACTAGCCCAAAGCCTGGATATGCTTATAAGGCATATAACCTGTCCGTTTAACAGCTGTCATTTAATTCACAAACACTAATTAATTACAGCCATGTTAAAAGGGGTGTTTGGGACGGTTTGGTAGTTCCTTTTGAAGAAAACCTGTGTCTTGAAAATGCGTATGAAAGATTACCAGGTTCTGTTATATATAGTCCAGGTTCGTCTTGGTGGTTCTATTCTAAAAATATCTCTCTGACCATCGGTGGGCATTTCCTCTCTCTTTCTGTCTACCTACAGCCAAAACAAGTTCTGGTTACAGTGACAGTTTTAAGTTTGCCATTTGTGGTTGGTTCTATTATAGAGGCTGGGGGAGGAAGGCAAGCAGTCCTCACTTCTTGCTTCCTGCCTTGCTCTAGAGTGTAAGGATCAGCTTCTCTAATCCCTTGACTTTCAGTTCACTGCTCTATGTAGTCAGGGTAGACAAGGGGTGGCCCTCAAACAACAGCCACCTCTGGAGGTCTAGCGTGACGAAACCACTGTCTTCTTTTCCAAATCCAGCACTGAGGACCGACGTGTGGGCCTCCCATCTGACTTGTGGAGTGAAAGAAATGGGAATAGAGCAGCGCTGTCCATATAGTCGAGTTTTGTAAATATTTGTCAGATGGAACTAGAGATGCATTATCACATTCGACAGTAACAAGTGGCAAGTGTTGAGCTCTTTTAAGTCTTGCTTTTTATTTCTTATAATATGCAAATAACTGTTAAAATGGCCAGCCAGTTGGCTGTCTGTTTTAGCTAAGGTAGGTCTCTTGCAATTTTTGCACCCTAGGGAGATCTCAATAGGAGTAGGTCTAGCCCTAAACTGTGCAGGATTAGGAATTCTGATTTACTGATCTGGAGGGCGGCTTTGTGTTAATCAGAGTTCTAAAGGCGGACAAACTAGACTGTGAACTTAATACTTACCCTGAGAAGTATAACTGCCAAGTGGACAGTTACAGAAATTGGTTATTGCCTGTGTTCTCGATCAGAAGGTTATTAGCTGTGTCAGAGTAAAGGCATTGAATGATCCCATTAGTATCTTCCAGCTGTAGTCTCCTCTCTAGAGCGTACCTGCAGGGGAGGGAGTACTGCTGGCTACTTATGGAGCATATGGACACTGTCATTCACCCACCCAGGTGTCCAGTTCCATGACTCTGGTGTGAAACACTGAATTTGTTTGTTACCTTTTTTTTTTTGTAAGAAAATACTTGTTTTTAGTACCTGCTTATTATTTTTTTTAAATAAAAAATATATAAGGAAGTGGAGTGAAAATGAAAATACTTTCTTCATTCCCTCTTAATCTTGCTTCCTTCCCAGAGATAACCACAATCACAGCTTGGCCTTTCCTTTTTATAATCATTTGCAAATCTATATTTTATTTACATAAAAGTAAAAATGATTCAAAAATACAAAAGTGCACATCGTGGCTTGCCCTTTTGCTTAGTATTTCCAGAGACGTAATTCCCTATCTGTATATATTGTTGCTCATTATTCTTTGTAATAGCTGCGCTGCCACTCGTTATATAGATATGCCAGAATGTGTTTAGTTATTCCCATTTGATGGTCATTTCTGTCATTTTTCATTTTAACTGTTGCTATTATGAACAGTGCTACATTGGATATGTATGTACATAAGTTTTTTTGCTTGTGTGTATTTCTGTAGGCTGCATTTCTAAGCGTTGAATTTTTATATCACAGGGCATGTATATTAAAATGCTGATAGATTAGATAGGTCCAAATTACCCTCCAAAAAGGCTGAACAAATTTATATTCCCACCACAAGTGTAGAGAGTTGCCTGTTTTCTCATACTTTTTCCAACACTAGGTAACATTAGTCTTTTTGCAGTTGCTGCTCATGCTAGATAGCACCTCCTTTTATTTCTTTACTTACTTACTTACTTACTTACTTACTTACTTACTTACTTATTTTGAGACGGAGTCTTGCTCTGTTGCCCAGGCTGGAGTGCAGTGGCATGATCTGGGCTCACTGCAACCTCCACTTCCCAGGTGTTCAAGCAATTCTCCTGCCTCAGCCTCCCCAGTAGCTGGACTACAGGCGCACGCCACCATGGCTGGCTACTTTTTTCGTATTTTAGTAGAGTTGGGGTTTCACCGTGTTGCCCAGGCTGGTCTCAAACTCTTGAGCTCAGTCAATCTGCCCGCCTCAGCCTCCCAAAGTGCTGGGATTACAGGCGCAAGCTACTGTGCCCAGCCAATTTTTATTTATTTATTGAGACAGAGTCTCATTCTGTTGCCCAGGCTGGAGTGCAGTGGTGCAGTCTTGGCTCTCTGCGACCTCTGCTTCCCGGGCTCAAGTGATTCTCCCTCCTCAGCCTACTGAATAGCTGGGACTAGTGGCGCATGCCATCACACCCGGCTACTTTTTGTATTTTTTGTAGAGATGAGGTTTTACCATGTTGCCCAGGCTGCCTCCTTATTTTACTTGTATGTTTTTTAAATTATTGCTGCTGCTACCACCACCACCGCTACTATTACTGCTACTGACTAATGTTTATTGAATGTTTTTATGTGTCAGGGATAGTTTTAAGCACGTTATATGAAATCACTAATTTAAACCTTAACATCTCTATAAAGTGGGTGTGATTATTGTCCACATTTTACAGATGATGAAAAAGACGAATTAGTAAATTTAAGTATCTGCCCTAATTTGCATTTCTGTGAGTAGCCTCTTTGAATTCTTTATCATTTTTGTGCCCAAGGCTATTTATAGTTTTCTTACTGAATTATTGGAACTTTTAATGAACTATAGATAATGGGCTTTCTCTGGTGTGTGTGTGTGTGTGTGTGTGTGTGTGTGTGTGTGTGTGTGTGTATAGTAAATACAGGCATACCTCAGAGATATTGCAGGTCTGATTCCAGAGCACAGCAATAAAGCAAATGTCACAATAAAGCAAGTCATATGGAGTTTTTGGTTTCCCAGTGCATATAAAGTTTACACTGTACTGTAGTCTATTCAGTGGGCAACAACATTATATCAAAAACCAACGTACATATCTTAACTTAAAAATACTATATTGTTACAAAATGCCAACAATCCCCTGAGCCTTCAGCGAGTCATCTTTTTGCTGGTGGAGGGTTTTGCCTTCACATTGAAGACTGTTGCTGTTTAGGGAAGAAGTCATTGAATGCTGGGGCAGCTGTGGCAATTTCTTCACATAAGAAAAAATCAAGTTTTCCACATTGATTGACTCTTCCTTTCATAAAAGATTTCTCTGTAGTATGTGATACTATTTGATAGCATTTTTCCCACACTAGACCTTCTTTCAAAATCAGAGTAATCCTTCCCAAACTGTCCTGCTGCTTTATCAACTAAATTTATGCAATATCCCAAATCTTTTGTTGTCATTTCAACATTGTTCACAGTCATCTTCCATCTCAAGAAATCGCTTTATTTGCTTATCCGTAAGAAGCAACTCCTCATCTATTCAAGTTTGAACATGAGATTGTAGCAGTTCAATCACCTATTAACGCTCCATTTTCATTCTAGTTCTCTTGCTACTTCCACCACATCGGCAGTTTCTCCACTAAGTCTTGAACCCCTGTCATCCATAAGGGTTGGGATCAACTTCTTCCGAACTTCTGTTAATATTGATATTTTGGCTTCCTCCCATTAACCATGAGTGTTGATATTGGCATCTAGAATGGAGACTCCTTTCCAGAAAGTTTGTAATTTACTTTATCCAGATCCTTTGGAGGAATCACTATTTATGGCAGCTATAACCTTACAAAATGTACTTCTTAAATAATAAGACTAGAAATTCAAAATTACTCCTTGATTTATGGGCTGCAGAATGGATGTTGTGTTACCAGCCATGAAAACATTTATCTTGTACATCTCCATCAGAGTTTTTGCGTGACCAGGTCTATTGTCAATGAGTGGTAATATTGTGAAAGGAATCTTTTTTTCTGAGCAGTAGTTATCAACAATGGGCTTAAAATAGTCAGTAAACCATGCTGTAAACAGATGTGCTGTCATTTAAGCTTTATTACTTCACTGATAGATCACAGAGTAGATTTAACATAGTTCTTTTTTCTGACCTGGGCTGGTTCACCCCTCCTTAGGCAACCTGGTGGTCCCCCACTCCCAGGAGGTCGCCATATTGATGCCGAACTTAGTGCGGACACCCGATCGGCATAGCGCACTACAGCCCAGAACTCCTGGGCTCAAGCGATCCTCCCACCTCAGCCTCCTGAGTAGCTGGGACTACAGGCATGTGCCACTGCGCTTGGCGATCTAGCATAGTTCTTAAGGGCCCTAGGGTTTTTGAAATGGTAAACGATCATTGGCTTCAACTTAATGTCACCAATTGCATTAGCCCCTAACCAAAGAGTCAGCCTGTCTTTTGATGCTTTGAAGCCAGATATTGACTTCTCCTCTCTAGCTATGCAAGTACTAAGTGGCATCATCTTCCAATAGAAAGCTGTTTCATCTACATTGAAGATCTGTTGTTTAGGGTAGCCACTTTCATGAGTGATCTTAGCTAGATCTTCTGAATAACTTGCTGCTGCTTCTATGTCAGCACTTGCTGCTTCGCGTTGCACTTTTATGATATGGAGAAGGCTTCTTTCCTTAAAGGTCGTGAACCAACTTCTCCTACCTTCCAACCTCTGCAGCTTCCTCACCTGTCAGCCTTCAAAAGAGCTGATGAGATTTAGGGCCTTGCTCTGGATTAGGCTTTGGCTTAAGGGAATGTTGTGGCTGGTTTGATCTTCTATCCAGACCACTCAAACTTTCTCCATATCAGTAATAAGGCTGTTTTGTTCTCGTGTCATTTGTGTGTTCATGGAGTAGCATGTTTAATGTCCTTCAAGACCTTTCCCTTCACATTCACAACCTGGCTAACTATTTGGCACAAGTGGCCTAGTTTTTTGCCTATTTCAGGTTTTGACGTACATTTCCTCACCAAGCTTAATAATTTCTAGCTTTTGATTTAGAGGGAGGGATGTGTGAGTCTTCCTTTCACCTGAACACTTAAGAGACCATTGTGGGATTACTAATTAGCCTAATTTCAGTATTCTTGTTTCTTAAGGAATAGGGAGGCCCGAGAAGAGGGTAAGAGACAGGGTACAGCTGGAAGGTGGAGCATTCAGAACACGCACAACGGCTATCGATTAAGTTTGCCATTATATATTGTTTAGTTACTAAACATTATTTAGTGACATTAGTAATTGCAATAGTGACATCAAAGATCACTGATCACGGATCACCACAACAGATATAATAGTAATGAAAAAGTTTGAAATATTAAGAGAATTACCAACATTTGACAGAGATACGTAGTAAGCACTGTTGGAAAAATGGTGCTGATAGACTAGCTTGATGCAGGGTTGTCACAAACCTTCAATTTGTAAAACACTGCAGTAACCGTGGAGCACAATGAAATGTGGTATCCCTGTATTGTTTTGCCCAAGCCTATTATGTTTCTTTTGATTTTTCTGTGATGTATTTCTTTCTACATATGTTTATTTAGTTTTTATAATGTCATGTGTCACTTAACAATGGGGATATAGTCTGAGAAATGTGTCATTAGGAAATTTCATCATTTTGCAGACATCATAGAGAGTACTTACACAAACCTCATGGTATAGCCTACTATATCCCAAGGTTCTATGGTCTAGCCTATTGCTCCTAGGCTACAAACCTGTACTGTATGTTACTGGGCTGAATACTGTAGGCAACTTAAACACAGTGGTATGTATCCAAACATAGCAACAGTAGAGTAAAAATACAGTCTTATAATCTTATGGGACCACTGGAATATATACAGTCTGCTGTCGACTGAAAGCATCATTGTTTGGCAGATGACTACATGTGACATTACAGTGCTTTTTTTTTGAGACCAAGTCTTGCTCTTGTCGCCCAGGTTGGAGTGCAATGGCACGATCTCGGCTCACTGCAACCTCTGCCTCATGGGTTCAACCGATTCTCCTGCCTCAGCCTCCCAAGTAACTGAGATTACAGGCGCCCACCACCACACCCAGCTAATTTTTGTATTTTTAGTAGAGACAGGGTTTTGCCATGTTGGCCAGGCTGGTCTCGAACTCCTCACGTCGCGATCTGCCTGCCTCGGCCTCCCAAAGTGCTGGGATTACAGGTGTGAGCCACCACACCCGGCCATTACAGTGCTTTTTTTGAGACAGAGTTTCGCTCTTGTTGCCCAGGCTGGAGTGCAATGGCCTGATCTTGGCTCACTGCAACCTCTGCCTCCCGAGTTCAACCGATTCTCCTGCCTCAGCCTCCCGAGTAGCTGGGATTACAGGTACCTGCCACCATGCCCGGCTAATTTTTTGTATTGTTAGTAGAGATGGGGTTTCACCATGTTGGTCAGGCTGGTCTCGAACTCCTGACCTCAGGTGATCCACCCACCTCGGCCTCCCAAAGTGCTGGGATTACAGGTGTGAGCCACTGCACACAGCCGAAATTACAGCTTTTACAGTTTGAGTTTGGTGGCTTGCTTTGGGAAGGCCTTTCCTAATCTGCAAACCATAACAATATTCTATATATTTTTTCTCCTGGCTTCATAATTTTATTATTTTGATCTTTAACCTCAGTGGAAGGGTGTGTGTGTGTGTGTGTGTGTGTGTGTGTGTGTTTTAAAGGTGTGACTTTATTTTTCCTAAACGAATAGCCAGTTAAACTAGTGCCATTTATTGGATGGTTCCGCTTTCCCCACGCATGCACTTGAAATGCCCTTTTCTCAGAGAGACAGAGAGAGAGAGAGAGAGAGTGAGTGTGTGTGTGTGTGTGTGTGTGTACATGCATACATGCATGTATGTGCTGTGTGCATGTGTGTCTGTGTTGTTCTGTCTCTGAACTTTCTACTCTGCTCCATTGATACCTTTATCCCTTTGTAAAGAAGCAGCACACTGTTTTGAATACAGTAGCTTTGTGATATGATTTGCTATCGATAAGGAAAATCTGCTTCCTGTTACGTACTTTTTTTTCCATTAAAATTACAGTTTTTATGTTCATGCTTACTTGCATTTTTACAAATTGAGCTTCTTCTCCCCCATCCACTGTGAGTTTAGGGTTATAAGAAAAAAAACTCTCTGCACTTATTAGAGAGTCTACTGCACTGGGAATAGCAGTAAGCTGTTTACATTTTTTCTTTCATCTGATACAACAAACCTTGAGAGTTGGTGCCAATATCCTCATCTGTAGATGAGGAAAGTGAGGCTCAGTGATGAAGCAGTTTGTCCAAGGCTGCATTTCTGGACATTGGCAGAACCAGGGTTCCAGACCAAGTCCAGGAAATTTCGAAACCTCTCTTAACCATTATGCAACCCAGACACGTGGGGTTTTCTCACAGGACGAGGGCAGGCCATTGTCTAGGGCGGGTTATCAGGTGTTTCTCCATGTCCTGCAGGGCGGTCAGTGGCTTTTACAGAGTAGAGTGTTTATTGCATGAAGGGAAGACCTAGCAAGATCTCTCTAAAGGATTTATCCATTGGGGCAGCAAGAGTTGAAAAATTTGGCTTTGCCAAGGGTATTTGTTCAGATTTAGGATACAAGTCAAGTTGGGACCACAGGCTAAAGTTTAAGTGAGTGGGGAGAGAAATTATTTACCCAATGCTTTTTTTTAATGCCAGACACTGTGTAACCCTTCCTCGGCTCTTTTCTAGAGTTGGGTCTGTGGTTTGGAATACAAAGGTGAGGAACACACAGCCCTGGGCATTCAGAATGGGGCAGTAGGCTGGGAGGAGCTGTGCGCACAACCCCAGGAACCTTCTACTTTTTTTTTTTTTTTTTTGAGACAAAGTCTCGCTCTGTCACCCAGGCTGGAGTGCAGTGGCACGATCTTGGCTCACTGCAAACTCTGCCTCCTGGGTTCAACCGATTCTTCTGCCTCAGCCTCCTGAGTAGCCAGGACTACAGGCGTACGCCACAATGCCTGGCTAATTTTTGTATTTTTAGTAGAGACGGGGTTTCACCATGTCAGCCAGGCTGGTCTTGAACTCCTGACCCTAGGTGATCTGCCCGCCCGCCCCGCCTCAGCCTCCCAAAGTGCTGGGATTACTGCGCCCGGCCCCTTCTACCTTTTAGAAGAAAATGCAACAATGTGTCTTAGCTCTCTAGTGGAGGAACAGAGGTCTCAGGTGGATCCAGAAATGCTTTGCTATAGAGTGGCATTTAAACTGGGACATTCATGTGTCTAAATTACCTAACAGTTTGAGCCCTCCCTTCCCCGGAGGTGGTTGCGTCTTCATTTGAATTCTCTCAGGTGCCTTCTGTTGGTTCTTAGAGGTGAACATCAGAAAAGTAATTTTCTTTGGAGAAGTTTGAAGCAGCCTCCCAAACAGAAGTCCTGTTGAGCTCCCACTGGGAGTTTTGGAAAAGTAATCTCATTTATTAGGAATAGTGTATTGATTTTATGTGTAAAATGGACTAAGAGGCCTGTGACAATGAGTCCATTTGAAATTGCAAATTTAAATATCTAATACAATAGTTGTGCGGAAATACTACACCAGAATATAAATGATTAGCTGCTTAGTGAATTTCTCATGTGCATGTAATTAATTGGCAGTGGTGGTGGGGATCAAGTTTGTTTTCATATCCTGAGTCCTTTAATTTACCTTTTCTTCAACAATTACTGGTGTAAGTATAGGGGAATTAAATCTTAGTGGCTTTTATAAAAATATATAGTTTTGCTTTGTCATTCATTTATTGTTTTTTGGTCTACATTATCCAGTTTTGTATTACACAATAGAAGGCACCTAATCAAAGATTTCTTGTTTTTACTGCATGATTGCACTCTTAATTTTGTGAAAGCATAGGTTTACTTCCAGACTGAGAGGTAAATGAATAATTATTTTGTGATTTATTTAGCATTTGCCGCCCCAATCTTGTTTTTCACGTCTGCAGTTATGGCTGAAATATCTGTTCCATTCCCAGCCTCTCTGTTGGTGGTATCTGCCTGATCTCCACCTAGTGTCATTTTGGGATCGTGGCCACACATGGGCCTTCCAGGGCTGTGCTATTGGTGACCAGTGGTGCTTGTAACCCTGAAGTGTTGGCACGGCCTCAGCTGACTGGGCTTTCCCTCATGCCCAGGGCTTAAACTTGAACTCTGCCTGCTCTGTTAGCAGTTTTTCTCTACATTTCTTTTAAAATAGACTTTCACTTCTTCCTTCCCATCCCCCCCAATACAACTGCCCTGGCATCCTGGCTTTTTCCATTCTTGACAAATGATCTGTCCACTGTAACTGTAGCTCCGCTGTGCTGATATCTGTTGAAATTAGACCTAGAATCTAAATGTGGCTTCATGAAACTATGGGTGAGACATTTTTTTTCTTCAAATAGTCTGGTTTATTGGCACCCCAAACCACCTATCCATACCTTCTCCACTGTGATGCTGGGGGAAGAAAATGGGGTAATATATGTGTAAAAGTGACTGAGAATGAGAAGTTCTGCATAAGGTACAATGTTAGCTGGGGTTTTTGCATATATAATAAGAAGACAAATGTTCACTACCACTCCTGCCTGCCTTCCCTGGGCATATCGAACTGATTCCAGCCTAATAGCATTTCTTATCATATAATGGGAATCACAAACCCTCCCTACGTCCACTCCTACAGCGCCTTCTTACCCTAATGAGGCTTTGTAACTCAAAGATTTAAACATCTCATTTATGCGCCATTGACTGAGTTAACCAAACACTTTGTATTTGGCCCTTTCCTCTTAGAAGTTCAGAACAATAATATGGTCCTGAAACTACTCCTGCAAAATCTGCTTAGGGAAGAAGAGTCGGCCAGGGCAGGGGTTACATTGGGGTTTGCAGTGTAGTCAGGCACCAGGGACCTGGCAGGTTGGGTGGGATCAATTCTTTTCACCTCAGGGCTCCAGTTTCTCATTTGTCAAATAAAAGTGATTTCTAAGGCCCCCTTCTGCTCAGACCTTCTGTGACTGTCCACTAAGCCACAGAGACTCACTGTGGCCATTGAATTCTTGGGGACCTCAGGGAGGTTTTGCTGCCGAAGTGACTGCCCATTCTGCCGGCATACATTTGGACTACCATTTGAGGTGACTTGGAGAGAATGTCACTGTGGAAGTTGGCCTTCCTGACACCTGCCACACACCTTCCATGCCATGCATCTCCTCTTTTCGAAGTCCTAGGAGCTCCTTAATGATATTTACTATTTACATTTGCATCCCTGATAGTGCTCTTTCCAAGTGAGTTGGCAGCAGTTCATTTAAATTCTGAAGCAGATCTCTGAGTTAGGGTGTGGTTCTTCTGGCCTTTGAGATGGGTGCTGCCCAGCACAGCAGGCCTCGGTGAACACCGCTGTTCACCAAGGGACTTTGGTCCCTCTCCTGCAACGATTCAGTGAACTGCCTTGAAGCTCTTGCAGGGACTCTGAAGTACTGAAATGTTTATTTCTAAGTTAGAGGCGAGGAAATGAAACTAAGGTCACAGACATTTAGTGATTTTCTTTTCTCCCAAGGTGAGGGAGGTGGTTAAGGGCTTGGACTTTGGAGTTTAAAATCTCACCAGCTGCGGGAACTCAGGCAGTCATTTCTCTTTTCTAGACCCAAACTTCCTCTTTTATTTTTTATTTTTTTTTTATTTTTTGAGATGGATTCTTGCTGTGACACCGAGGCTGGAGTGCAATGGTGCGATCTTGGCTCACTGCAACCTCTGCTTCCCGGATTCAAGCGATTTTCCTGCCTCAGCCTCCCAAGTAGTGGGATTATAGGCATATGCCACCATGCCTGGCTAATTTTTGTATTTTTAGTAGAGACGGGATTTCACCATACTGGCCAGGCTGGTCTCGAACTCTTGACCTCAAGTGATCCACCTGCCTCGGCCTCCCAAAGTGCTGGGATTACAGACATGAGCCACCACGCCCAGCCCCCAAGCTTCCTCATCTAACATGGGACGGTTAATGACTTACCTCTCAGGGTTGACTGGGAAGGGAGCGGCTGAATGAGAACCAATGTTGGGAATGTAGACAGAGTCAGAAAGGTTAGCCCTCTGATACGTGGTAAGCAAAGATTAGAGTTGGTGCTGAAAACAGGTCTCCTGCCTAAATCTTGGATTAGTACACAACTTCCACATATAAAGAGTTAGGGGCATCTTTAGGTAGATAAATCTATTTTAATTGTTCCGTAAATATATTTAGAAGAATTTTGGTCAACATGGATTTGGTGCAAATTTCGTTGCAGCTTTTTTCCCCCCTTTTGTTATTCTAAGCTGCCCTACAATGATATTTTTAGAAATTTCTGGGAACTCAAGACTGTCATTGCCAGGGCAGAGCCAACACACCAGAGGTTCTCGTAGACCAGTGGTTCTCAACTGGGGAATGTTCTGCCC
The DNA here is from genome assembly GCF_029289425.2 of Pan paniscus. NCBI lineage: Eukaryota > Metazoa > Chordata > Mammalia > Primates > Hominidae > Pan > Pan paniscus. Next base: position 35,063,778 of record NC_073254.2, read on the forward strand.
CTCATGTGACCTTTGGCAACGTCTGGAGACATTTTTGATTTTCGTAACTGGGAGTGGGAGATGCTATTGGCATCTAGTGCGTAGAGGCCAGGGATACTGTTAAACATACTATAACATATGTGACAGCCTCCCCACAACAAAGAATTTATCCAGCCCAAAATGTCACTAGTGCCAAGGTTAACAAGTCTTGCTCTCAGATAATTCTTTGCCTATCACAGGCATTCTTTGTCCCCAGCTACAATGTCATATAAGCCATCTCAAACAAGGGTATATTCGTTGTCCCCCTTATCCACGGTGTTGCTTTTCGTGCTTTCAGTTACCTAAGGTCCAAAAATATTACATGAAAAATTCCAGAAATAAACAATTCATAAGTTTTAAATCGCACTCTGTTCTGAGTAGCATCATTAAATCCCACCTGGGACTTGAGTCATCCCCTTTGTCCGGTGTATTCGCACTATGTTACACTATTCCCCAACCCTCATTCCTTACTGTATAGGAAAAAACAGTATGTATAGGGTTTGGTACTATCTGAGGTTTCAGGCCTGCAGTAGGGGTCTTGGAATGTATCCTCGGAGGATGAGGAGAGACTACCGTATTTTTTCCGGAAAGTCTAGGACCATTTCTCAAACTAAGAGAAGGACAAAGTTGGAGAGGAAACTGTTTCTGTTCTGCATAGTTTGAGATATGTACAATTTTGAGATCCAATCCAATTTTTTTCCAACCACTTTCTTGTGTTTTTTTTTTTTCAGTATCTTAACCCACATTGATGTTTTATCTTCTGTAAGCACTAAACAGTGGCAAGTTACACAAATAAAATGTGTGCTTACTACATTTTAATTGCTCTTTTTTATGCAAATAATAATAGATGGTTTTTTTGTTCTTACACATTGATCCCTGGGGGAATTTTAATATTTTATTAAATATTAAATAAAATGCCCTATTTTTTTCCTTTCAAATTGAACCACCCTAGTTGTTATAATGAGCCATCAGTTCTAAAATGAATCCTCTCTGTTAAAATGGCAGCTTGTTCTAACTAATCATGCTTTGAGTATTCTGCTGTAGTTAATCAAAGTTAAAATAGGAGGTTATATTTTAAATATAAATTCTACTTTTAAATTCTAAATTTGCTATTTTTCCATTCTGGAATATTATGATAGGGTTACCAGATAAAATACACGATGCCAAGTTCAATTTGAATTTCAGATAAACAACAAATAACTTTTTTAGTATAAGTAGGTCCCATGCAATATTGGGGATATAGATTTTTTTTAATTTGTTGTTTGTTTGAAATTCTAATTTAACTTACTTAATGCTCTGTATTTTTATTTGCTAAATCTGATAACTCTAAAGATAGGACTCAGGATAATTGGAAAATACCAGGAAATACCACTCACATCTGACATCTCCCTGCATAACTTTATCTTGGATGTTTTACTTTACAAAGTATTAAGTAATAAATCTCGTATAGTTATTTGCCAAAGAGAAGGAAATAAATTTCTGAAGGGAATTTAGAAAATTTGTCCCATAAGCACATTTATTGGTCTTAAAGGGTAGCTTGAATAAACTGGAGTTAGTTGTTCACGTGACATTCAGAAGTACCATATTTGACATAACACCTCAATTCCAGAGGGGAAACTTGGATGGGAGAGAAAAATCCTTTTTATGGGTTGGCTTCTAGAGATTACCTAGAACTTAAGTGAGGTGATTTTACTCTTTCTTCTTTTCATAAGCAGTAGGATTCACTTCAGAGTTGAGGGCCTGTTGCAATAGAGGGACATGTTGATTATAAAAGAATTGGGTTATTTTTGGCTAAAGCAGGCAGATCACCTGAGGTCAGGAGTTTGAGACCAGCCTGGTCAACATGGCAAAACCCCATCTGTAATAAAAATACAAAAATTAGTTGGGCATGGTGGCGCACACCTGTCATCCCAGCTACTTGGGAGGCTGAGGCAGGAGAATCACTTGAACCCAGGAGATGGAGGTTGCAGTGGGCCAAGATGGCGCCACTGCAGTCCACCCTGGGCAACCAAGAGAGACTCTGTCTCAAGAAAAAGAAAAAAAAGAATTAGATTATCTTTGGAAAATAGCAAAAAGGCCCAACCAAAATTCTCACTTAAAACACAGAATTCACAAGAGCATGCTGAAAATGAGCATGCCGGAGACACGGTATTCCTCAACACTTCTCGCCATCAGCTGACACCTGAATCTACCCTGTGGGAGGAATGCAACTGTCTCTGGATGCCACTATCATTACATCTCTGTGGCCTCAAATGGGTCCATTGCAGAATCTTGCTATCTTCAGTGACCTTAAAGATGTTTTTGCTTCTGGAGAAGGAACCAGCTGCGTCAACGGTGATCTGCTGACTTCATACAGTACTCCGTCTGCTCCCACCTCGCATCCCGTGGCCCAGTGTCCCATGAGCTGAGATTTGCCTTCTGCTGACGGTGTCCTGCCTCAGGTGCCAGGAGCACTGCTTTTTGCTTTTTTGTCTCTCTAGGAGCAGACTGAACATATTGCAACCTGTGAGTCGGAGGGGGGTCAACACCCCAGGGCCACCCTCTACCAGTGGGAATGGAAGCCAGTGGATAAATGGCCCTACTTCCTAGAACAGTTCCAGGGGGCATTCTGGATGCTTCTTGGGAGGCCTCAGCAGAATGAAGCCCCTGTTACCTGTAGCCATGACCTTCTACACACACTCTTCAATAATACACCCACCTCACTCTCCCTCCTCCTAGGATCACTTCCCAATAAACTACCTGCACACAACTCCTTGTCTCAGCCTCTGTTTTTGGAAATATCTAAATTTAGACACCTATTACATTAGTCTGGTAGGGCTGCCATAAGAAAGTACCACAGACTGGGTGGCTTCAACAGCAGAAATCTATTCTCTCCCTTATCTGGAGACTGGAAGTCCAAGATGTTGTCAGGGAGGTTTCCTCTGAGGCCGCTCTCGGCTCCAAGATGGCTGCCTCTTCACCTGGTCGTCCCTCTGTCATAAGCTCACCAGGTGTCTTTTCCTTCAGATTGGATTTGGGCTCACCCCAATGGCCTCTTTCAACTTAATCACCTCTTTAAAGGTTCATTCTCCAAATACAGCCACATTCTGAGGCACTGGGGGTTATGACTTCAACATAGGAATTTAACGGGGACGTGGGGGTGGGCATTTAGCCCAAGGCACCTATGAAGGAGAAAAATCTGATTTAGAATACAAGCTACCCCAACATAATTGGCCTCAAGATTGTGGCTGTTTTCAAAAAACTCTTCCATCTTGTCTAGAACTCACCTACTCTGGGGCCTTGGGGAGGGGGATCTGTGAACATGGAGGCCATGGTGTTCGTTGGCCACCTCCTTTTAGATTAACTGCGCAGCCTGTGTCTTCACTTCTGCTCTGTACATGGAGAAGACAGGGAAGGCAAGGCTGCTGCTTACCTGAAGGAGTTCAAAGTGTAAATAAGACAAGCCCATTAGATCTATCAGGGGAAAACCGTTTAGGTTTGTTTGAGACAAGATATATGGTATAGACCACAGACCTTACGTTTAGGGAAAGCATACTTCTTAAGTGGGCTGAGTTTCTTGTAACAGAAGGTGTGGTCGGATGATTACAGCTGGGGTTGAATTAGATGATTTATGGAACAGCTTCTGCCCTGAAATTTTCTGATTGAGAGATGGATGTGGTCTGGAGTATGTGAAAATCGGATAGATGGAGGGAAGGTTAGGGGAGAGGTGAACAGGGCCTCTTCCAGGGTCTTGTGGAAGACCCTGTTCGACGTTTCCTCACGTAGACTGTCTGATGAGGCTCTTCCAGGGTGTGGTATGGCCAGGGTGTGTTAAATGTAGGGAGCACAAGGCAAGAAAGGGCTGCACCGAGCTTCTTCCTGCCTCAGGGCCTTTGCACTTGCTGTCCCATCTGCCTGGAATGGCCTTGCCTCACATCTTCATATGACCTTGGCTCCTTGTCATCTATTGACTCACCTGTCACTTCAGAAAAGCCCTTGCTACCATCTGGTCTGCCAGTCACTCTTTATCCTATTTTCGTGTTTTATTAACATTCATCACCATCTGCAGTTAGACTCTTTTGTTTGCCTAGTGCCCACAATGTTGCCCGACGCTCACTAGGTGCTCTGTGAATATTTGCTAGATGAATGAAGAACTTGAAGGAAGCTGGCAGTGGGTGGACTTGCTGAGATTAAGGGGCATGGAAGATTACTCAAGGCAGCCTCAGCCCCTTTCTAATGTTTTGTTTTGTTTTTAAATTCAGACTCTGTGGACTCAGTTCAATTCACACAATTGCCAAGTGCCTGTCTGTGTTGTGCATTATGCTAGTTAGATCCCAGGAATCAAATGAATTAGACCTGAAGGAGATTACAGACCAGTTCTATGGTTCAGGTTGTTAATGTGGGCCCCTGGATAGAATTCTAGATATTACTTAATTTTTTTTGTGACTACCCTCTAACTGAAATTTAGCGTTTTCTTCTAGTATGAACGTAGGCACTAAACCACAGTAGAACTGGCAGTGTGTTTGACTGTCACCCATAGAAATAGATATTTTCATATCACATTACACTTGTTGCAGCTGTCTTGAAATATTGTTTATGCTCATCATGACTTCAGAATTACAGTAATTTTTGACCTGCTGCTGGATCTTTTTATTTCATGCACTAACACAGAAGAACATAGATTACTGTATGATAAATTGCTTTTTAATATTTTGAATAGCTATATTTCAATACAAAGTGTTTCCTTTGTAATCCTATATATATATATTTTTTCTTTTTTAAGACATAAAAAAGCACTAGCCTGAGAAAAGGGGTCCAATAGACTTCATCAGGAGGCCAAAGGAGGCGTCTATGGCACGAAAACATGAATTCTGGTGGAATTATGTGAAAAGAGAAGTCCTATCACTCCTTAAAATCATGTTAATGAAGATTCCTATCAAACGTGGTCCCCACCCCCTGCTCCGGGTTTACTGCTTCCCTGTGAATCTTCTCCACACTTTTGTTAATTTTGGGATGGAAGTTTGAGAGAGATACTTTTTTCATAGATAGGTTGGAAGTGGTGCTCACCTTATCAGGACTGTAAGAGGATATTGCAAGCTTTGATGATTGAGCAGAAAAATCTTTGCACAGCTGGTCAGAACAAGCTTGTCCTGCCTTGTGGGAGGGACAGAGTTTTCCAAATGATCTTTTGGTTAAGACCTTAATTAAAAACAGCCTAAATTCACTTGTGGAAGAATTTATTAAAGGAAGATAACCATGAGCAAATCCACATTGTGGTATAAGAAAAGGGAGCACCATCGTTAAAAAAGTCAGAGGCTTGAATTCTGGTGAACTTAGCACAAAGGAGCAAGAAAACTTTAGACTGGTTTCTTAACAGTTTGCTATCTGTATAACTAGGGGTGAATTGATCTCAAAGACCTAAGAATCTGTGGACTTAAAGACACTGATTTGTGGCATAATTCGAGGTAGTTTAAACTGGAATATCAAGGTGTCAGAAGAAAAATGTACAAGTAATACATCTCAGTTTCTTTTCTCCTACGCCACTTAAATCTTAGACCCACCGAAAGCTCTAAATGTATCAGTGGATTTTTCATTATTTCCAAAAATATTCTGCTTGCTCTTTCTGAATAAACTATAGAGAGAAACACAGGTTTCTCCTCAGATACCTTATTAAGTTTAACTGTTGTATAGTACAGCTTTGCTTCTTTGTTTCATTTAGGACCAGAAGGGGTCCAGGTAGCTGAATATCCCTTCCTTGCCCTGACATCCCCATTCACTGCAGCAAGCTTTATAATGCCTGTGGTCATCCTTGGTATGAATGAGCACTGGAGACCCCACCATGGGCAGCACTAAGCAGAATCAGGCTTCTGTTCATCAGAATAAACAAAGGCACACGCATAAAATGAGAGCATGGCAGATGGAGAGGGGTGGGGAGCCTAGAGGGTGACTGGCTGCAGGCCTCAGCAGTGGAGACAAGGGCACAGGAACATGGCGCCAGGGCCAACAGATTTGGCATCAGCCCTGGATGCTCTGCGTAGCACCCATTTGTAAATGGGTGTGGTCCTGGACAAGTGAGGTCCTACTGGATTATTTAAGAATATTTTATGGTGAGTTGTATTTGTTCTTTCCAGCAACAGCTCTTTGAAGTAGTTTAGTGGTATATCCATTTTACAGTCAGCACTTCAGACTCAAGTTTGGTGATCACATGCCCCAAGTCTCCAACTCCTGGGCTCAAGCAGTCTTCCTTCCTCAGCCTCCCAAAGTGCTGGGATTGCAGGCATGAGCCACTGCACCTGGCTGATGTGCCCCAAGTCATGTAAAAAATTAATAGACAATGCAGAATATATGGGAGAATGACGTATTGCTGGGCCTTTTTGATTTACTAGTGAGACCAGAACACTTTAACATACTAAAAGTTATAGCTGGTTAGCAAGCCAACTTTTTAACTTCAAAAGATAGGGAAAAATAAGCATTATTAAAACTCATTGACTTGGCCGGGCACAGTGGCTCACACCTGTAATCCCAGCACTTTGGGAGGCCAAGGCAGGTGGATCACAAGGTCAAGAGATCGAGACCATCCTGGCCAACATGGTGAAACCCTGTCTTTACTAAAAATACAAACATTAGCTGGGTGTGGTGGCGCACGCCTGTAGTCCCAGCTACTTGGGAGGCTGAGGCAGGAGAATTGCTTGAATTCGGGAGGTGGAGGTTGCAGTGAGCCAAGATTGTGCCACTGCACTCCAGCCTGGCGACAGAGGGAGACTCCGTCTCAAAAAAGTAAATAAAGTAAATTCATTGACTTGCTGAACACCATAATTAAAGGGATTCTGGAGGTAAGAAAAAGGTGCTCCTTTTGTTGTTATATAACAACAATAAACATTATTGTTACTATTATTACAGCCCTTATCTTGCTTTCTTTTCTTGTCCCTATCAACCTTCCCTGGGAGAAAGAGAACTTTTCCAGGCTAAGATCATACATTAAAGAATTGTCTTTTTTTTTTTTTTTTTTTTTTTTCCAAGACAGAGTCTCTATTGCCCAGGCTGGAGTGCACTGGTGCGATCTCAGCTCACTGCAACCTCTGCCTCCTGGATTCAAGCAATTCTTCTGCCTCAGCCTCCCGAGTAGCTGGAATTACAGGCATGTACCACCACGCCCAGCTAATTTTTGTATTTTTAGTAGGGACGAGGTTTCACCATGTTGGCCAGGTTGGTCTCAAACTCCTGACCTCAGGTGATCCACCTGCCTCGGCCTCCCAAAGTGCTGGGACTATAGGCGTGAGCCACCATGCCTGGTCTAAAGAATTGTCTTTACGACAGAGGAATGTTTGACTTTGCACATTTCTGGTAAAATCAAGATTCTAGATTGGGGTGTCCAATCTTTTGGCTTCCCTGGGCCACGTTGGAAGAAGACTTCTTGGGCCACACATAAAATACACTAACACTAACAATAGCTGATGAGCTAGGAAACACACACACACACACACACAGAGAGAGAAAAATTTTGTAATGTTTTAAGAAACTTCGTGAATTTCTGTTGGGATGCATTCAAAGCTGTCTTGGGCCACATGCGGCCCGTGGGCCGGAGGTTGGACAAGCTTGTTCTGGACGTTCTTCCTGTCTCTGTATGTTAGATGCTTTCCCACATTAGCAGTCCTTTTCCCCTCCTCTCTTAAATGACCAAGCAGGACTAGGAAAGCATAAAGGCAATGAGAACACGCTGCCTGGGATTTAAGCCCTTGAATTCCAATAAGGTTCTAATATGGACTTCTACTAAAGCATAATGGTTAATTCCATTTAGAGAGTGGGGAACATCTTTCATACTTTTTAAAACATCAGGCCAGGTGCAGAGGCTCATACCTGTAATCCCAGTGCTGTGGGAGGCTGAGGTGGGAGGATCACCTGAAGCCAGGAGTTTGAAACCAGACTGGGCAGCACAGTGAGACCCCATCTCCACGAGAATGTTAAAAATTAGCCAGGTGTGGTGGCATGTACCTGTAATCCCAGCTATTTGGGAGGCTGAAGTATGAGGATCCCTTGAGCCCAGGAGTTCAAGGCTGCAGTGGTTGCAGTAAGCTGTGATTGTGCTGCTGCACTCCAGCTTGGGCGCAGAGTAAGACTCAGTCTCTTAAAAATTTAAAGTCATTATTCCCAGGTGGAGTGTACTACTGAGAAATAGAAGTCCCTTGGTTGGACCTAGCTTATAAGAAACTTCAAAGCAGTCATTGCCAACTACAGGTGATGATTGGTAATTTGAGCAAAATTTGATAGCTTTTGAAATGGCATCAATTTAAAAGAAGTAGTTTTTGTTTCTTGATCCGGGGCAAGGCTATTATTCTGGTTTCCAATACCCTTTATCCATCTGAAGAGCATCAAAATTGGCGGGTGCCAATCAAGTTTGGAAATGGAACTGAGCAGCATAGTAACCTATAGAAAATTCATGAATATAGAAAATTCAAGATCATACATTAAAGAATTGTCTTTTTTTTCAAAAAAATTTTTTTCTAAAAATGTAGTGTTATATTAAAATGTAGTGAATATTATAATAATTCTAAAAATGTAGTGTTTATATTGTTTTCCTGCTTAAGTTAGGCCAAAGTTGGTAAAATGCATTTTAGAACCCTATTTTTGTTAAGGAGAGCACAGAGCCACTGGTTTGGAGAAGTTTGTAATATCCAGAGGATGAAGAAAACGGACACTTGTCATTCTGAGTTCACGGGAACGGGAGAAACTGAACCCTTTTAGGTTGATCATCAGCTTGATGTGAAGGGACTTGAGAGATTCTCTAATCTATTCTTTCCTTTAACTGGTTAGGAAGCAGAGTCCAAGAGAAATCCCCTGCCCAGGCTCTGGCAGAACTGATGGAGAGCAGCCTTCGTGGCTACCACCTTCCCATAAAGTCTGTGCTCTCCAGCTGCGCTTGGTAATAAGATTTATTTAATGACACGTGTAACTCTAAGACTATTTGTGATGGCGAATACCACAGATTTGACTGGGTAATGTGATATTTGTTATTTGCTTTAAGTTAACTTTAGCCTTTAGCACAGTGTGATGGAAAGGGCACCAAACTTGTGATCTAGAAGACTTGGGTTCAAGTTTCAGATTTGACATTAGCTTTGCTTCTGCAAATCTGAGGACCCTATTTTCTTAATCCATGAAATGGGAATAATAATACTCACCCAATTTACCTTACACAGTTGTGAGGATTCATTGTAATGGGCTTTGTAAAAATATAAAGTGCTATATAAACATAAGGGTGTTAATCTCCTGTCTTTGGTGACAGGCTAAAAAGACATACTTGTTTCAAATTTTGGATGCTCTAATTTGCATAATCTTACACATTCTCTTTCTCTATTTTTAACTCTATGTTTTCCCCATCAGACTTTTTTCTGTTAGGAGTTACAATATCTCTCTTCAACTGGGCTTTGTCTCAAGGTGTATAAACTTAAAGCATTATCTCCGGTGCAGTTTGTCAGTGTCTCGGCATATTTGAAATTTTTAGTACTGCATTTGGTATATGAAAGCTGCATCCTATGTAAGACCATAGGATATTTAAACAGATGTTCAAATTTCTATTGTGAAAATCCTAGCTCATTCCTTGCTAGAGATGAAGCACTGAGGACAGTACAATCACCACCTTAAAACAAACCACCTAAGCACAGCTTTGGCTGCACAGATTGGAAGGGAATCTGGTAATTACACTCTTTAGTTCTTCTGTGAATATAACCAATCTGGGCAATTTGGGCACCAGAGTGGATTTTTAGGCATGAATTATCTGGTTATGTTAGCCAGATAATTGCCAGCTGTCTCCCGTGCTTTCTGCTCTGGAGACCCCAGCCTGAGTAATTGTCTTCTGTTTACTCATGCAAGCAAGTTGCTGGTTCCCATTTTCAAACAAAAACTAACTGCATGTTAGAATGGTATTTTAATTGAGCTATTTTTGTTGCTGATTCAGAGATTCCCCCACCCTTTGCCAAAGGAGTTGCCCAGATTAGAACCCATTAATTTAGTTGATTTGGGGGGTTCCTTGTTGACTTTGGGGAAGACATAAATATTATAAAAGAGATTTAGAAGTTGATGGTATAAGGTTTTCCGAAACATTCAAAACTTATCTCAAATTCTGACCAAACATTTTTCTACTAATTTTCCTAACTAAATGGAAACTCCAGCTGTATAAATAATGATTTTTGTTTGAAAACATTTTTTCTCTTGATTTTAGAACCATCGAGGGAATTAAATTATAAATAAGTAGCAGGAAAGAACAACTTTGTCAATGTGAAACAGAATGCAAAATTACTCACATTTTGAACTGAGTTCCAGAATGTAAAGCAACGCTTTAGCATGGGTTGCTGAAGCGAGCTGCTCTTTAGGGAGGAGGAGGAGGCTTACTGAGACGTTTTGTTTGTTTCTTTATTTTATTTATTAATGTATTTGCCATTTCTCTATTAGATCTGATTTTAATACTGTAAGTCTTTCCACTGATTACAAGTGCAGTGACATGTCCCTCTGCAACCATCATTTTCCTCCCATTTTTTCTTTTCTCTTTTTTAAAGAGACAGGGTTTCTGTCACCCAGGCTTGCATACAGTGGCGTGATCATAGCTCACTGCAGTCTCAAACTCTTGAGTTCAAGTGATCCTCCCACCTCAGCCTCCTGAGTAACTAGGACTAGGTGCATGCCACCAAAGCCTGGCTAATTTTTAAAATTTCTTTGTAGAGAGGGGTCTCACTATGTTGCCCAGGCTGGTGTCAAACTCCTGGCTCAATCCTCCTGCCTCGGCCTCCCAGAACATTGGGGTTACAAGCATGAGCCACTGTACCTGGCCCTCCTCCAATTTTTTCTTAAGAAAAAAGAGAATTCATACTTCATTTACCTGACAGTCCTCATCCCATTTAAGTGTATACAATGGAAATACGTACATTTATGACCAATATTGGTCTCTTTCTTTCTGTAGGTTTGAGTTTTGATTATAGACTCCGATGGAGAAAGCAATGGCGCCACAACCCAGCCAGGGTGCCCTGCCAGGACTTCCTCATCTCTTGCAGTGAAACCCCCTTATCAAACATTACGTGCTATCTGGCCCCCTTTGTCATACTTTCTTGCACTCCACTTATTACATATCAAGGATTTGCCATGTTGTGGAAAAGTTGGTTTCATAACATATTTTGAACTCTTATTTAAGGGAGTTGTTTTTCTTATATTCTTCATTCCACAAATACTTAACCAAGGCATATTTTGCCACAGGTACATGACTTCCAAAGAAATCATAACTATAGTTATCCAAAAAAATTAAAATAATTTAGTAATGTCCACGTCGTCTTAAACACTCTTCCAGAATGTTCCAAAGGAACAAATGGTTGCAGTGACTTTTAACTTTAGCCTCAGCCTACTTCCAGCTAAGGCAGTTCTCACTGCAGATATATGTATTCATTGGTCCAAAGAAAGAGAGAGGAAAACTTGGCTCCCGAGTATTTAGAGTGAATGATTCACGATTCTGTACATGGGAGTCTTGGCTCCTTCTCTGTCTCTCAGGCTTTTTGGTAGGAAGTCAATGATACCAGTAGAAAAAAGGCTGTTTTTCTGACTTAGGATTTGGTCCGCTCTCTGCAACCCACTAGAGAAACTGAAGTTTTCTTTCCATAATGATCTGAAGTGTTGATAGTTACCATCTCTGTAAAAGCTCATTAAAAAATGACTTATTTTCCTTTGGAAGGAGAGGTCACATGCTGGAGCTAGCAGTGGAATATCAGGACCAAGGATCATAAGCCTCCTGCTGTAACTCTGGTTTCCAGATTTATTTGAGCCTACTTCTGCCAGAAGTAAATTTGGTGGGCATCTTGAATGGAGAAATGAACAAGGAGAGGGAAAAGGGTCAGGAGTAGGGGTGGGAAGACCCCAAAATCCAGTGAAAAGGGTCAGGGGTAGGGGTGGGAAGCCCCAAAATCCAGTGTGGCAGATAAGGGGAGGCCCAAAATCCAGTGTGTCAGATAAGGGGTGAGGGCATCCGAAACACACAGTTTACTATTTTAACCATTTTTAGGTGTATGATTCAGTAGCATTGGCTACATTTACAATGTTATGCAAGCATCATCCATGTCCAGATTTTTTTCACCATCTCTAACAGAAAATCTACCATTGAACAATAACTCCCCTCCCATCCCTCTAGTCCCTGGTAAGCTCTATTCTACTTTCTGTCTGTATGAACTTGACCACTCTAGATACCTCATATAAGTGGAATCATAAAATATTTATCCTTCTGTATCTGCCTTATTTCACTTAGCACAATGTCTTTAAGTTTCATTCATATTGTAGCATGTATCAGAATCTCATTCTTTTTATCTCTGAATAATATTCCATGGTATGTATAAGGCCCCATTTTGTTTATCTTTTCATTCATCAATGGACATTTGAGTTGTTTTCGTCTCTTGGCTATCGTGAATAATGATGCAATGAACATGGATGTATGAGAGTATCTTCTGTTTGAGTCCCCTTTTAAAATTCCTTTGGGTATATATCCAGAAGTAGAATTGCTGGTCATATGGTAATTCTGTGTTTAACTTGTGTTTTTGTTTTTGTTTTTTTGAGATGGAATCTTGCTCTGTTGCCCAGGCTGGAGTGTAGTGGCATGACCTTGGCTCACTACAACCTCCACCTCCTGGGTTCAAGCGATTCTTCTGCCTCAAGATGCCTGGGTAATTTTTTTTTTTTTTTTTTTTTTTTTTTTTAGTACAGACAGGGTTTCACTGTGTTGGCCAGGCTGGTCTCGAACTCCTTACCTCAAGCCATCCACCCACCTTGGCCTCCCAACGTGCTGGGATTATAGGCATCAGCCACCGCTTCCGGCCATATGTTTAACTTTTTGAGGAACTATCAAACTGTTTTCCACAGCGGGTGCCCCATCTTACAATCCTACTAGCCATGCACTAGGGGATTGACGCGGATCCTTTCTTTGACCCATCCGCATGTCACCCAACTTTTTTTTTTTTTGCTAACCAGCAGTTTGCTCAACAGGCCTCATCCTCATTCATCACTGGGTCTCCTTTTGCTGTTTGCCGAGTGTGCCTGCCCCTTTGGTGTTGGCTTTGGCTAGAGAAAGGAGCATATTTGTTTTGCTACTGACCTGGTTGGACATGCATGCCAGCCTGTTTATGAGGTGCTTTCTCTGGCTGAGGGAGTCAGGGGCTGTGCAACTGTATTCTTTAGCGTGAAGGTGAGCCAACACAGCGAAGTGTGCTCGCCCTGCCTCCTCCAGAAACAATCTGCCTTTGAGTCTTTTCATTCTCCTGGTAACCGTCTTCTTAATAGCTGTGGCTTCATCTAAATGAAAAATTTATCTTGTGCTGCTTACCCAAAGGAGAGGCTCCTCACATGTCAGATATTATTTCACCAATTATCTCAGTAACTTCTGTACTTTTTATTCCTGAAAGCAAAGTTGAGAATGATGCAGGTTTCCACAACATGCGGTGTTTTGTGCATTTTTATCCTTACGTAGTTACAAGAAACAAAGCAAAATTTAGAATTATTTGAAGTACTTTTAACACCCTCAATTTGATATGTTGTGTGTATATTTATATCTGGACACAATTCTTTTCATTGATCAGTATAGACAAAGCATTTAGAGGACAGTTAAGTTTCTCCAATAATCATGTTTAAACATATCTCAGGCCGGGTGAGGTGGCTCATGCCTGTAATCCCAGCACTTTGGGAGGCCGAGGCAGGTTGGATCACCTGAGGTCAGGAGTTGGAGATCAGCCTGGAAAACATGGTGAAACCCCGTCTCTACTAAAAATAGAAAAATTGGCCAGGCATGGTGGCGGGCACCTGTAATCCCAGCTGTGCAGGAGACTGAGGCAGGAGAATCACTTGAACCTAGGAGGCAGAGGTTGCAGTGAGCCAAGATTGCACCATTGCACTCCAGCCTTGGCGACAAGAGCAAACTGTCTCAAAAAAAAAAAAAAATCTCAAATCTATTTTTTAAATTTAACCTTTGAAACATTTGTGTAATGCAGGTGGCTCATGGGCACCACCATCTTCTTTTGGCAGATGAGGAAACAAACCTGTCTGTCAACACAGAAAGCTGGGTCTGCTCAAGAATTGCTGTGGGGTGCAGTGGCAATAGCAGGGACAAGAGGGATGCAGGGGTCCCGTCTTCGTGTCTGTGGACCAGCCCTTCTCAAAGTCCACGGCTGCCCCTCTTGGCTCCATTCTTTGTCTCTTCATGGAATTGTTCTGTGGGAATAGTCTGCATGTAGTGATTCTGCATTCCAACATCTAACTTCCCTGTGCCTTCCTATTTACAAAAGACACAGTTTCTTGACCTGAAATCCCCAGTTTGGGATTATTAATAACATTTTTTTGTAACCTATAGTGCTTCAGATACTGTCTCAGCCTATGTGAATTCTGGTAGCATTATTGCCTTATAGAAATTATTTGACAGGCCAGATGCAGTGGCTCATACCCATAATCCCAGTGCTTTGGGAAGCTGAGGTAGGCTGATTGGTTGAGCCCAGGAGTTCGAGATCAGCCTGGGCAACATAGCCAGACCCCTATCTCTTTAAAAAAATTTAACAGGGCATGGTGGCGCACGCCTGTAGTCTTAGTTACTCGGGAGAGTGAGAACCCATCTCTGAAAAGAGCAATGCTAGCGGCAAGAAAGTCTATCTTTGTTTTTTTAAGCTGGTATTCCCATTCTGCCCCCCAATTTATCTTCACCCCTTTCAAGGTGAGTGCTTTGTGATGGCCCTAACATTTATTTAGTCTAAACAAAAGAAAAATTATTTGAGAGTTAATTGTGTGTGTCTGTACTGCATGTCTTCCGTCAAATTAAAAGTTAACTATTGCATTTTATTTATTTTACCTTAATTTCATATCAAGTACTTTCATACTTTTTAGCTTTTAAAATGACAGAGGCTGGGCTCAGTGTCTCACTCCTGTAATCCCAGCAGCTTGAGAGGCCGAGGTGGGAGGATTACTGAAGCCCAGGAGTTCAAGACCAGTCTGGGCAACATAGTGAAACCAGGTCTCTACAAAAAAAATTAGCCAGGCATGGTGGTGTGCGCCCATGTTCCCAGCTACTTGGAAGGCTGAGCCCAGGAGGCAGAGGCTGCAGTTAGCTGTGTTTGTGCCTCTACACTCTAGCCTGGGCAGCAGAGTGAGACCTAGTCTTGAAAAATAAATATAAAATAATAGAATGCTCTTCCCAGCTAGATTGTAAGGTTTTTATATGTTAGTGTCCCCATGGTATATTGTATGTTGTAGGTACATACCCCTATTTATTATATGTTATGGTGTTTTTAGGCAATGAGATTTTCAATATTAGCTACTCATGATTCGCAACAAGTTCGGTCTTTATGAAATAAACTTCATTCAAATCTTTGAATTCCATTTTTAAGTGCAGCTACAGTTGATACCTTAGACAAATGAAAGATTTGTCTACTTCTTAGTTCATTCCTACAGAAAATAAGAACATCTAGTATCTAATATGATCCCTCATGGGCCCTCAAGAAATACTAGTCTTTTTTAGAAAGTCTAGTCGTGGGTCTGTTTCTCTTTATTCCATTGTGTCTGCCTGCCTTGTTATTGCTGTGTCTAGAAGAAAATGAAGAAAATTAGCATGGCTCCTTTCGTTGCTGTTTTGTACAACTTTTGTATCCTCACTCAGAAGCAAGATCCTTGGAAATGAAATGCTATGTCAAAAACCAGACGAAAAAAAACACAACAACAGAAAACACATTTTTATAACTACTCGATTCAAGATTTTGTTTCTAGGTCTTGGAAAATGTTGTATGTCAACCCAAAGGTCTTGGGAAGTCCCCCTGAGTCATGAATGGGTGTGGTAGGACTGGGATGTGAACCTCTAGGCTTTGCTTCTGATGATAACTTCTCCTAGGGCAGCAGTCATGCTGGGGACAGCCGTTTTGTCTGTTTATCTCTAGGCCTTGCACTGTCCCTGTCATATAATAGATGCTCAATACATGTCTTTTGAACTGAACTGCATTGGCCTGGCCATGGTTTAAGCGTTTGGACCAATAACACCCTGAGTGTCAAGTTCCTCCTCAGTCGGGCTGGAGAGTCGAGAGCGGGTCATGGTGAGTTGGTCTTTTTGTGTAAGAATCCCTAGTGGCGGCAGCGCCTTGTACTTAAAAATAGAATACTACCAACATCATCTTCCTTCCCAGGATGACAAGGCATTGAGAAAATTAGAATGTGTATATTTTCTCCCTTTTTTTTTTTTGAGACAGTCTCACTCTGTCCCCCAGGCTGGAGTACAGTGGCGCGATCTCAGCTCACTGCAACCTCCGCCTCCCGGGTTCAAGCGATTCTCCTGCCTCAGCCTCTCGAGTAGCTGGGATTACAGGCCCGTGCCACCAAGCCCAGCTAATTTTTGTAGTTTCAGTAGAGACGGGGTTTCACCATGTTGGCCAGGCTGGTCTCGAATTCCTGACCTCGTGAGCCACCGTGCCCGGCCTCTCCATTTTCTAAGACATGCGTTTTTTCATTTGTACATACGTATCTCAGCATTGATACCCCCTCTACATTTGTTTATAAAACAGTGGTACATCTTGTAATCAGTAGCTTCTTAGAACTGAGGAATTCGTTTTGTCATCACTCTGAAAGGCAGTTTAGCACAGTACAGTTAAGTCTTCACTCCATAGGTTCTTGGAAATTGCAATTTTAAATGAATGAGGTATCATGAAAGCAATTTGACCACAGGCTAATTGATATACATAAGACTTAAGTTCCTTCCAAAATACGTACAATGTTAAACACTGAAATAAAGGTAAGCTATACATACATTTAAGAAAGATTAATTTAAAAACAAGTAAGATGATTATTTAATCAGTTATTCCAGCTCGGGGTTTCTGGTGGATGGAGCCTGTCCCAGCAGCTCAGGGTGCAAGGCAGGGCACCAGCCCTGGACAGGATGCCATCCCATCACAGAGCACATTCATACACAGCCAGAGTCGCTCAGACTGGGACAGTGTAGACATGCCACTTTGCCTCATGTGCACAGCTTTGGGGTGTGGGAGGAACCCTGAGGACCCAGAGAAAACCCACGCAGATGTGGGGAAAACGTGGAAACTCCACCGATAGTGGCCATGGCCAGGAATCCTTTTTTTTTCCTCATTAACGTTATAACAAAATGACATTGAATGAAATGTTATTCAAGGACCTGCTGTAGTTACAAATTGGTTATTAGACGGGTTGAAGTCTCTGCTTGGCCACTTTCTAGCTGATGTTAAGTTTCTCATCTGACTTAAAAGTCCAGGAAAGACAAAATGATATTATTTAGCACAGCAGCCTGACTTATAGTAGAGCATCAGTACATATTACCTATAGTTGTTTTCATGAAACTATTTCACCAGAAGTTTAGGGATTTATCCTCAAAGGCATTAGGAGTGCCTACACGGCACATAAGGGCATTGTTTTGTATCATACCACAAGTAGCACTTAAGGTTGGAATCATTGCTGACCCCAGTGTAAAATGCCTCTTTCTGGACCAGAAATTGGAAAGTGAAATTTGCAATTCATCCCATGTTATTTATTTATTTAGAGACAGAGTCTTGCTGTGTCACCCAGACTAGAGCTGGAGTGCAGTGGTGCAATCTTGGCTCCCTGCAACCTCTGCCTCCTAGGTTCAAGCGATTCTCCTGCCTCAGCCTCCCGAGTAGCTGGGGTTACTACAGGTGTGCGCTACCACACCTGCTAATTTTTGTATTTTTAGTAGAGACAGGGTTTCACCATGTTGGCCAGACTGGTCTCAACTCCTGGGCTCCAGTGATCTGCCTGCATCGGCCTCTCAAAGTGCCAGGATTACAGGCGTGAGCAACCATGCCCGGCCCTCTGTATTTTTGATGGGATGGATGGTTCAACATTTAAAGAGAACCTAAAAAGTTAAAAGTAAAAGCAAAGAAGTCTTAATAACAAAAAGCAACTTCATGCAATGTCACTGTTTTACTGCATCTTAATAAAGAAATGTGGCCACCTTAGACTCAGAATATAATCAATTTTTAATTGTCTTTCTTGGATAATATCAGGATAGAGTGTAATAAGTTAGGTTAACATATTAGCTTGCATCTTGTCAGGGAAAATAGGTAGATCCTCTGAACACAGAGGAAGGAGGGACGTCCACGTTTGTCCTGTTTAGTGTCATACTGAAGAAGAGTATGACCAGCCAGTGCTGGGCGTTCTGCAGCTTGGGACAGATGTTGGGGGGAAGGGCACTGCCTTTCTTGTGAACTTTCTTGCCCAAGGGACAAATGAGCTAAGCAGTACTACGTTATTAGTGGGATGTGTATGTGTGTGTGTGTGTATGAGAGAGAGAGAGAGAGAAAGAGAAAGAGAACAGAGCCTGTAAGTCTCGCCATTTTGCCTTTTCAGACAACCCACCCCCACCCCTCAGCATAGGAATGTAGTCCTAACCCCAAGCCACTGCTTTTTCTGCTTGCAGTTCTAAACTTGAGCAGGTCTTGGGGGCAGTTCACCAGTGCACCACACTACACTACTCACAGCAATCTTTTTTTTTTTTTAAACAGTGATTTGCACTGATCTAGCCTCTAAGGGGTAAGGGCCGAGATGAAGCAGAGAATTTATTTTTATATTATGTCATCTGGTACAGAGACTGCTACATAATCAGGAGTCAAAAATCTAAGGGAATAGGCTGTGAAGTCATTTTGTCCATGAGTTGTGTTACAACACATTCATTCATTGTAAACAATCACCAACAGTCATTGCCATAATTTATTCTTGGCAGTAAATTGGGTTTTCTAGTGACAGAGTAAGCCATCAGAATTAAGCAACCAGGAGCTCCAGTTCATGTGTGCTGGAAAAGATGTTTGCGAGACTTCAGGTACCACTACCTCGTATTAAAGGTGAGCAAGTGGAGGCCCAGAGAGGGCAGGTGACTTGCCGAAGGTCACACAGTGGGTTAGAGCCATATCAAGGACTAGAACATTGGTAATCCATCACATCGTCCTTAAACCTTTCTACCCCACTTCCTGTTGACACAATAGGCAGGATATTAAACTCCAGTTTCATTCCTGGGGATTGATATGAAAGGTTTTTTACTTGTCCAATCCCGTTTTCCTTGTCCAGGCAGATGACAGGTAGTAATTTCAGAAACTGAGCAAGGGATGGTGAAAGCTAGATTGTAGTGGGCTCTTTTTGGTTTGGTTGTTATGAGTGCTCTCAATGCAAAGCTTAGAAACCTCTCCAGAGAAATAATCAGCTCTCCAAGGAGTGCTCTTGCAGACTAGCATGTTGCCTCACTTGCTGGTGTGTATCTTCCTATAAATTCCTGGTATCCAGTGTCCATACAGGAGAAATTGGCTGACTTGTTTTCTTGCTGTGTTGTATGACAGATAATCAGAAATGTAACTCTGGTGCCTTGTCATGTGCCCAGAGGAAGTTAAATGTGCTTGCCTTTAATATGTATATGTATACACACACACACACACACACACACAGCAGTTAGAAAATAGATGTTTATAAAATATGATTTTTTTAGGGAATATGTAAAAACTGGCATCTCTTCAGATAGACATAGAAGTACTAAAAAACCTTGGTTAATATGTCTTGTTTGTATACTCCATGTGGTGTATTTTACACAGTATCCAAAGGTGTTGCCTGATTTTGAATTAGTTAAAAGACAGGTTAGAGACGTGGGAGAAGAGTATGTTGTATTTCTTGTCTGATCTGAGGAATTTTATATTCCTGAAGTCTATAATTAGGTGCTTGTGTTGATTGTTTATTGAAACAAAGCTGAAGGTGGGGGTGAGGGGAGTGCCACATAGTGGAAAACACTCTATGGCAAACATCTGAGCTTTACTTAAAAGCATGGGCTGCAAAGAAATGTAAATTCATTGGCTTAATTGGAAGAGAGTATTTATAGAAATTGAATGATCCAGTAAAACTAAAAGCCTGGCTTCTTTCATCTTCAGAGACCTGCCTTAGTAAATGCTGTTCTGGAAATCCCTTGCCTGCAAAGTGGACTTTGCCATCCAATTTCTGGCCTCCTGGCAGTCAGTCACTTTGACCTAACCCTATTGCTTGACTCGTATTTACTACGTACTTTCCTTTTTTGGCTTAGGGTTGTACTGAAAATGTACATGTAAAGAAAAAAATGTCCATGTACACTGAAGTTTTCTGATTTTTTATATAGCTCCATAATTTGATTTCAATAACTATTACAAAGAAACTTTTATAAGAAGATACAATTTGAAAATCTTGCTGTCCAGCCTCTTCCCATCTACTCTGCCCGCCTACTACGCCTTTTATAGTTCACCATATCCATTAGGTTCTCGAAAATTCTTCCACTGTTTATGCAAATCTTTAAATTTTTAAATACTTTTATTTTCCTTCTTAGAAAAGGTGACAACTAGATGCTATTCTGCACCTTGTTTTTACATGGAATCATATACCTTAATAAGCTTTTCAGACACTCTTTCAATCTTCTGCTATTATGAAGTTGCAGTGAATAACCTTGTATATCACTTCATACATGTGCAGGTGTATCTGTAGGGTAATTTCCTATAAGGGGATCAGGATTTGGGCCAGCAGATATGTGCATATGTATTTGTGATCGTGTGGCTAGCCCCTCCTTTTTTTAACTTTTATTTTAAGTTTAGGGGTACATCTGCAGGTTTGTTATATAGGGAAACTCGTGTCATGAAGGTTTGTTGTACAGATTATTTCATCACACAGGTATTAAGCCTAGTACCCATTAGTTATTTTTCCTGATCCTCTCCCTCCTCCCACTCTCCACCTTCTCTGGTAGGCCCCAGTGTCTGTTCCCCTTTATGTGTCCATATGTTCTTCTAATTTAGCTCCCACTTATAAGTGAGAACATGCAGTATATGGTTTTCTGTGCCTGTGTTAGTTTGCTAAGGATAATGGCCTCCAGCTCCATCCATGTCCCTGCAAAGAACACAGTCTCATTATTTTTATGGCTGCATAGTATTCCGAGGTGTATATGTACCACATTTTCATTATCCGGTCTATCATTGGTGAGCATTTAGGTTGATTCCATGTCTTTGCTATTGTGAATAGTGCTGCAGTGAACATACGGTATGCATGAGTCTTCATAATAGAACAATTTATATTCCTTTGAGTATATACCCAGAAATGGGAATGCTGGGTTGAATGGTATTTCTGATAGTTTTTTTGGTCCTTGAGAAATCGCCACACTGCTTTCCATAATGGTTGAACTAATTTATACTTCCACCAACAATGTATAAGCCTTTTTCTTGGCAACCTCACCAGCATCTATTGTTTTTTGATTGTTTAATAATAGACATTCTGTCTGGTGTGAGATGGTATCTCATTGTGGTTTTGATTTGCATTTTTCTAATGATCAGTGACATTGAGCTTTTTTTCATATGCTTATTGGCTGCATCACATGTGTGTCTTTTGAAAAGTGTCTGCTCATGTCCTTTGCCCACGTTTTAATGGGGCTGTTTGTTTTTTTCTTGTAAATCTGTTTAAGTTTCTTATCGATGCTGGATATTAGACCTTTGTCAGATGCATAGTTTGCAAAAATTTTCTCCCATTCTATATGTTGTCTGTTTACTCTGTTGAGAGTTTCTTTCGCTGTGCAGAAGCTCTTTAGTTTAATTAGATCCCATTTGTCAATTTTTGCTTTTGTTCCAATTGCTTTTGGTGTCTTTGTCATGAAATCTTTGCCCGTTCCTATTTTCAGAATGGTATTGCCTTGGTTGTCTTCCCGGGTTTTTATAAAAGTTTTGGATTTTATACTTACCTTTAATCCATCTTCAGTTGATTTTTATATATGGTATAAGGAAAGAGTCCACTTTCAATCTTCTGCATATGGTTAGCCAGTTATCCCAGCACCATTTATTGAATAAGTAGTTCTTTACCCATTGCTTAATTTTTGTCAGGTTTGTCGAAGATCATATGGTTGTAGGTGTGCGGCCTTACTTCTGGGCTCTCATTCTGTCCCATTGGTCTATGTGTCTGTTTTTGTACCAGTACCATGCTGTTTTGGTTACTGTGGCCCTATACTATAGTTTGAAGTCAGGTAGCGTAATGCCTCCAGCTTTGTTCTTTTTGCTTAGGATTGCCTTTGCTATTCAGGCTCTTTTTTGGTTCCATATGAATTTTAAAATAGTTTTTTCTAGTTCTGTGAAGAATGTTGTTGGTAGTTTGATAGGAATAACATTGAATGTGTAAATTGCTTATGTTTTCCCATTTGTTTGTGTCATCTCTGATTTCTTTGAACAGTGTTTTTAATTCTTATTGTAGAGATCTTTCTAGTGTATTCCTAGGTGTTTTATTCTTTTTGTGGCAGTTGTGAATGGGATTATGTTTCTGATTTGGCTCTTGGCTTAACTGTTGGTATATGGGAATGCTAGTGGTTTTTGTATGTTGCTTTTGTATCCTGAGACTTCGCTGAATTTATGTATCAGCTTAAGGAGCTTTTGGGCTGAGACTGTGGGGTTTTCTAGATATAGAATCATGTTGTCTGCAAACAGAGGGTAGTTTGACTTCCTCTCTTTTTATTTGGAGGCACTTTATTTCTTTCTCTTGACTGATTGCTCTGGCCAGGGCTTACAATATTATGTTGAATAGGAGTGGTGAGAGAGGGCATCCTTGTCTTTTGCCAGTTTTCAAGGGGAATGCTTCCAGCTTTTGCCCATTCAGTATTATGTTGGCTGTGGATTTGTCATTGATGGCTCTTAATATTTTGAGGTATGTTCATTCAATATGTAGTTTATTGAGGATTTTTAACATGAAGCAGTGTTGAATTTTATTGAAAGCCTTTTCAGCATCTATTGAGATAATCATGTGTTTTTTGTCTTTAGTTGTTTATGTGATGAATCACATTTATTGCTTTGCCTGTGTTGAACCAACCTTGCATCCCAGGGATAAAGCCTACTTGATCATGATGGGTAAGCTTTTTGATGTGCTAGTGGGTTTGGTTTGCCAGTATTTTATTGAGGATTTTTGCATAGATGTTCATCAAGGATATTGGCCTTATTTTTTCATTGTGTCTCTGCCAGGTTTCGGTATAAGGAGGATGCTAGTCTCATAGAATGAGTTGGGGAAGAATCCCTCCTCCTCAATTTTTTGGACTAGTTACAGTGGGAATGGTACCAGCTCTTTGTACGTCTGGTAGAATTTGGATTTGGCTGTAAATCTGTCTGGTCCTGGGCTTTTCTTGGTTGGTAGGCTATTTATTGCTGATTCAATTTCAGAGTTCATTACTGGTCTCTTCAGGATTCTGTTTCTTTCTGGTTCACTCTTGGGAGGGTGTATGTGTCCAGGAATTTATCCATTTCTTCTAGATTTTATAGTTACTGTCGCTTGCCCTTTCAGTGGACTATTTTTGTTTTTTTAAATGGAATGCTTCACAAATATGCCCCTTCCTTGCACAGGGGCCATGCTAATTTTCTCCGTATTTTTCCAATTTTCATATGTGTGCTGCTGAAGCGATCACCCTAAGTACTGTTTGATTTTTGCACTCCTGCCAACTTAATTAGGGCTGCACCAATAGAATGGGTTATCAAACTTTTGGATTTTTGCCAATCTCATTTGTAAAATATACTATATCGATATGGTTTAGATTTGCATACCTTTTTTAAAAAAGCAAAAGGCTGGACATCTTTTCAAGATGTTTAAAGGCCATTTGTTGGCCAGGTGCGGTGGCTCACACCTGTAATCCCAGCACTTTGGGAGGCTGAGGAGGGTGGATCATGAGGTCAGGAGATCCAGACCATCCTGGCCAACCAACATGGTGAAACCCCGTCTCTACTGAAAATACAAAAAAATTAGCTGGGCATGGTGGCACACACCTGTAGTCCCAGCTGCTCAGGAAGCTGAGGCAGGAGAATCGTTTGAATCCGGGAGGCAGAGGTTGCCGTGAGCCGAGATCGCACCACTGTACTCCAGCCTGGTGACAGAGTGAGACTCCATCTCAAAAAAAAAGAAGCCATTTGTTTTTCTTGTTTCTTTCTTTTTGTTTGTTTGTTTGTTTTGCAAACTGTACTTAATTCCTATACGTGATTTACTCTTCTGTTGGATTCTTGCTCTTTTTCTTGTTGATTTGTAAGGGCTCTTTATATAATAGGGAGATTAGCTCTAAGTCTGTGATATGATCTTCAAATTTTTCTTGGTTTATCATTTCCTTTAGTATTTGTGGGGTTTTTTTTTTTTGTCTTATACAGAATTTTCCATTCTTTCTTTTATGGCTTCTGGATTTCGAGTCACAGAAAGCATTTCCACCAACCCCTTCCACACATACACGCACAAGAATTGACCCATATTTTCTTGCAGAATTTCTATGCTATTACTTTTTTTACATTTAAATATTTGCTCCATTTGAGGTTTATCCTGATATTCTGTTAAGTATGGATTCAAGTTTTTTGTTTTTGTTTTTGTTTTTGTTTTGGAAATAGGCTCTCACTCTGTTGCCCAGACTGGAGTGCAGTGGTGCAGTGATGGCTCACTGCAGCCTCGACGTCCTGTGCTCAGGTGATTCTCCTGCCTCAGCCTCCTGAGTAGCTGGGACCACAGGTGCACACCACCATGCCTGGCAAATTTTATTATTTGTGGAGACGAGGTCTCGCTATGTTGTCCAGGCTGGTCTCTAACTCCTGGGCTCGGGCGATCCTACCTCAGCCTCCCAAAGTGCTGAGATTATAGGCAGGAGCAATCGTGCCTGACTCAACTTTATTTTTTGTAGATGGCTACCCAATTTCCCTGACCACTTAGTCAAAATGCCCACCTTTCCTCCCACTGAAGTGCCACCATTATAAAGTAAATATTTTGTAAATGAAAAATGCCCACTATTCCCTTGTAAAACAAGAAACCGTGGGTCACCATTTTTTGGAAAGAATGTTTCAGTTCTCTTTTTAACTCAAGACAGCTCTTCCACTTTGTCCTCCAAGGATAATATTTGCTCCAGAGTGAATGAATGAGGTTAACAACCCACCTGCTTGTTTCTCCCTAGTGGAATGTTAACATTTTGCCTCTTGGCACAGTTCTCAAGATTTATCTTAAGACCCTGTCTCCTTTCACTCAAAGTATTTGTCTCTTTATCACAAAGCCTGAAGAAACATTTCTTGTTACTCAAGGACCATGCCTTTTATGAGCCCTAAGAACAGGAGTTATCAAAGTGTGGTCTTCCCCAGACCAGCAGTCTCAACATCAACTGAGAATTGTCAGAAATGCAAACTGCTATCCTTGACCTACAGAATCAGAGACCCTGTGTGGACAAGCCCAACAATCTGAATTTAACAAGCCTCTCAGGTGTTTCTAAGCATGCTCAAGATTGAGACCCATGACCTTAGAGGTAATATTTAATTTCATAATGGCAGTTTACAACCCTATAGCACTACCTTGTGGGCGGATGGGTTTGGTCCTAATCTTCTTGACATGTAAAAATGTAGACTCACAGCAGGAAGTGATAATATCTGTTCTTTAAAGGTGGTATTCTTAGAGTAGGAAACTTTTCTGAGTTTTTTCCAGGAGTCACAAAGATATCTCACTAGGACTGCTAGTGCTTTGGACTAGAACACCTTACATCCAGAATCTTGCCACTGGGTCAGTGCTTCCCTTTGTCATATAATAAAAAACCAGCAAAACTGGTTTCTATAATATGCTAAGGAGTTTTGTAGTGTTGAAGACTTGTCTTACCCCCACAAAAGCATCATTGTTCCTTCTCATCCCTTGCCCCTCTGCCTTTAAAATTAATTTGATACCAGAATGGCAAATACTTCTGATGACTGTTAGCCACGCCATAATGGTGCTTGTATTTGGCAGGTTAAGGCAGAGTTCCCATACCTCTGAGCCTAATTGCCAGCCAGGGTTCAGCTCAGAGCAGTAGTTCGAAAGTTTTTCTGGACATTAGACTCCACTGGATAGCTTTTGAAAATTCAACTACCCGGGCCAAATCCATGTAACTAATTCTATATCTCAGGGGTGGAACCCAGGGATCAGGATTTTTTTTTATTACCCAGCCGATGACAATGTATATCGAAGTTAGTTTAAGAACAAAGGATGTGCATATTTGTTTTAAAGTAGTTTTGGTTATGATAATAAGAATTATAAGAGGGACCAAATATCAAATGCAAGAAAATGGTCCTGAATGCCAATACAATCAGAATAAGAAATGCATAAATAGCGACTTGCTTGAAGCTGAAAACAACTCCTTTTTGGATGCCTTTCTTGTCTTTTGAAGAACACATGTTGTAGTATGTGTTTCTCTCCATATCCTGTGTGTTTCATTGTAATAGTCTTGCTGATTGATTTTGTTGGCTGCAAGCAAAGTGATAAAATGCCAGTGGATGCCTGTGCCAGGGAGGTCAGGACTGGACTTTCCCACTTGGCTCTGTTTTGATGCATTTAGCAGATTGATTCCAACCCTCTTTGGAGACTCTGACCTACAAAAGCGTCTGTTATCTTTGAGAGCTCCAGGGAAAGCTATGGACCTTTCTAGATCTTTTCCCACCTTTTGGCCCATCAGATATTGCCTTGTCCACAGCAGAACTTGACGATTCATCATAGAAGCCTATGGTTTTATTTATTGACCCTGCTGTACAATTTTCCCTGTAGCAAGTCATAGTTGGCTGAAGAGAGAGTCGAAGATTAAGTACAAAACTTTCTAAACATCCTGTTTTCCCTCAAGACAGGGCACTGTTCTTAATAAACTGAACATTCTTTTGCACTGGCCCTGGGGCAAGGGTGTCCCAAAAGTTTTGACAGGGGTGCCATTTGGTCATAAACAGTGTGGTAATAGGGTGGAGTCAGAAAGAAATTCTCTCATCCCTTTTACAACTCCAGGCAATTCTAGAACCAACCCTTGGGAACCCAGGGAAAGAACTCTGAAATGATACGCTGGCTGAGGCTTGCCGTGGCAACACCTCAGGGTTAAGCATTGAAGGAGCTAGGCAAAGAGTGTGTGTGTTTAGCTACAAACTAAGTCACAGATCAAGAGGCTTTTGGTATTCTTCCATTTTTGCTTAGAATTCTATGATGGTTTTTGAAATATATTGTCCTTACTTTATGTTCTTACCTGTAATCTCATAAGTTTCTGGTAAATTTAGCTTTTGCCAGGTTCCGGTGGGTCTTACCCAGAGATGGTCAGAGTAAATGAACAAAAGAAGGAATTGATTAGGATGTGAAACTTCAGATATGCTCACAGGCCTTCAAGCCCTAGAAAGTAGTATGCCAGTGAATTTTCTAGTCCTCTCTACACTTTGTACAGATGAAGAAACCGAGACCCAGGGAACTCAGCCAAGGTTTCTTGCCATTCCTCCAGTCCCCCAGTTAAAAAAAAAAAAAATTAGGTTCTATTTTGCAAACTGACAAGGAGAATTATACAATGGAAATAACACTCATTTTAATGTATCTGTTCTTGTAGTTTCTTATTTTATTCACCTTTATAAACCATTCTGAGAACATTGTCATAAAGAGCATTCTCCTAAATTGGAATGTGATTCAAATAGTCCTGTCTCCTTTCCTCCTTGCTTTTTATGAAATGACTGCCTACACGCACTCGCGCACATATTTTAGTGAGCAATGCAATGTGCGAATACAAATAGAAATAGATTTTGTTAAAAAAAAAATTAATGTCAGTCCACTAGTTTAAAAAGTACCAAAGTCATTACAAGATTCATTAACTGTGTTTAAGAAAAGTATTGAGGGCTTTTGGGGGGATTAAATAATTTTAATTTATAAATAATGGCCTCAGATTCATAAACCTTAACTGATTGTAGAGATTATGAAGGTTTGTTTCTCACACAGTTAATTATTTGTTGCTTTTTAAATAACCAGATAATTACTTTGCATTTGTAATGATTAATTGCAAAAAGTTGGTTATAAGAATCCCTAGATGTATTCTCAGGTAAGATCTCATGCAGAATTCTTTGAAGTTCATTTGGGGTCATTTATCAAGAAAAGCAATGCATTTCAGGTTTATGAACTCACTTTGCCCACAGGTGAGGTTTCCAGGCTTCGAACCAGCAGGAGGAGAGTCAGTGGGAGGATCTGACGTAGGTATGGCTTCAGAGATGAAGAGAGTATTTCTCCTCCGCACCCCCTTTGCCTACACCTAGAAATAAGTTTAGCCTAGGGAAAAAATGTTCCCTGACTTGTCAGGTTCAGCTAGTGTACCCTTTGAGATCCTTCATTCTCTCTTTTTCTTTTTGAGATGAAGTCTTACTCTGTTGCCCAGGCTGGAGTACAGTGGTCCCATCTTGGCTCACTGCACCCTCCGCACCCCAGGTTCAAGCGATTCTCCCGTCTCGGCCTCCCAAGTAGCTGGGATTACAAAAGCACACCATCATCCCTAGCTTATTTTTTCTTTCTTTCTTTTTTTTTTTTTTTTTTTTTTTTAGTAGAGATGGGGTTTCACCATGTTGGCCAGGCTGCTCGATCTCTTGACCTCAGGTAATCCGACCACCTCGGCCTCCCAAAGTGGTGGGATTACAGGTGTCAACCACTGCACCTAGCCCGTTCTCTCTTTAATCTCCCAATTAACGAACATCTACTGCGACAGCATCCATTACCTAGAATTGTAGGAAGGTATATAGGATAGACGTAGCAAAGAGGTAAGTGGGTAAGAAAATAAACACTCATAAAAAGGAGACAAACTGTCAGAGTGGTCCCCTAGCTACACCTGCCACAATTGCCTCCTGAGAAGTCCTTGTTCTGCACGAGCTAAATTCCCATTCAAATAAATTGTTGCTCTTCCTATAATCATTGAGCTGCTGAATAGAGCCAGGGTCCTTGATAGACGTCATAGTTTGTTATTGACTTTATCACCAGTAAAAGTTAATACTGTCATCCCTTTCCTGCAGCAACACACTACCATTTTTTTTTCCAAAATTAATTTAGGTAAAGAACATTTTTCTTCGTATAATTTTCATTGAATTCAGTATTATCAAGTTTGTATATTTTTAGAGCTTTTGGATCGCTATTCCAGCCCACATTTTTCATAGCAATTTGTCTAGTATTTCTTCAAGATCTTTTTATGTTCATTTGAAAAATGAACATGACTTCATATGTATTCATTAGCAATCACTGCCGTAGGCCTTTCTGTTTGATTTTTCTTCTGAACCTCAGAGATAGTGGCTCATTATGAAGTAGAAAAAGGCTAACTAAGACCTTGTTCTGAACTTACAGTGGGTAAGCAAGAGGCTTCAGATCCATAATCTCTATCAAAATGTTTGCCCACATTACTGTAACAGGGAGTCATTCAGAATGAGAGTGGAGGAATTTGACTCCTTTTAAAGAATCGCATGTGCTTTTTCTACTTTCATGGTTGTGTCGTTTTGCCGGGGAGATTTTGAAAGAGAAGACTCATATCTTGTCTTCCCAATACCGAGGGGTCTTTAACCCCTAATCTATAAATTAAATAGGGAGGTCAAGCAATACCTACCAGAGTTGGTTGCTCTGCCCACTGGCTCCTCTCTGCACCTCCCTCCCAGACCATTTCTCCACTTCCTCAGCCTTAGAAAAAACAGCTCACTCATGGTGGTGCTTGCCGGTGGACCTTGGAGATAAGCTTCTATTCTTGGTTGTTTTTAAGAAAATTGAATTCTCTTCTTAGAGCCAACCCATGTCTTATCAGTGTAACTTTACTCACTCTCCAAGCCCTAATTCCATTCTGTCCTTTAAACATTAGGAGATTTCCCAAAAATAGGCTTGTCAGTAAAACTGGTGTGACAAAGGGGCAAAAGTGTTGCTTTTTTGTGTGGAGATTGCATTTTTAATATTCTGTTCCCCAGAAGTGGTTCCAGGATGCTTCCCTAGAAGTCTTTGGGAAGAACAATTAGAGTAAGAAAGGTTCTTCCATTATCTGCCCCAGGCTGGGTGTCTTCGGATGACTCTGTCACCTCACAAGTTGTTTAATCCTGTATTTAGCTTGTCAGGGATCATACGAAATGGGGTCTACATCAGATTTTCCACAGTTGTTTTTTTCTTTAGTGATATAGCCTGGAAGGGCTGGGGGCGGTGGCTCACGCCTGTAATCCCAGCACTTTAGGAGGCCAAGGCGGCTGGATCACCTGAGGTCAGTATCACCTGAGACCAGTCTGGCCAACATGGTGAAACCCCGTCTCTACTAAAAATACCAAAGTTAGTCTTAGCCTAGCGTGGTGGCCGACACCTGTAATCCCAGCTACTCGGGAGGCTGAGGCAGGAGTCTCACTTGAACCCCAGAGGCAGAGGTTGCAGTGAGCCAACATCGTGCCACTGCACTCCAGCCTGGGTGACAGAGCGAAACTCCATCTGAAAACAAACAAAAAAAGGTCATATAGCCAGGAAGAGCTTCAGTGGGAAGAACAGCAGGAGGAATGAAGTCCCACGGGTTATCTGAAGAGAGGTACTGATCTCAGAACAGTGATGCCAGCTATGAAAACTAACTACCACTTATATCATTAGATGAAGAGCCTGTTCTGAAATCTCCCGTTACCACTATATTATATTTAAAAAGTATACATCTGAACAGTCAGTGTAGCTGAAAATTGATGTCACCGTTTACATTGATTTTTTTTAATACATAGAAAATTTTTTTATCTTAACAAATTAAAGCTTTGTTAGAGGATCCACTTTCCTTTAATTAAAATAATCGATATGGAAGTACACAGTAGGCATTGGATACATTTTTGTTTCCTTTTGAAAATCTGTGAGTTACAGCCAGACTCTTCGTCCCAGCACTTTAGGAGGCCTAGGCGGGCAGATCACTTGAGTCCAGGAGTTCGAGACCAGCCTGGGCAATGTGGTGAAACCCTGTCTGTCCAAAAATATACAAATTAGCCAGGTGTGGTGGCGTGCACCTGTAGTCCCAGCTACTTGGGGGGTCGAGGTGAGAAGATTGCTTGAGCCCATGAGATTGAAGCTACAGTGATTGCGCCACTGCACTCCAGCCTGGGCAACAGAGCAAGACCCTGTCTCAAAAAAAAAAGAAAACTTGTGAGTTACCTACCTTTGGGGAAGTGGAGAACTGATGTTATAGAAATGGGCAATAATCCTAAAATCTGGGGGTTCCCATTGCTCACCTCTTTTCTCTCATCCGCTCGTTCGTTCTTTCACTAAATGTTATTCTTTGTCAGTGTTCATAGAGGCTTCCCACGACTTGTCTCCCAGAAGCCCAGCTGTCTCAGAACTTCTCATGGGCTGACTGGTTCCTCCAATTTCCCTAGACTTTTTTGTTTGTTTGTTTTTAACATGTGTATCCTTTGTTTTTATTCTATTTTCACCAATTTTACAAATGAATTACACAGATTATGTATTCCCACACACATTCTATCAGAAGTATATAGGATGTATTAGCGTCTTCAGCCCTTCCCCTTCTCCTCACTTATGGACTTCCTTCCAGGCCTTTTTCTATGTATTTTCAACAGTGGTTATTTTGGCTTTACACTGGAAACCATGCCTTATCTACAGTTCTGACTTGTTTTTTTCCTTACTTGTTAAAGGAAAGATGTACCTTGGCCATAGAATACTGCAGGTACATAATGTTCTATAATATGGGTATATAAGATAAAATGGTTTATTTAACCATTCCCTTTTAATGAACAATAGTCATTTAGATTTTTAACTTACCCCTGTTGATTATAGTGCTATAATAAACATCCTTATACATGCCTTCCTGTGCATGTTTTTCAGTATTTCTCTAAGATAAATTGATTCCCAGAAGTACACTTGTAGAGTCAAAAAGTCATGCATGTTTTGGCCAGGCATGGTGGCTCACGCCCGTAATCCCAGCACTTTGGGAGGCCGAGGAGGGCAGATCATCTGAGGTCAGGAGTTCAAGACCAGCCTGGCCAACATGGTGAAACCCTGTCTCTACTAAAAATACAAAAATTAGCTGGGTGTGGTGGTGCACACCTGTAATCCCAGCTACATGGGAGGCTGAGGCAGGAGAATCACTTGAACCCAGGAGATGGAAGTTCCAGTGAGCCGAGATCACACCACTATACTCTAGCCTGGGAGACAGAGCAAGACTCTATCTCCAAAAAAAAAAAAAGCCATGCATATTTTAAATATTAACACTGCCAGGTAATCCTCCAAAATAGTTATACTAAGTCTCATGCCCATTCTTCTGCCTCACTAATTGACACTTGTTTTTAATTTTTTAATTTACTATAAAACATTTCAGCTACAAAAGATAGAAAGAATAGCACCCATGAAATGACATTAACAATACATTTGAAGGTCGGGCACGGTGGCTCACTCCTGTAATCCCAGCACTTTGGGAGGCCGAGGTGAGTGGATCACAAGGTCAGGAGATCGAGACCATCCTGGCTAACATGGTGAAACCCCGTTTCTACTAAAAATACAAAAAACTTAGCCAGTCGTGGTGGTGGGCACCTGTAGTCCCAGCTACTTGGGAGGCTGAGGCGGGAGAATGGCGTGAACCCGGGAGGCAGAGCTTGCAGTGAGCCGAGATGGCACCACTGCACTCCAGCCTGGGCGACAGAGCGAGACAATACATTTGAAGTCTTGTTTCTCTCCCCAAATGCGTTGTTTTTTCCACTACATTTCCCTTCATTTCTCATACTTTGCCTGTGTTGTGTATGTCTACTTTTACTACGTATTTATTAATCTAATGCTATTTAGTAATGTTTTCAATGTTTTTAAAATTTTATAAAAAGATGCCGTATACATTCTGAGGTTTTTTTGTTAGTTTTTTACTCACTACTATATTTGTGTGATTGGCCTGTGTTGATAACTGTAGCCTGGTGCTAATGCTGCTCTACAAATTCTTGTGTACACATCCTTGTGCATATGCGCAAGAGTTTATGGTGCATCTTGAGAAGTTGATGGTTTTCACTAAATATTGATAAAACTCTTCTCCCAAGGGGCCCTCCCCGTCAACCCCTGGCTTCAAGCATAGTATCAGTTTCTCGTATTTTCAGCACTTGGTATTTTTAGACTTTGTCATTTTTGCCAACCTTGTAAGTGTGAGAAGGCTATTTCATTTTAATTTATATTTCTCTGACTTCGTATTTTAATATTTTCAACCATTTAGTAGTCTCTTCTAGGAATCCCCTATTCCTGTCTTTTATCTAATTTTTCTCTTGGGTTATATGTTCTTTTCTTACTGGCTACTCCTAATTCTTTACCTATTCTGGATAATAATGCTGAGGTAGCTTACCTTTCCATTGTTTTACTGTGGCCTTTTGTTGACAGATAGCACGTGTGATTTGTGCTGCCCTCCCGTGCAGTCTCTTGTTTATACCTCAGTATGTCTGGAGTTGAGTTTTGTATGTAGTTTGAGGAATCCAATTTTATTTTTCCGATACACAGTTTATTAAATTGTCCATTCTTTGCAGTATCTGCAGTGTCCCATTTGTAATATATGATATCTTCATGTATGTGTGGAGCTGTGTCTCAGTTTTCTATACTATTCTTTTGGTCTATTTACCTATCGGTATGCCTGTACGTATTTCACTAATTCTTTTTTTTTTTTTTTTTCTGAGACAGAGTCTCACTCTGTCACCCAGGCTGGAGTGCAGTGGCGTGATCTTGGCTCACTGCAACCTCCATCTCCTGGGTTCAAGCGATTCTCCCACCTCAGCCTCCTAAGTAGCTGGGATTACAGGTGTCCGCCCTCTTACCTTGCTAATTTTTGTATTTTTAGTAGAGACAGGGTTTCACCAGGTTGGTGAGGCTGGTCTTGAACTCCTGACCTCAGGTAATCCGCCCACCTTGGCCTCCCAAAGTGCTGGGATTACAGGCGTGAGCCACCACACCCTGCCTAGTTCACTAATTCCTATAGTTACACAGTAAAAACCTGGGTATCGGGCAGGGCAAGTCTCTCTATCTTGTTCTTTTTGTTTTGTTCTCTTTCTCTCTCTCTCTTTTTTTTTTTTTTTTTTGAGACAGGGTCTCACTGTATCACCCAGCCTGGACTCAAACTCCTGAGCTCAAGCAATCCTTCCACCTCAGCCCCCGTTCACTCTTTAGTGCAGTCATAGCTCACTGCAGCCTCAAATTCCTAGGCTCAAGTGATCCTCCCACTTTAACCTCTAAGTGGTGGGATTACAGGTGTGCACCACCAGACTTGGCTAATTTTTTTATTTTGGTAGAGACCAGGTCTCGCTGTTGCCCACGCTGTTCTTGAACTCCTGGTCTCAAGTGATTCTCCTGCCTCTGCCTCTCAAAATTCTGGGATTACAAGGCATGAGCCCCACTGCACCAGGCCAAATCTCTTTAAAAGATAATCAATTTTAAAAATTAGTAAATTGTGGCCAGGTGCAGTGGCACACACTTAAAATCCCAGTGCTTTGGGAGGCCGAGGTAGGAGGATAGCTTGAAGCCAGGAGTTCGAGACCAGCCTGGGCAACATAGTGAAGTCCCCTATCTGTAAAAACAGAGAGAGATTTAAATGTAACATATTTACCCACATAGTTACCATTTCTAATGCTCTTAATTCCTTCGCCTAGATCTGTTTTCCATTTGACATCATTTTATTCTGTTTGAGGCACTTCCTTTAATATTTTCTCTATTCTACTGGTGAAGAATTCTTTCGGCTTTCGTATCTCTGGGAAAAAGTCCCTATTTTGTCTTGAGATTTTAAAAGGTTTTCGCTGGGTATGTCTGAGAATATAGAGGAACTAAAAACCTCAGTTTCTCCTACTGTAGTTTCACATCACGCTTCTGACACCAGATGTGCTGAGTCAGGGGGTACTTTCCCTAGACATCAAGCAAGCAATTCATTCTGCAGTGGACACCAGCTGGGTGTCCCCCAGTTCAATTCTACTTCGTCTACCCAGAGATAGCGTCAGATCCCACAGGTTGAAGGCTGAGCCCCGCACGACTGTCCCCCACTTCCAATGCCAGTCGCAAGCCCCAGATTGTCTTACCTGTTTTTTTCTGACTGAATAGCTATAAATTGGGGTTCCCACAACCCCCTTCTTGGGTTTGATTAATTTGCCAGAGCAGGTCACAGAACTCAGGGAAACAGCATTTACTGGTTTATCATAAAGGATATTACAAAGGGTACAGATAAAGGGATGCACAGGGCGAGGTATGGGGGCGGGAGTGTGGAGCTTCCATGCCCTCCCCAGGTGTGCCACCCTCTAGGAACCTCTATGTGTTCAGTTATTCAGAAGCTCTCCAAACCCAGTCCTTCGGGGGCTTTTATGGAAGCTGCATTACATAGGCATGGTCGATTGCATCATTGGCCTTCGGTGATCAAATGGGCTGTTGTCTGTTCACCTTGAAACTGCCTTGAAATGCATCATAAACACAGCAGCTCTTTGTCAGTCAATCAGAGAGCTGTTTATCAGACACTGAAGAATCCAGCAGCTCCTCACACAGTTCCAGAGTCAGGCCTAAGGGGGAGGTTATCTCCTCCTTGCATTCCTCAGGTAGGTAGCATGATCTCTTATAAACCATTTCCATTTTATGATAGAATTCTTCTGGGCACTGCCATCCCCATTACAGTGTTCCTGTGACATCACCCCCAGACAGCATGGTTATTTCAGGTTTCAGGGTCATTTTGTGTTCTTCAGTCTAGGCTCCACACAGGACTATGCCTCCAGGATATGTCTCCACCAGCAGTCAGCTTCTGCTCTACGCCCTGTGGCCTTGGGCAACCTTGCTGGCTCCCATTTAGCACGTCCAATTAATATTGCTCAAAGGGTGGATTTGCATGCCTTCTGTTTTACAGTACTATGTAGGGGGAGCATTTCCCACTCAGATGTAATGTCCATTGCATGATAAAGAGACACAGCTATTTCTCATGAAGTGTGTTCAAATATACCACCTCTCTCTAAACTTTTACCTTAGTTCCATCAACCCTTACGTTCCTAACTGTAGCCTTCATTAGGCCTTTAACAACAGGTTTCAGTCGTACAATTCAGTACTAGCTAGGGGAAGTGTTCCCTGGACAGACATAATATCCATTCCTATAAATCATTTAGGTAAAGAGGCACAACTTCCTTAGATAAAGCCTACTTAAACATCCCAGCTTTGATCATCCTAGCAATCCTTACATTTTTATGTTCTCACAATCTTAACTGTAGCCCAAGTCAGGGCTTGCCCAGTGGGTTTTGATAGCACAGTGCTTAAGGCTCCCATATCGAGGAGTCCCAGGAATTATTCTTCACCTCCCAGACGATTTTCCCACTTGTGTCCATAAGGCTGTGGGTACCCAGCAGGAGACTGGGCCAAGACACCTTTGCTGTCTGTCAGTCTTTTTCTTGATTAATCTGCCTGACTATTGCCCCAGGCAATTTCAGATCAGATCCTTCATTGTAATCTCTGCCTCTGACTTTTTAAATTTCTCCAAACTAGGGTAAATGTAGCAAACATTTTTCAAACCCCTTAATGTCGAGAGACCAGCAGGACTTCCCTTTGATCTATCCAGCCTTCCACAGTGTTGCATTAAAACATTTGTTTTAACCTCATTTTATTTGTTTCCATTTTATTCATCCCAATTTTTTTTATTTTCCATAGGTTATTGGGGAACAGGTGGTATTTGGTTACATGAGTAAGTTCTTTAGTGGTGATTTGTGAGATTTTGGTGCACTCATCACTCGAGCAGTGTACACTGCACCCAATTTGTAGTCTTTTATCCCTCACTCCCCTGCATCCCCAAAGTCCATTGTGTCATTCTTGTGCCTTTGCATCCTCATAGCTTAGCTCCCACCTGTGAGTGAGAACATACGATGTTTGGTTTTCCATTCCTGAGTTACTTCACTTAGAATAATGGTCTCCAATCTCATCCAGGTAGCTGCAAATGCCATTAATTCATTTTTTTATGGCTGAGTAGTATTCCATCATATATATATATACCACAGTTTCTTTATCCACTTGTTGATTGATGGGCATTTGGGTTGGTTCCAATTTTTGCAATTGTGAATTGTGCTGCTATAAACATGCGTGTGCAAATATTTTTTTTGAATAATGATTTCTTTTCCTCTGGGTAGGTACCCAGTAGTGGGATTGCTGGATCAAGTGGTAATTTCTACTTTTAGTTCTTTAAGGAATCCCCACACTGTTTTCCATAGGGGTTGTGCTAGTTTACATTCCCACCAGCAGTGTAGAAGTGCTCCCTGTTCACATCCACGCCAACATCTTTTTGGGGTGCGGGGCGGGGGTGTGGGCAGAGTCTCGCTCTGTCACCCAGGCTGGAGTGCAGTGGCGTGATGTCAGCTCACTGCAATCTCCACCTCCTAGGTTCAAGCGATTCTCCTACCTCAGCCTCCTGAGTAGCTGGGACTACTGATGCACACCACCACGCCCGGCTACTTTTTGTATTTTTGGTAGAGATGGGGTTTCACCATGTTGGCCAGGCTGATCTTGAACTCTTGACCTCCAGTGATCTGCCTACCTCAGCCTCCCAAAATGCTGGCATTACAGGCGTGAGCCACCATGGCCAGCAATTATTTTTTGATGTTTTGATTATGGCCATTCTTGCAGAAGTAAGGTAGTATTGCATGGTGGTTTTGATTTGCATTTCCCTGATCATTAGTGATGCTGAGCACTTTTTCATGTTCTTAGCTGACTTTTTGGTGGGATTTTTTGGTTTTTTTCTTGCTAATTTGTTTTATTCATCCCATTTCTTAATAGCCATCTAAAGATTTCCACCATACTGGGAAAAGTCCCATGACTCTTCTCTTTGTTTTTCCTCTGTTTCATCCCTATCGGTGTGTTCTTTTTTTTTTTTTTTGAGACGGAGTCTGGCTCTGTCGCCCAGGCTCGAGTGCAGTGGCACAATCTCTGCTCACTGCAACCTCCGCCTCCCAGGTTCAAGCAGTTCTCTGCCTCAGCCTCCCAAGTAGCTGGGATTTCAGCTGCCTGCCACCACGCCCAGCCAATTTTTGTATTTTTGGTAGAGATGGGGTTTCACCGTCTTGGCCAGGCTGGTCTTGAGCTCCTGACCTCGTGATCCACCTGCCTCGGCCTCCCAAAGTGCTGGGATTACAGGTGTGAACAACCGTGCCTGGCCCAATGTGTTCTTATTCACCTTATTTCTTAATAACCATAAAAAATTTCCACCTTCCTGTGAGGAGTCCTGTGACTCTTCCCCCCTACCCTTCATCATTCTCTTGTTAATTAACCTAATGTTTGTATTAGCATCTGTAAGACTCATGAGGGGAAGCTGAGCAAGTACATCTCATAAGGCTTCTTGAACTATCTCTCAATTTTGTGGCAACAAGGTTAAATGGGGCATCCACATTAAAGGGGCGCCCCTAATCGCATCATTTACCATGACTTGGGTAGCAAGGCATATTCAGTGCTTGAATAATCTGGTGGTCATAAACCCAGGCCCCACATGGCATGAATACAAAGTGTATCAGCTGTTTCAGTTTGACGTTTATAGGTGGAGTCAGGCAGTCCCCCTTCTTCCAACATTCAAAACCAAAGAAAGACACTGCTCCTAAATTACTCTCACAGTGCATTTTAGTAAAGCCTCCTCAGGAAGCTGATGATACCAATCTAAAAAATGAAACAATTCCTTCACACTATACCCTCTGCTTTCAATGGCTTCTTGATTTTGCCCTTTCCTGACACTGCCTTCTTGGTGCCCAAAGTCCTTAGGGGTGCTTTCTGATGTCGCTGCATAATTTTTCCCTTGTGGGAGCAAGGTTCTTTGAGTCTACTGGCTGAAGCATAGATCGACTGAAATCTGAACTTGGTCTGGCATCGAGGTTTGGCCCAGCACTTTCTTTTTACTTTCATTCTAGCTATTACAGATAACAATAACCAAAGGGTTGCATATTTTGTTTTTTTCTTATTAGTTCGCATTTCTTCATGCATTCAGCAAACCACCTTCCAGGGAGTTAGATTGATCCACCTCTAAATTCCATTGGTAACTTTTACCTTTAGTGACTGATGCCACTCCATACCATGGGTGACCACATGGGCACCCAGGAATCAAAGGTTTCTCACCCCCCAACCCCTTTATCTGTTTTCTTCCCAAACATGAGCTAGGGATGTTCTAGCAGTCCCGATTCTGACACCAATTCTGAAAATGCTGAGGAATGAACAAACTCGGTTTCTCCCACTATTTCGCATATTACAGTTGTGACACCAGATGTGTGGGGGGTTTCCCCAGGCATCAAGCAAGCAATTCATTCTGCAGCGGACACTAGCTGGGCGTCCTCCAATTCAATTCTGACACCATCTACCCAGAGAAGTGTCACATCACACAGATTGAGGGTTCAGTCTCACAAGACCACCCCCAACTTCTGATGCCAGTTGCAAGCCCCAGGTTGTTTTACCTGTGCCTCTGGCCAACCTGCTGTAAATCGGGGTTCCCGCGGCCCATTCCTCAGATTCAGTTAATTTGCTAGAGCAGCTCACAGAACTCAGGAAACATTGAGGTTTACTGGTTTATTATAAACGATATCACAGAGGATGCAGATGAAGAGGTGCGTAGGGCAAGGCATGTGAGAAGGAGCACGCAGCTTCCATGACCTCCTTGCATGCGTCACTCTCCAGGAACCTCCTTGTGTTCAGCTACCTGGAAGCTCTCCGTACCCTGTCCTCTTGGGTTTTTTGGGAAGCTTCATTATGTTGGCATGATTGATTAAATCACTGGCCATTGGGGATCAACTTAACCTTCAGCCCCTCTCCTCTCCTTGGAGGTTTAGAGATGGGTCTGAAAGTTCTGACCCTCTGATCCTGCCTTGGTTTTTCCAGTGACCATTGTCCATCCTGAAGCCACCTAAGGGCAGCCGGCCTTCATTCAAATCATCAGCACACAAAAAGATACTTCATCTTCTATAGTAAGTGGGCCTACCTTACACCAAGACTGATAAAGTGAGGGGTTTTCTAAACATAGGAGAGAAACTTCAGGTGCTGGGCACTCAAATAAAGTGACAGATGTTCACCTCGGGCATCAGCACAGTGTATGCAGTGAAGGAAAATTGCAGAATGACAGCCATGCAGCAGACCTGGAGAACCCCTAGCTAGTCTCAGGTCTGGATATCAGGAGGCCAGAGAGCTTCAGGCAGGAGGAAAAGTGGAGATTTGGTAGAATATCTGATATGATGGAGAGTTGGAAAAAATTTGAAGATTTGGTGAGGGCAAATGGTGCCAACGAGCTAGAAAGACAATTGGAAACTCCAAAGAAAACAAACAAGCTTTACAAGAAAGGATATATAGTGTCAGTATATTATTTGATACTGCAGTGAATACTGTTTATACAGTCATGATGTATAGCACTGGTTTTTTATTTAACCAAAACTAATTATGTAACTATTGGGGGAAAATGGAAGAAGTGAGATGGGTATCGTATCATTGAAGGATGTTGGTACATTAGAACTAAAATGGCTAAACCAGAAATAGCTGTGTGAGCATATCACTTAGAGATACAGAGGTGACCACCAGGAGAAATAGTAAAGGTGGTTCCCCCAGCAAGGTAGCCATTATAGGCTCTCTGAGCTAGTGGGTTTTGAAAAACCATGTGCATCTATTTGTTTTTTAATTGTCTTAAATTATTCTTAAAAACAAAATAAGTTTCTATAGGAAGGACCGCAGTCACCAGTTCATAGGTTAAATGGCTTTTATTCCAAAAGTTCTAAGTCAGTGAGATTGCTTTTCCTTTAGAAACATTCATATATATGTGGTTAGATCCCCAAACTAGTCCACAAATACAGGTTATAGTGAAATTAAAATATCCTAGTTTAGAAATCAAAAGAAGAAAAATGACCAACTTTGGAGTCCATTCTAGTAATCCAAGTGAGAAAGGATGGGGATACAGTTGGAGTTTTCTGCACACCTGTTCAGTTTACCAGTTATTCTTCTCTGAGATAGTCTGGTTTGTGATTAGGCTTCTCACCCAGCGGCTCACAGAGGATGCTACTCTCGTTAGATTCTGCACTTACCTCTCACTGTAAAAAGCTGGAGAAGACTTTGGAGCCCTTCATCTTAGGTAACCTCGTCAATGACAGGTTGACACTACGAGTGCATTTAGCTTGGCATGAAAGGGACCATAAGCTGTCCCCCTTCCTCATCATTCTGTACCCAAAGCCCCTCCCTACTCACAAGCACCTCCGAACCAGGACTTTTCAAAATCTCTGCTTCTGTTCTTATTTGGACAGCCCATTCAACTCCGCTGACTTCACTCCCTTATCTGCATAACACAGCTCAAGAGCTGTCACCTCTTAACAATCTCTCCAGACCTCTACCCACTTCTCCATGCACCCCTCTTCATGCCCTCCTGGACCCACCCTGGGCTCACTGCAGTATTCATTCATAATAAATTTCCCATTGTTTGCTTGCCTGTATACTTGTTGATAGCAGGGACCACCATGTTGCCTTTATAATCATATGCCCATGCAGGGCTTGGTACATAGCAGGCACTCAATAAATATTTGAATGGATTCAAAAATGATGAGCCAGATTGAGTTAATACATAGTTACAGCTGAAAACTAACTTTTCTTAAAATCCTCATGCCCTGACCCACTAACCTAATGGCCAGAGTCCAAGTGAGGTTCAGCTGTGGTCTGCTATGAAGCTGGAAATTCCCTCCTTTGGGTTATTTCACTGATGTACTTAACTTGGTCTTCATTCTTTTCATTTCTATTTTATTTCATTTTCCTTCTTCCTTTGTTCAAAATACCTGTCTCGTCTTTGGTTTTGAGACAAAAGGTATCATCTATCAAGTTCTATCCCTTTCCTGATCTCCTATTAACTAGGGAGAAGGGAGTTTATTTTAGCATTCACAGTTTGTTAACATACAGCAGGCCATGCCTTGTGCTTGATTTAATTTTTCCTGTGGCTCAGTGGCATGGTGGATAAGAACATCCCTTCCCTCCCCACCACGAAGCTGGATGCCCTTTCTGGTGGCATATCCCATTTCTGTTTTGAACCCGTACATATTGAATGGTACATAAGACATTCAACAGTCTAGAAAATAAGCCACCAGATTTCTGTTTAACCCCAAATGGAAATGATACTGCTTTTCTTGTTATGCAAGTAACCCACGCTCACTTTAAAATGATTTTCAAATATAAAAAAGCTAAAAAGAAGAAAGTAAAATCACCATAAGCCTACTATCCAAAGATTAATGCTTTTCAACTATTTGGTGTGTGGTATGTATCCTTAGATACTTGCTTTCTATGCATATAATTTTCTTACAAAAATAGTTTTACTATTCACACCTGCTTTTTTTAAGTTACATATGTCGCTGTACATCATTATTAATTGCATAACATTTCAAGATATAAATGTATAATAACTTACTGAATTTTTCTTCTGAGGTTGGGCATTTATGTTGCACATATAGGCCGGGCACAGTGGCTCACACCTGTAATCCCAGCACTTTGGGAGGCCGAAGCGGGTGCATCACCTGAGGTCAGGAGTTCGAGACTAGCCTGGCCAACATGGTGAAACCTTGTGTCTATTAAAAATACAAAATTAGCTGGGTGTGGTGGTGCACGCCTGTAATCCCAGCTACTTGGGAGCTGAGGCAGGAGAATCACTTGAACCCAGGAGGCAGAGGTTGCAGTGAGTGGAGACTGCACCATTGCACTCTAGCCTGGGCAAAAAGAGCGAAACTCCACTCAAAAAAATAAAATAAAAATATGTTGGACATATGTGGAAAAATCAAATATTCAAGAAACAGGCTGTGCTGTTTTTAATAGACAAACCCTAGAAACAACCTAAATGTTGAGGATGTACTCCAAGAAGTAGAAGTGCCAGTTAGTATGGTATAACGTATATGTAGACACATTGCTTTTTCAAATAAGATCAAAAATTGCAGAAATGTAAACATGAAGTCATTACTCATTTAATTTGACTTCCCAGAGATAACCACCATTAACATTTGGTGTGGATCTATTTTCAGGCCTTTTTCTCTATGGATTTAGGAAAAATTTTTGTGAAGTCTGTGGTTTCATAGTTTTTTATATTACACATATCTCTGCAACTTTAATTTTTCTCCTTTATAT
The DNA here is from genome assembly GCF_029289425.2 of Pan paniscus. Taxonomy (NCBI): domain Eukaryota; kingdom Metazoa; phylum Chordata; class Mammalia; order Primates; family Hominidae; genus Pan; species Pan paniscus. The sequence goes on from NC_073254.2 coordinate 35,106,648, forward strand.
TTCTTGAAAGTCTTTTGAAGCCATCTATAGAGATTAAACTCCAGCCTGCCCCCCCTCCAACACACACACACACACACACACACACACACACACACTCTCACTCACATCTATCCCTTCTGCAGATTGGTAACATTGGAGCTTTGTAATTTACCTGCCAAGGGACTTTGGGAATTTATTCCTTGGTTCATTCAAAATAAATAAGTCAAGTTGACTGAGTGCATGCCATATGCAAGGCTCTGGGGAAACTAAGCTGCTTATGACCTGAGCTTAGAGTCCAGTGAGGAAGCCTGGAGTATGCATTTGTCATGGTGGTAAAATCGTGCAGTGGCAGCATGGATGTTGCTATGGAAGCAGAGGAAGGACATCTCAATAAGGCCAAGGGTGTCATGGTCACTGACAAATTATTGCATAGACTGAGGTTCAAATCCTGGTATCTGTGCTGAACGTGGAGGCTCACATCTGTAATCTCAACACTTTGGGAGGCTGAGGTAGGAGGGTCATTTGAGCACAGGAATTCAAGATTGGCTTGGACAAAATAGCAAGACCTCATCTCTACCAAAAAAAAAATTAGCCACTCATGGTGGTGCTACTCAGGAGGCTGAGGTGGGAGGCTTGCTTGAGCCAGAAGTTTGAGGCTTCAGTGAACCATGATCACACCACCGCCCTCCAGCTTGGGTAACAAAGCTAGACCCTGTCTCTAAAAAAATAAAAAATAAGAATTCTAGTATCTGTCCCTTGTTAACTGAGACCTCGGGTAAATCCTTAACTTCTGTCTCAGTGCAAGCTGGGTGTAGTAATACCTACCCCACAATGCCAGCATGATTATTCATTGGAAAAATGATTATAGGAGAGGAGTATTGAATGTCCATTAGTAGATGTCTGCTTAAGTAAATAAATCGTGGCATATTAATTAATACAATATTATGCAGCTATGAGAAATGAGATCATTCCATGTGTTCTGATAAGGTCTAACTCGGACATATGTTATTAATAGAAAAGTGTGTGTTTTGCTATGATTTATGGGAAAAACTTTTTAAAGATGGGATGGTAGATAGTCTAGGTAAATACAAGTATGTATATAGCTATCTGAAAGGATATCCAAGTAACTTCATAGTGCTTGCCTTTGAGGAAGGGAACTGGGATCAGGAGTAGGGAGAAAGTTTGCTTTCCATTTATACTCATTTATGCTGCTTAAATTACCATATACATTTATTATATGTAAAGAAGAGTTTTTAAATCAGGGATAAAATAAAGTGTGTCATTAAGGCAATGTCAACTTAATCTAGCTATTCAAATATTTTTACATGGGACTGTTCACAATCTTTTCATGAAGTAGTTATAAGCATGGACTTGTAGATGTGCTTACTGGCTATAGAATCTTGGAAAAGTCAGTTAATCACGCTAGACCTCCCTTTTCTTCTATAAAATAAGAATTAATAATAACCACCTTATTAAGGGTGTTGTGAAAATAAGATAACAAAATTGAGTGGAAAACAGTTAACATGGTGCGTAGCATATTATAAGCACTCAAATGTTTGTTGTGTAATAATTAATACTAAAGGTCTGTATCTATCAGTGGTATTAATCATAATCTAATTCAGCTGCCTTATACCAAAAAGGGATATTTGTGGGCTCACACAAATGAAAGTCTGTGGCATGTGTGCCTTTGGGTATGGCTGTATCTAGCACCTCCCTTGAAGGGATTGGGACTCAGCCTTTCCCCAGCTCTTCTGTGTTGGCTCACTTCCCAAGTAGCTCCAGGCTCGCACCCTACTGGCCTAATAGTGCCCAGTGAAAAGAACCCAGTACTTTCCCAGTGGTTCCCAAGAAAAATCCCAGGATTGACCGACCCTTCCTGCATTGGTCATGGTCTCATCTTTACCCCGGACACTTGAGCCTCGGGATTGAGGCCAGGATTCAGTACTCACCTCTGCAACTTTGATGGGAAGAGTCGTCCTAATGTTGATCAGTCTCAAGTCTTGTCTTTTCATGCTTGGAGACTAATAGAAACTAAGAACATCAGTAGAGCTCCTTCCCCAGTGGAAAAAAAAGAGGGGCAACAAATATCAGGCAGGCAGACTATAGATGTTCCCCACTGGCTCCAGTGGTAATTCTTTTGGGGTTTTGTGTTTTTTTTTTTTTTTTCATTTTGAGAGAGAGAGATGGGAGACTTGCTGTGCTGCCCAGGTTGGTCTCAAACTCCTGGGCCCAAGTGATCCTCTTGCCTCAGTCTCCCAAGTACCTGGGACTACAGGCGCATTACCACTGCACCCAGCTCTAACTACATACATTTTCCTACGTAGATTTTCAGAACTGCTTACCAGTACAACTGTTTCTTTGCAGAGGCATGTTACCGTCCATGGAGCTGAGGTTTTAACGTTAGCACATACCTTGTTTATAGTACAAGTTACCCTTGAAAGTACTGCCGGAAGGTGCCACGTGGAGTTCCACACAGAATCTCACAGAGCCAGGCTTTACCACTGCTTGGGACCAAATGGCCCGTCCTTCTGTTGATTACTGGATAAGTTGGTTGTTTTACTGGTAGGGGCCATGTAATGTAAAGATCTGTGCATAAACAATGAATACCTCTCCAATCAGCACGATGCTCACGCTGTGAACTAACAAAAATTGAGATGACCAAGAGAAGAGATTTCCATCTACCCTGGTGCTCAGCCTAGGGCAGGGTGGTGTAGACAGAGCTCACCCGCACTATTTAAATCCTGTCATATAGTTTTTTGTTTTACCAGGCATGTGTGCTTGAATTTGCTAAGTTAAGCATTAAAATAATGCTGCTCCATCAAATATCAAAATTCTTAGCCCTTTTTCAAGAGATTCTAATTATTGCACCCATGTTCAGATCTGAGACCAAACAGGTAATATGTGGTCCCCACAAATCCAGTTCCGCCCTCCCTGTTCACTAAACAGGGGAGGAAAAATAACAGGATAACCCAACGGGAACCTCCCTTCTGAAAAGGGGAAATGACATAAAGTGCTCACCTCCTGCTTCTTGTCATGTCCTCAACAGGGACAGCAGTTTGTAGAGCCTATAAGTCCACCCAAAGTTCCACCTCCTGGGAGGAATTCTGGGGCTGCCCCTTCTTCACACCTCACCTATTTCTGGCGTGGCTTTTGGACCTAGTGATTGATTTCCTTAGAGGTTCAACATCATGGGCCTTCACTTTCTAGACCTAGTGATTCTCTCACAATAAAAGTGCCTTGCAATTTTAGTAGCTTGTCCATCTAGCATTCAAATTTGGTCAATTTATGGTTTGGTGCTTAGTAACTAGAGTTACACATGAAGACTAGTCCTGGTCTTTGGAAGTTAAGTCTCAGTCACTTAGCAGCAGACCTCTGGAAATTTCCCTAACCTACAGTTTAATGCTTCCATAGGCCTTTGCCTCATGGCAGTCTGAAACAGCAGCCTGGGAGGGAGAGATAAAACTAGTATGCCCCCAGCCTGCTGACCAGTGGGTGGTTCTTTACTGCTGAGGCACAGCCCTAGGTCCCTAGGAGTTCTGGGTCCCAGACTCTTCCAAGTTTGCCTTCTTTCTGTTCACTTTATTTTCATTTTTTGAGACAAGAGTCTTTCTCTGTCATCCAGGCTGGATTGCGGAGGCACCAACCTCCACCTCCCAGGTTCAAGCAATTCTCATGCCCCAGCCTCCCAAGTAACTGGAACTACAGGTGCATGCTACCATGCTGGGCTACTTTTTGTATTTTTAGTAGAGTTAGGGTTTCACCAGGCTGGTCTCAAACTCCTGACCTCAGGTGATCTGTCTACCTCGGCCTCTCAAAGTGCTGGGATTACAGGCGTGAGCCATCGTGCCCAGCCCATTTGTTGACTTTAATTTGGGCAGAGAATACAGCTCTATGTCTCCTTAGATTGCTTTCTGTAGAGAAGACCTCCATAGCAAAGCTGTTTTCTTTGAGGCGGGCCAGCCTCAGATGAAGTTTCTCTCTATCTGTAGTATCTTCCTGGCGGTCACAAGAAGTGACCAACACACTCTGCCACTCTCTAACAAGGCCTGCCAACTCCCTGTCACACCATAGCCATCTTGACTCAGCCAGTTCCATAAGCTGTCACTGGCAACAGCACAATTCTAGGTTCCCGACTCAAAACACTTTAAGCAGCTGGGCGCGGTGGCTCACGCCTGTAATCCCAGCACTTGAGGAGGCCAGGAAGGTGGATCACGAGGTCAGGAGATCAAGACGATCCTGGCTAACATGGTGAAACCCCGTCTCTACTAAAAATACAAAAAATTAGCTGGGCGTGGTGGCGGGCGCCTGTAGTCCCAGCTACTCGAGAGGCTGAGGCAGGAGAATGGCATGAACCCGGGAGGCGGAGCTTGCAATAAGTTGAAATCGCACCACTGCACTTCAGCCTGGGTGACAGAGCGAGACTCCGGGTCTCAAAAAAAAAAAATGCTTTAAGCAAAAAGGAGAGTTTATTGGCTAATGTAACTGGAAAGTCTGGGAAAGACCAACAGTTGCCCCCAGGGCATGACCAGAGCCAGAGTTTTGAGTGGTGGTCTCAGACCCCTCTCTCTCCTTCTCTCCACTCTGCTTTCCCCTGGGAAGGCCCCATTCTCAGGCAGCTTTAGGCTCCTCACTTACCAACCTTACTGGAAAGACATACCTGCTTCTTGCCAGATAGTTCCAGAAACATTCCTGGGGTTAGCCTTTGCTCCTCCAGCCTTGGTCATGAGCCATTCAACCTGTTCGCGGTGGGGGTGGGGAGGGCAGGATGGGACACAATGATTAGCCAGGCCTGGATCACCTGTGTGCACAGATGCGCTTAGACCAGGAAAGGGATGGCTCCCCAAGGAACAAACAGGGAGCTTCTGCCTGATAAAGAGGGAATGTTTGCTGGACCAACCACAGCAGGCCTACACAAGGACTTGACAGAATGGCTGGGAGGGGAAGATGAAGTCCAGCAAGCAGATTGTCCTTCCAGAGCCATTAGAGTGATGTTTAACTCAGCACTGCAGTAGAAAGATAAGGTGTGCCACTGAGGCAAGCCACATCGTAAAATATATATATAAAGAAACAGATGAAATAATTTTACTGCTACATCTGACCCATTAACAACATTGGGGTTAGAGGTGCCCTGACACAGTCAAAAATTTAGATAGATCTTTTGACTCCCCTAAACTTAACTAATAGCCTGTTGTTTGGGGTTTTCATTATTATTTTAGTGATGGGGGTCTTGCTACGTTGATCAGGCTGGTCTTGAACTCTTGGCCTCAAGTCATCCTCCTGAGTAGTTGGGATTACAGGTGTGATCCATGCACCCAGCCCTAATAGCCTACTGTTGACTAGAAGCCTCACCAATAACATAAACAGTCATTAACACATTTCATATGGTATATGTATTATATACTGTATTCTTACAATTAAGTTAGAGAGAAAATGTTATCAATAAAAGAAAGTTTGGAATGAATGAAAGTGGAATCCACAGGGTAGATTTCCCTCATCAGCCAAGCAGGACTAGAGGTGAGGGTATGTGAAATAGGCCGTGCTGGCCAGAGCTGGGCTTTGCCTGAGTGTCTTACTCTTTTCCCTTATGATCTAAAGCCAGGTTTCTCCAACTTTAAGGTGTATCAGAATCACCTGGAAGGCCTGTTAGATTGCTCAGTCCCATTCCCAGAGTTTCTGATCCAATGCATCTTAGGTATGCTCTGGAATTTGCGTTTCCTAGCAGCTGAACTTGGTCCAGGGTTCAAAGTGTAGAAGGCATATGGGCATATAAAGCAGCTGGATGAAAAAAAAATCATAAGGAAGAGAAAACAGATTTACTATTCATTACTGGAAGTGGATCATCATAAAATTCATCCTCGTTATCTTCACATTGAGGAAGCAGTGGTGAAAGAAAAGAGGAGGGGTTGGTCTTACTGTCTCAGGGATGACAGAGGAGGAAGAAAACCCACATATAGGTGGACACACTCATGGCCGGGTGCAGTGGCTCACGCCTGTAATCCCAGCACTTTGGGAGGATGAGGCGGGAGGATCACTTGAGCCCAAGAGTTCAACACCAGCCTGGGCAACATAGAGAGGCCCCATCTCTACCCAAAAAAAAAAAAAATTTAAATTAGCCAGACATCATGGTGTGCACCTGTGGTCCCATCTACTCAGGAGGCTGAGATGGGAGGATTCCTTGAGCCTGGGAGGACAAGGTTGCAGTGAGCTGAGATCACACCACTGCACTCCAGCCTGGGTGGCAGAGCAAGACCCTGTCTCTAAAAAAATAAAATCAGTGGACATGGACAGTCCAAACCCATGTTGCTCAAGGGTCAGTTGTATTTTATTTATTTCATTTAACATGTGATCACTACTAAAATTGTTGAGATATTTTACCCTGTTTTGTACTAAGTCTTCGAAATTCAGTGTGTATTTTACAATTATAGCACATGTCAGTTTGGATGAGCTAGTAACCAGTGGCTGTCGTAGTAGACGGTGCAGGGTTAGCTGGTAACTTTTCCATAGAGGGGCTGAATATCTAGCTTCCGCTGGTAAGTTATTACTTACGGATTCACATCACAGGGAGTTGTTTTGAAATTGCAAATCTCGGCTGGGTACAGTGGCTCACGCCTGTAATCCCATCACTTTGGGAGGCCAAGGTGGGCAGATCACCAAAGATCAGGACTTCGAGACCAGCCTGGCCAACATGGCGAAACCCCGTCTCTACTAAAAATACAAAAATTAGCTGGGAGTGGTGGCGTGCACCTGCAGTCCCAGCTACTTGGGGAGGCTGAGGCAGGAGAATCACTTGAACTCAGAGGCAGAGGTTGCAGTGAGCCAAGATCGCGCCACTCCACTCCAGCCTGGGCGACAGAGCAAGACTCTGTCTTAAAAAAAAAGAAAAGAAAAGAAAAGAAACTGCAAATCTCCTCATTAGAAGAATCTGCCTGAAAATGAGCCTAAATACATATTTTTGTGCTGAGTGTCCAGTTGATGCCATTTATTTTCTAAAACACCTGTCATACCCATACAATTAGTACTTAACAACTGCTTAACCATCTATCTTTTCTCTTGGACTCGAAGCCCCTTATCTATCTTGCTTGCTAAGCCCAATGCCTAGGTACCTAGAAGACGCTATGTGGATATTTTAAATTTTAATTGGAGTTAAATTAAAAACTTAGATAAGGGCTTCTCATTTGCTAGGCTTGATGAGAAAATGGAGAAAGCAATACTGGTTGAAGCCCAAGATTGCATGTTTGCAGTATTTGTTTTCCCGATGAAGGGCCATTTGTAGTCTGTGACTAGTTGTGTTACGATCCAATCACCCTTTCTCTCATTGAATATACAGTATATAGAGAGAGTGATTGAAAATCTACAGAAACCCAGGCTCTGTGCCAAGCACTGGGTATACAAAGATAAATGGGAAACAGTCCCTGCCTTAAAGGAAATGAGAAACAGATAAGTCTTACAGTAATACCGAATAAGTGTCATGATACAAATAAACACAGAGTGTTTGGGGAGCACAAGGAAGGGGGTCCAACCCAGGTCAGAGAATGGGAGATGGGCAGGAAAGACTCACTGTGGAAAGTGAATTTAAGCCCCATGGCGCCTGTGATATTCTTAGCATCCAGCCCCATGCCAGGCACATGATGTGTTGAATCAATGAACAAAGTGACTCCTGAACCTAATGCTGAAGGATCGCTGTGTTTATCCAACTGGGTGTGGACGGATGATCACGGCAGGTGAAGAGAGTGTGCATGACAACCCAGCCTACAACGCTAGAATCCTGGCTCTAGGGAACGACAAGATGCTGAGTGGGGTGGAGCAGAGGGGTGAGAGCTGGCATGAGCCTGCAGCATTTGGCAGGCCAGCCCACAAACTGCCTCCCTTCTTGTTCTTGTCCATATGACTGGTGACGAGAGATCGCACTTTCTTATTACAGGCAAAGCGAAGGCTGGAGCTAGGAGAAAGCGGTCATCAGTACCTCTCAGATGGTTTAAAAACCCCCAAGGGCAAAGGAAGAGCTGCACTACGAAGTCCAGATAGTCCAAAAAGTAAGGATCTTTTCATCTCTTTCCTTATTCTCCTTGGTGTGGCATTTCCAACTTTCAAAGCTTATGGCCGGAAGGATGCCAAGGTGTGAATAATTCTGGCATGTTTTGTTCTTTTTCATTTCTTTCTGTGCTTATCCAAAAAAATAAATACAATGTCAGCAGACAACCAGTGAAAGGCTACAGAGTCACACTGGTACCATAAGGGAAGACTTCTTTTAACTGTATGTGGTTTCATTTTTCAACTCGGAATACGAGCTTTTGGCATCATTCTATATCAAATTTAATTTTAACTTCCCTTAATGGACATTGCTTCAGAGTCTGAGGCAAACTGGATGTCCACGAACTATGCCAGAGTCACCAGTGTCTGTGCCGACCTCAATCTCCAGCTCAGCATATGGTAGCGTAAGAACTGATTGAGCCCGATAAATTGCAGGCTGTTTCTCTTTCTATCAAATACTATTACCGTTGCTTGTGGGAGAGAGAGAAACGTAGGTTAGAAATAACCAACTAGTCCCATTATGTATGTGTTTGCATTTAACATAAGGGCTAAATTAGACTTTGTTCTCTCTCTTCCTGTAGTTCATGCATTAGGCAATCCACAAATTGTGTGACACTAAATTAAAACCTTGACCTGTGCACCTATGGGGGAACAAGTACAATATTAAGTAAGGAAATTTCCTTTAAGAGAGATGGGGAGATTTGGCAGAAGACTTTTCCAGGTAATTATTTATCAAAATGAAGCATTATTTGGAAAATTGGTGAACAGGTGATACACGCACACACAGATACCAGAGCTTGAAAGGCCATTTGAGATGGGTCTGTTTAAGACCTTGTCCTGCAGTGCTAGTGAGACTCATAGCCTGGCTCCATCACCGTAGGCCTCGTGTGTGCTGGTCCCCTGAGGCCACAGCACTCTTTCATTCATTTGACAGATATTTTTTAGCGCCCGCTATATGTAAATTCTTCATTAGAGCCAGGGAATAGTGTAAGTCAAGGTAGAAACTCTTGAGAAATTCAAGGTGAAATGCTTTAATCAAACCCTGGAATTTTTACCTTCCCTTCCTGCTCTAATAAAACTTTCATAGCTTTCTATGACTTGCCAACAACAACAGCAACGACAGCCTTGCTTCAGATACTAATACTTTGGCTGCAGTGGGAAAGAGAGCTTGCTTGACTGCAAAGACACCCTTCATTTCTTTACCTTTCCCCCTATCCCCCACCCGCTCGGTTTTTGTTTTTCTTTAAGCTCCAAAATCTCCCTCAGAAAAAACGCGGTATGATACGTCTCTTGGTCTGCTCACCAAGAAGTTCATTCAGCTCCTGAGCCAGTCACCCGATGGGGTATTGGATTTGAACAAGGCAGCAGAAGTGCTAAAAGTGCAAAAGAGAAGGATTTATGATATCACCAACGTTCTGGAAGGCATCCACCTCATTAAGAAGAAGTCTAAAAACAACGTCCAATGGATGTGAGTAGGAGTCCTCCCCATGCCCCGGCTCTGAGGGGGTCGTTTCAAACTGCCTGGTTTCTTAGTTCCCACTTTCACATCCACGCCCACACATTCTTTTCTTTTCTCTCCTACTGTTTTCTTCTCTCTCATTCTCTCTTCCCTCCTCAGCTTCTAAGCCAGAAGTTCGAAGTCTCTTTACAAAGAGACTTTGTTTAGATACTGTCAGAGATAAAAGGATTTATATTTGATGAGCATCCAGCAACGGCATCCTTAAAGAGGTCTCTGCAGTTGGAAAGTGGACTGCTGTTCATCTGTTACATAGATGTCTGTGTGCACCCACGTGTGTATCTGACAGATGTGTACACGTCTTCAGCTTGTTTCTAATAAGAATCTGGAAATGATGGCTTATGGGTTATCTATGTGTATACGTACAACTGCATAGTTACAGAATATCTTTATCCATGGTTCTAATAGCAGATTAACTCACTTTCTGGGTAAATTAAGGCAAGACTTAAATGCCTCCATTTCGTCTGTAGAGCAGGGATGGTAGCATGATACTTATACAGCCACACGTATGATTACATATGTAATATATTTTGTGAATTTTAGAGCATCTAAATAGCCACTATAAGCACAGTATTGAATTATTAAAGCATTTTGGAAGGAATAATTCTGTTACAGGAGGGCTTTAAAAAAATACTAATTCAGATGGAAGATGAATACATACCTTTTTGCACATTTTGGAATTTTGTTGACAGTTTGGTAACCCATTTTGGCCTCTGGTTTAGAGAAACATATTGTGCGCTGGTCTCAGTTCTTGCATACATCACATACATCTGTTTCCTTTATTTTCTTTTCTTTTTAGTTGTTGATATAAGACCCTCAGTAATTACCTGGGTTTTTGGTGCTTTTTTGGATGGGTTTTTTTTTTTTTTTTATTTTGAACCATTCCATCTTCTCTGTCTTTCTCTATCTTTTTATCCTTTTTCCCTTTCTTCCCCCACCACCTGGGAGCCATGAGGCAAGGGAGGAAGGTGGTTGCCTTCTTTTGCCCTCTGAATTTGAACCTTCTGAAGAAGTAGACCTCCCCTGGAGGAAAGAATCCTGAAAATAGCAGTGCGCTTTCACTAAATTTCTATGCTGTGAAAAGTGCAGAACTGTATTTATGAAAAAAAAATATATATATATATATATGTATAAATGTTCTAATTTTAACACTTGGCTAACAAGCAATGTGACCTCCTATGTCAAGAGGAGACATTTACCCAAAGGATCATTTCTCCTTCCCCTCCCTCCCATGAGTAGCCATGAAGAGTCTGTGTTTGGGTTTCTAGGGGCTGCAGTCTGTCTGAGGATGGGGGCATGCTGGCCCAGTGTCAAGGCCTGTCAAAAGAAGTGACCGAGCTCAGTCAGGAAGAGAAGAAATTAGATGAACTGATCCAAAGCTGCACCCTGGACCTCAAACTGTTAACCGAGGATTCAGAGAATCAAAGATATCCTTTGTGCCGCCAGTTCTCTGGGGGTTAGTGCTTCCTAGACTATTTCCAGAGTTGACAATCTGACTTACGCACAAGGTAGATTATTATTCTGATGTCATGCAAATGAGTACCTGTGTGCCTGCGTGTGTATGTGTGTGTGTGTGTATGCACGTGTGTGTGTAAACCCAGTTAGCTTTGCCTAAAAAGTCAGTATTTATGGTAAGATAGTCACCAACTCGATCCTATTATTATCTATTTTGATACCAGGTGGGAACTGTTTTTTAAAGCATTTTTTCATGTGTGGTTGAGACATATGGGTATACTCACAGCGTAAGGCCACACTATTAAAAGATACATAAGGTGTCGGTATTAATATTAATGACAACACTAAGCAGATTCGTCTTTGGCTTCCCAGATTTTTGGTGGGTGTTAGCTGTCACTGTTGGGGTTCTCACATTCTATTTTCTTTTCACCAGATATCGTAGCAATTGAAATTGGTTGAATCTATCTGATTGGGCTATAGTTGAAGGGTTTGAAAGAGTAAAGAAAAATCATACTATAACTCTTAAAGTGCATTCTGCTGATTCTCAATAAAAAAACTGATTTCAAAAGCACCCCAAGACCTGAGAAACCCCTCTCAATTCCTCTGTTCCACTACAAACATTAGTCCTTGGAAATAAAAATACAAAAGGTCAGTTCTTGTTCTCAACTTCCTGACAATCTATTGACGATCTCAGGAAAACTTGCTCTTCATCATCTCACTACAGACAAAGTAAGAGAGAGATTGCCTCGTTATGTCAAACAAGACTTGCCAATATTCTCAGTTATTAGAAGACAAAAAACAATACTGTAAGTTATCCCATCTCTAGTTTTAGTTCCAAACTTCTGATGATTGCACATTTACCATTATTTGACAAAAACTAAAAAGTGTTCTGCCCAGATTCTTCTAGTGTCTCATCTTTAACAGGCTCCCCCTTGGAGAATATGGAGATATTTATTTTCTTCCAGTGTTGGCAGTTTTTCAAACCTGCAATTGTTCATTTCCTCTTGACCAAAGAATTAACCTTGTCAGCCGATAATTAGTGAGATGGAAGAGAGGCGTAGTGATTTGGAACCCCAGTGGTGGGCAGAGTGGGTTTACAGGGGAAGAAACCAACAGTTGGGCTGTTTCATTCATTGTTTGGTTGGGAGCCCCATTGTGGAAGAGATGGGTGGTTACATGTGATTGGCAGCCTTCCGGGACATGTGGCTTATGGCATTGTCACCTATATTAGCTCTCTCTGGGGCCTTTGTTGCAGAAAATGAAAGCTTCCTTGCAGGGAACTTCAAACCCAAGGAGTAAATTCAGGAGGGAGCCACAAAGGAAGCACTTTTAAGTTTGTAAGATTAGAAAATACATTTGCACAATTTATTTCAGTTCACCATTCAGTTCCCAAATTGGTACAGCTTGTTCACAAATGTGTTGAAATTTTCCTTCCTGCAGCATGTTGAGTAATCGTAGATGAGTTTTTCTTTTACACTTGATCTTAGCCAAAAGGCCAAGAAATGGTGAGTTTTTATTTTAATAAGTTCTTATCATACAGCTTTTTGACAGTGAGCTGTAGTGTAAGTACCTGGTTGTCAGTTTTTTCCAGTGTTCTCAGTAAAAAATCAGAACTGCCTGGCCCTCTATAAAGGCATCCGTTGACTTCTTTGATGGGTTATGTAGTGACCTAAAACCCAGAATCCTGCAAGAGCAGCCACTACAAGCTCAACACTGAATTAGCCATCATCTCAACTGTAAAGATTTGAAGGAGATAGTCTGTGATAGATCCCCTACATGTGTATGCAGATTTTGTGTGAATGTGCTTTCTTTCTGGAGTAGAAGTTCCATAGCTGCATTCAGTTTCTAATAAGAAGCTACTACAGCCAGGCACGGTGGCTCATGCCTGTAATCCCAGCTACTCGGGAGGCTGAGGCAGGAGAATCACTTGAACCTGGGAGACAGAGGTGGCAGTGAGCTGAAATCGTGCCACTGCACTCCAGCCTTAGTGACAGAGTGGGAGTCTGTCTCAAAAAAAAAAAAAAAAGAAGCTACTATCGTAAGGGACATGATTTATTTTAGGGTCTCTAAGCCCCCCCATTTTTTTATATTAAACATATTAGATCACAGACTCTATTAGCCATTAAATACGTTATACTACCTGCTGAAATGCCTTCATTGGTTTGTTACTTGCTGTTTTATCCTAGGAATTTTTTGTGGGTTCATATAAAAAATAATAACGGGCTAAAGACATTGTACATTAATTGAATACTTGTGTCATATCGTAAGTACCATATTCTTTCATGATAGCCTTTTAGGCTTGGCTGTCAGGACCTTTAAAAGAATGGTTCAGTGCTTAGAAAAAATGACCAAGGCCGGGCGCCGTGGCTCACACCTGTAATCCCAGCACTTTGGGAGGCTGGAGGCAGGCAGATCACTTGAGTCCAGGAGTTCAAGACCAGCCTGGGCAACAGGGTGAAACCCCATCTCTACTAAAAATAAAAAAAATTAGCCGGGTGTGGTGGTGCATGCCTGTAGTCCCATCTGTTTGGGAGGCTGAGGCACGAGAATCATTTAACCCCATAGATGGAGGTTGCAGTGAGCTGAGATTGGGCCACTGAACTCCAGCCTGGGTGACAGAGCAAGATTCTGTCTCAAAAAGAAAAAGGAAATAACTACCAAGAGTACTGAGATATTATACTTTTCTCTTTTCCTAAATCAGTGTTTCTCAAATTCATTCAAGTTGCAGAGCACCTGGAAACTGCTTTCTTCCTCATGAACACTGAAATATTGATAGAGTTAATATAGTATCACGCAAAGCATAATTTTTCTAACAGAAATAATGACACTCTTCTGTAGGCAGTACATAATCACAACCAGCCCAGGTGCACTTAAGAAAACAAGCTGTCTGCCTGAGCAGTATTCTGAGTTCCTCCACTAATATATTTGTTACTTATTTATTTACTTGGTGGCTGCTGACACTTGCTTGTAGATAGAAGTAACTGGAGTTTCAAAAAAATTGTGGCTAATAGAGATTACATTTTTTTTTCCTGCAAATTGGAATCTGCCATCATTCAGTTTGAGTGACAGAACACTTCATTGGAGTTCATGGAATGCCTGTGCTGCAAAGGACCCTGGCTTCAAGATAAAATTTCTGACCACTTAGTTTTTTATTTTCGTATGATCATTTATTTTAACTGTTCTGTTTCTATGTTTAATATTTTAAATAGCCATAGTCTTTTTAGAAATGGGCGGGATAAAGCTATTCATTTCTTTAGTTGTTTAGAGTGTCAACCAGAAATGAAGATTCATGGGAGACCCTAAACATTTGCAGATCCAGAAGGGGAGACATACGCATACTTTTTTGAGAAGGAGTCTTGCTCTGTCGCCCAGGCTGGAGTGCAGTGGCGCGATCTCGGCTCACTGCAAGCTCCACCTTCTGAGTTCATGCCATTCTCCTGCCTCAGCCTCCTGAGTAGCTGGGACTACAGGCGCCTGCCACCACACCCGGCTAATTTTTTGTATTTTTGGTAGAGACGGGGTTTCACCGTGTTAGCCAGGTTGGTCTCCATCTCCTGACCTCGTGATCTGCCTGCCTCGGCCTCCCAAAGTGCTGGGATTACAGGTGTGAGCCACCACGCCCGGCCACATATGCATACTTCTAAGTCATAAAATACTTTAAAATTTTCTATGCATCTATTTTGTCATTTTCATCATACTTATATCTGAGGTAATTAGATGGAAGATTCCTTGACACTCTTTACGTTAGCTTATGTTACATATCAAGATATTCGAAAAATTAGTGGCCTTAAAGACCAAACTGTTATAGTTGTGAAAGCCCCTCCAGAAACAAGACTTGAAGTGCCTGACTCAATAGAGGTAAGGAGACAGCATCTTTGTTCATCTGCAAAGATCTTTGTGGAATGCCTGAAATTGAATGACTCATTGACTCATAGTTAAAGTCTGTCCCCCTCCTATGAACTTGATGGTTCTTTCCCATTTATTTTACTTAACCATACATTTGAAAACATTTCAATGGTTTGATGTTCATTGAGTATTCAAACAACCTAACTTTGACCTAGCAGGATGTTCAAGTTCAAAGTGGTATATGATACCCTGTCCCTCTCGTACTTTCTCTTTTTCATAATTTGTCATCAATCGTTTTGATCAATTTGAATCACTTTGGAAAGTTTACATTGATTATCCTGTATATGGTCCCCACCATGAACAGATATATAAATGTTTTAAAGTCTCTCCCTAACTTATAACATTTTGAGAGCTCACATGGGGCTTTGGGTTAGCTGATAGACTAGAATATTGCAAGAAAGTAGGGGGCATATTTTTATAATTTTCAGATATACTTGGATAATAGAGGCCTAGACTACAACTATAACATAAAGAATTGTAGTAAAAAGAAAATGCATAGGAGATAAAAAGAGAATGAAAGTTACACGCTTCCATCTAGGGTAGACTTCTTACCTTAAAAGATAATAATAGCTCTTTGACCTAGATGAAAAAGATTTTTAAATGTTAGTATGCTGCATTCTCTTAATAGATGCAGTTCCTAGCACTTAAGAATACTATTCATCAGTATACAGTTCAACATGAAAAAGTCCTACCATAAAGGAACAATAACATGGAGATACTGAATTTGGAACACTTAAAGGACCTTGTAATAATTTGCAGAAAAAGAATATATCCAAAGAACACAATTCACCTCACCCATTGTGCTATTTTCAGAACGACTCCCCTCTCCCCCAAGCCCCCCTAAAAGAGTTTTCTTTCTCTAGGGCAGGACTCAGCAAACTTTTTCATTGAAGTGCCAGGTAGATAGTAAATATTTTTGGCTTTGCGAGCCGTACAGCCTGTGTCTAGACTATTCAACTGTGCACCTCTGACATTGTGATACGAAAACAGCCAGAGGCAATAATAAACAATGGGAATGGGTGTGACTCTCTTCCAATAAGACTTTATTTACAAAGCCACTTGGTGAACTGGATTTGGCCCTTAGGCTGTGGTTTGCTGACCCCTGCTCTAGAGGATGACAGTCTTTCATAGAGTTGGACTAGTAGGGAAAAAGCAAGTGAAAAATGAACATTGTTCTTACCTTCCATTTTTAGACAAGAATTACTATGGCTTTTATTTCTAAAAGAACTTCTGATTCGAACTTCTCCCACTTCTGTTCATAGAGCCTACAAATACATTTGGCAAGTACCCAAGGGCCCATTGAGGTTTACTTATGTCCAGAAGAGACTGAAACACACAGTCCAATGAAAACAAACAACCAAGACCACAATGGGAATATCCCTAAACCCGCTTCCAAAGGTAAAAACTCCACTTTTGTCTTTTAGAAACTATGTTAAAAATGAGGGTGACTAGAACCATCTGTATTGGAACCACAAGCCTAGGCAAGAAACACAAACTTCTATTGGTATTAGGTAACATGTTTTAAAAGACATTCTGACTGGTTTGCAGAAGAAAATAATGATTTGGGAAAAACGACTCCTTCACCCACTTATGGAGTCGCTTCAGGCTTTTGCTATTGGCAGAGAATGTTTCCTTACAGCATTTTTGAAAACCAGCTAAAGTGAGGAGCAAAGCTGTGAACTGTCTTGTTGGATCATCAGAGACACTTGGCCACACACCTTTGAATCACACTGCAGAGCTCATCAGAGAGGGAAATGAAAAAGGTTTGAAGAGAAAAGCCTCTGTTGGAGAATTTTTGTCTTATTTTCCCCCCCAATGAGATGGGGAAAGGATATGGGAGGAGAACGCTAGGAAAGTAAGTCTTGCCGGGTGTGGTGACTCACACCTGTAATCCCAGCACTTTGGGAGGCCGAGGCAGGCGGATCACGAGGTCAGGAGATCGAGACTGTCCTGGCCAACACAGTGAAACCCTGTCTCTACTAAAAATACAAAAATTAGCTGTGCGTGGTGGCACGTGCCTGTAATCCCTGCTACTCGCGGGGCTGAGGCAGGAGAATCACTTGAACCAGGGAGTCGGAGGTTGCAGTGAGCCGAGATCCGCCACTGCACTCCAGCCTGGTGACAGAGCGAGACTCCATCTCAAAAAAAGAAAAGAAAAGAAAAGAAATCTAACTTCTCCTTCCCGCTCTGCAAAGAGCAAAGGAAGCTCTTTGCAGTATGTATTTTTCCATTTCCTAACTTGAGGAGATATATATGCAATTTTTCCCTTAGTGTCTCCCTATATAGCAGCAAGAATAAGGGTGATTTAAGTGAATAAGTCTGATTTAATACTGAGCAAAAGTACCTCACCTGAAATGATAAAACAAAAGGCCATCTTTCTTCACCACAGAAATCCACAGTGGATATGTCTTATTGTATGTATTTTTAGAGATCTTTTTAATAAGCTGGTTGTTCAAAAAAGACTGAGTTAAAATCAGTGAATTCTGCATGTAGTCCCAGCTACAGGGAGGCTGGGGTGGCAGGATCGCTTGAGCCCAGGAGTTCGAGGTTAGAGTGAGCTATGCTTGCCTGTGAATAGCCACTGCACTCCAGTGTAGACAACATAGCAAGACGCCATCTCTTAAAAAAAAAAGTTCTTTTTTCAGTTGGTGAGTTTCTACTAGGAAGCCAACTTTTCAGTATGTATATATTGTTTTGTTTTGATTTTCTTGAAACAATGACTAGATAGCAGAGAGAAGTTTTTGAACTTGTTATCCTCTCATCATTGAAGTTATTTGCATTCTTGTTTATTGACAGTAGTTTATTTGAAAAATGAGTGAGTAGACTAGGGCCAAAGAAAGATGGCCAGGCATGGTGGCTCACACCTGTAATTTCAGCACTTTGGGAGGCCGAGGAAGGCAGATCACTTGAGCCCAGGAGTTTGAGACCAGACTGGGCAACATGGCAAAACCCTGTCTCTACAAAAAAAGATTAACCAGGCATGGTGGCTCACACCTGGAGTCCCAGCTACTTGGGAGGCTGAGGTGGGAGGGTCCCTTGAACCCAGAAGTTCAAGACTGCAGTGAGTCATGATCACACCACTGCACTCCAGCCAAGAGAATAAGACCCTGTCTCAAAAATTAAAAGGGGGAGGGGGGTGGCAGAGAACTTTTTTGTACCTGTTAGCATAAAAGGTGATCTGCATCATAAAGTCGTCTCATTGTCATTATTTGCGGAAGGTACATGCTTTTTTCTAACAGCAACATATACATTCTTCCAGAAAAATTCACTTGATTTTTCTAACTTATTTTTTGTTTCCATCAATGTTTTCTTTTCAGACTTGGCTTCAACCAACTCAGGACATAGCGATTGCTCAATTTCTATGGGAAACCTTTCTCCTCTGGCCTCCCCAGCCAACCTCTTACAGCAGACTGAGGACCAAATTCCTTCCAACCTAGAAGGACCCTTTGTGAACTTACTGCCTCCCCTGCTGCAAGAGGACTATCTCCTGAGCCTCGGGGAGGAGGAAGGCATCAGCGATCTCTTCGATGCTTACGATTTGGAAAAGCTCCCACTGGTGGAAGACTTCATGTGTAGTTGATTATGCTTCGTGTGAACTCTCCTTAAAAACCGATATTTTTTTATCATGGAACCAGAACATCTGTCATGCAGTGTTGTCCCTTCCTACCTTCTTCCTCCAAGAGAGTATCATGAAGTAAACTACAAACTTCAGAAGAAAGCTGACATTTTAATGAATTTTTTAAAAAATTAATAAACACATTGTCTAAACGCACAGTTGCAGGCTCCCTTGGGAAAGCCCTGCTTTGCTCCAGGCTCCAAGATCTCCTGGCTAAGTCAGCAAGTGAGAAAATGTGCAATCAGGTGTCTCTCACCCCGAATTTTCCTTCCTCTTTCCTCCCCGGATTGGCTTGCTGTGCCTGACGGATGGGCTGTAGAATGGGGTCTGGCCACCTGGCCCGCTGGGAAACAGCAATCTTCCTTAATAGCATTTCAAGCCGTGCCTTCTCCGCAGAATGCATGTCTTTGGGGTCTGCTAATATGGAATGGAACTGCAGCAAATGCAAACTTGAAGTCATGCAAAAGTATGAAATGGATTTCTTCAGCTCTTCTTAGGAATATTTAAATTACTGTCATAATTCAGTTTAAGCTATGAACTGTGTGTCCCAGTAGGAGGTCAAGAAAACCTCCACAGCCTTCTGGATGAAGAACCTGTTTTCAAATATACTTGTTGCAGATACAGAAGACTAGTAGAGTTCTGCCACTCTAAGCTGTTGTGGATTTTCCTGTCTCCATGAACCACTCCCATTCCCCCGTCCCCAATGTGTTTGTGAGTTTCCAGTTGATTTGTAGCAAATGCCTACTTAGTTCTTTGTGGATTGTTTTAGACTTTTAATTTTTTTAGCTGCCATTTAAGCATTCCTGTGGCACCCATCACCATTTCAATTTAATTGTTTACTTTGAAGCGGTTTTTGCAAATTCATATTACTTAAGCAGAGGGAGAGAACCTCTACTGATCAGAGCATCTAAACCTGTGTGATCTAAGGTTTATCAGCCTCTGCAAGGAGCTTTGTCCCATCGTGCTTCCATTCCCAGGAGGGGGAGCTTGGAGCGAGTCAGTCCTGGGGCTTGCTGACATGGGTGGCCCATTGGAAAGGAGAACCAGGTCAGATGATGTAACAGCCCCAAGGAGCAGCAGGCATGGGTCCCTCCATCCTTGGGCTTCCCGGGCCCCTGTGACAGGGGAAAGGGCT
This sequence comes from Pan paniscus, assembly GCF_029289425.2. Taxonomy (NCBI): domain Eukaryota; kingdom Metazoa; phylum Chordata; class Mammalia; order Primates; family Hominidae; genus Pan; species Pan paniscus. Next base: position 35,126,286 of record NC_073254.2, read on the forward strand.
CTCTTACACCGCACTCAGGGAGACCACTTCTCAGGATGGGGTCAGATGGAGAGACCTCTAGGGAGAAAGACATCCCCATTGTGTGAGTGGCATTTCCTTAAGCTGGCAGGAACAGGGAGCAGCCCTGTGTCGGGGGCTGGAATAGTTCTGGCCAGACCCCATTCCCCTTCCTCTATGAAGGAATGAGTTGGACCAAGGGAAGTCGGGGACGTAAAAAATGAAGCAAAACAATGCCAGGGTGTCTCCCGCTTTACTCTTCAGGAATGGTGTCCCAAGTTGGAGGCTTTGTGTCAGCTGCAAATCCTACCAGTTATGTCCAAGAATGGCTTTCCCTTGGACAGGTGGCAGTGGCCATCTCCCACTGGGAATATGGCGTAGTATCTCCGGTCCATTCCTTGGATGCTAAGGACTGCGGGAATGAGGGAGTCAGATAAAGAACAAACCTCGAAACGAACAGTTAAATTGAAATGCTATGTGCCTGACCCAATGGTAGGCACATAGTAGGCACTCAACTCATATGTTTAATTGAATTGAAAATATCCCTTAGGAAAAAAAAAAACACACAAAAAACCACAAGAGCCCCAGCCAGTTTACTCCAGGTAGATTTCCACAATATGCAAAGTGGTGGTGGGGTCAAGACAGATGACACCAGCACTTTAAACTCTTTGTGTGGGTATGCGTGGGTGTATGTTTGGGAAGAAAAACAAAGGTGCAGACTATCTTCCTTTTTTCTTCTTCAGCCTCCATCCCTGGCCTCCTCCCCTCACACACACTGGACTTGGTACAAAATGTCGGTGTGGTCCTAGATGAAGCATTGGGGTGGGGGAGGGAGAGGGAGCTTTGTGTTAAGTGCCTACTGGAAATGCACTGTGGGGTTTTTTCCTGTATGGGAAACCATTTATGCCAAGCTTTTCCCCATTTCCCATATTTATCTCATCTGGTTAGCTGCCTCTGCTTCCAGCTTTGTGTAATTCTCTTTGCCAGCTGCACAAAGCTGATTTTTTCCAAAGTCTAAAGACTGAGCTCACCTGGCTAGATTGTTGTGTGTTTTGTTGAATTTTTTCATAATGTAATGCCGTATTTATTGTTTTAAAAATGAAAGGAATACTAATAAGTCTTAAAAGTTCCTTCATGCATAAGATTTTTTTCCAGTTACTGGGCTTAACTGGTGTACATTAATTAGATGTCCATACTGTATTTTGTTTGCATTAAGTAATTTTCTTTTTGACTTAGTATCCGGCACACAAAGTGGGTTAGTACTACAGTATTTGCGTTACTTTAAGTACTAAGTATGCAGGTTTCCTGGTACCATTGAGTTGCTGCTATTAAAGCTCACACACGAAATGGCTAAAAGTTACAAGTGTGCAAATTATGACTGCGTGAGCCTTAGAAAATAAAATGTATAAAGGGCAACACATGAGCTGTCAAACAGTGTTAGGAATGTGTTTATATGTACAGAGTTGTGCATAGCAATCGTTTTATTTAAGTTGATATGTAGTCTACTCACATTTTCATTATTTAGCAATTTTGTACAAAAATAGCAATTAATTTGTAAACACTGCCAGAATACTTTCTAGCTGGTTTGTAATTTTTTAAGAGTGTTATTTTGTTTTTGTTTTTCTGTTCTTTGTTGTGGTTCTTGTTTTCATTTTTGTTGTACGTATAGATCTGTAAATAAAATTGCAGTATTTAAAGCTTAAGCTTTCAGGAAAAAGAAAATAAGAATTCAGTGTGTGCATGACAACTCGTGTGTATGAGAAGGAGGGATATGAAGGAAGATGGCTTGCAGAGTAAGTCGGGTGGCAATTGTCAGGGCGTGGGAATTTCTTTTCCTACGGGGTACGAGATTTTGTAAAAAGGAAGTATTTCTCCCAAAATTGGGAGTAGGCAAACTACTAATCAGTTTAGCTTTGTGTTGTATGCTAGTTTAAAAAAGAAAATATGTAATATAATGTAAAAAAACAACAAAAAAAAAGCTTTTATGATGGATTTTGTAAATAGATTTGTTACAGGGTGACCTGTTCTCTAGCTGTGATCTTACCACTTCAAATGGGTGTAATTTGAATAAATTTTGTATGGTAAAGGATCAATAAAATGATTTTTTTTAAGAGTTCAGGCTTGTGGATGGGTTTTCTTTAATATTATCTTATGCTCCTCTATTAATTGAATTTTTTTCTTTTTCTTTTTCTTTTTCTTTTTTTTTTTTTTTTTGTTTTGTTTTTTGAGGCAGAGTCGATCACTCTCACCCAGGCTGGAGTGCAGTGGCGCAATCTTGGTTCACTGCAACCTGCACTTCCCGGGATCAAGTGATTCACCTGCCTCAGCCTCCTGAGTAGCTGGGACTACAGACACCCGCCACCACGACTGGCTAATTTTTGTATTTTGAGTAGAGACGGAGTTTCACCATGTTGGCCAGGCTGGTCTCGAACTCCTGACCTCAAGTGATCCGCCTGTCTCCGCCTCCCAAAGTGCTGGGATTACAGGCATGAGCCACCGCGCCCAGCCTATTAATTGAATTTTTTAAAACATTCTTAAACAAGGAGAAAGGCTAAACAAAAGCTTAAAACATCGTTTGCCTTAGACGGTATTTGGGACTCAGAACACTCAGCAAATATTTGGTGACCACTTCCGGTGTGCTCTGCACCCTGTGAAGTAGAACTTACCTTGTCCCTTTGACCATGTGCAGAAACCACTCGGACGCTGAGTAATTGTTACACTGAGAAAGTGACAAATTTGACTCCTCGTAAGGGTTATAAAGCCAATACATTTTAATTCTGAAATCTGGTAATTACCTCCCATGTTCTAGATTGTGTATTTCTAGTAATGCCATCTAGGAGCAGATTTGAATTTTTTGACTGCCATGTCACACTGTTAACTCTGAACTTATCATTGAAAAACCTCAAAGTGCTATATATTGTACACACACAAAATCAATATAAAAGGGTATGAAGTTTAAAAAAAAAGGGGCAGGGGGGGACGTTACCTGCCCCTCTATGCTATTCATGCCAGAGATAACCACTGTTCGCATTTTTCTTGTATTATCCTTCCAGTCATTTTCTAGGCACATATCTGTGCATGAACATGTGTATTTTATTTTATTTTGTTTGTATTTATTTATTTATTTATTTGAGACAGAGCCTTGCTCTGTCGCCCAGGCTGCAGTGCAGTGGTGCAATCTCAGCTCACTGCAACCTCCGCCTCCTGGGTTCAAGTGATTCTCTTGCCTCAGCCTCCCGAGTAGCTGGGATTACAGGCATGCACCACCATGCCCAGCTAATTTTGTATTTTTAGTAGAGACGGAGTTTCACCATGTTGGCCAGGCTGGTCTCGAACTCTGGACCTCAGGTGATCCACCCGCCTTGGCCTCCCAAAGTGCTGGGATTATAGGGGTGAGCCACCAAGCCCAACCTATTTTGTTTTGTTTTTTGTTTTTGTTTAGAGACAGGATCTCACTCTGTTGCCCAGGCTTGAGTACAGTGGCACCATCATGGCTCACTGCAGCCTCAGACTCCTGGGCTCCGGTGGTCCTTCCCACCTCAAGTCTTCTGAGTAGGTGGGAATAGTAGGCGTGCACCACCAAGCCTGGCTATTTTTTTTTTTTTTTTTTTTTTTTTGTGGAGATGGGGTCTTGTAATGTTGCCCAGGCTAGCCTCAAACTCCTGTCCTTAAGCAATCCTCCCCCATCAGCCCCCAAAAGTACTGGGATTACAGTAAGCATGTGTCTTTTAACGTGACTTAACATAAGTCATACCATATATGCTGATCTGAAGCTTTTTATTGCTATGTCACATTTTTCCATGTGAGTACTTGTAGATCGTGTTCATGCTCTTCAAAGGCTGCATACCATTCCAGTGATTTTAAAAAAATTTTTTTTTTTTTTTTGAGATGAGTCTCACTCTGCTGCCCAGGCTGGAGTGGAGTGGAGTGATCTTGGCTCACTGCAACCTCTGCCTCCCAGGTTCAGGCAATTCTCATGCCTCAGCCTCCCAAGTAGCTGGGATTACAGGTGCCTGCCACCATGCCCGGCTAATTTTTGTATTTTTAGTAGAGACGGGGTTTCACTATCTTGGCCAAGTTGGTCTTGAGCTCCTGACCTCGAGTGATCCACCCTCCTCAGCCTCCGAAAGTGCTGGGATTACAGGGGTGAGCCATCGCGCCTGGCCTAAAAATGTATTTAATAATATACTTAGGTGATTTCCTGTTTGAGAGATAGTTTTGTTCATTTTGCTATTAAAAAAATGTAAAGTTTTTAGAATGCTTATGTGTCAGGTACTATATATTTTATGTGGTATAATTCTCGTAACAAAATTTATCATTAGTAACATTTGATAACATTCACAGTGTTGTATAACCATCACTTCTGTCTAGTTCCAGAAGACATTTTCATCACTCCAAAAGGAAACCTGTGTCCATAAATTAGTTACTCCCTATCCCCGACACCTTGCAGTCCCTGCTTTCTGCTTTTTTGTCCCTATGGATTCACCTGTTCTGTATGTTTCCTATAAATTGAATCATGGAACAAGTGGCTTTTTGTGTTTAACTTCTTTTTTTTTTTTTTTTTGAGGTGGAGTCTCTGTTGCCCAGATGGGAGTGCAGTGGCGTGATCTCGGCTCACTGCAACCTCCTCCTCCCAGGTTCAAGCGATTCTCCTGCCTCAGCCTCCCGAGTGGCTGGGACCACAGGCGCCCGCCACCGCATCTGGCTAATTTTGTATTTTTAGTAGAGATGAGGTTTTGCCATGTTGGCTGGGCTGGTCTTGAACTGCTGACCTCAGGTAATGTAGACAAGATGAATTTGCATTAACCTCATAAAAGTTGATATAGGCTGGGTGTGGTGGCTTGCATCTTTAATCCCAGCATATGGGAGGCCGAGGCAGGTGGATCACCTGAGGTCAGGAGACCAGCCTGGCAAACATGGCGAAACCCCGTCTCTACTAAAAATAAAAAAGTAAAATAAAATTAGCCAGGCGTGGTGGCAGGCGCCTATAATGCCAGCCACTTGGGAGACTGAGGCAGGATGATTGCTTGAACCCGGGAGGTGGAGGTTGCAGTGAGCCAAGATCACGCCATTTCACTCCAGCCTGGGCAACAGAGCAAGACTCTGTCTCAAAAACCAAAAAAAAAAAAAAGGCCAGGCACAGTGGTTCATGCCTGTAATCCTAGCACTTTGGGAGGCCGAGGCGGGCGAATCACAAGGTCAAGAGATCGAGACCATCCTGGCCAACATGCTGAAACCCTGTCTCCAGTAAAAATACAAAAATTAGCTGGGTGTGGTGGCGCGCGCCTGTAGTCCTAGCCACTCAGGAGGCTGAGGCAGGAGAATCGCTTGAACCCGGGAGGCGGAGGTTGCAGTGATCCGATCACTGCACTGCACTCCAGTCTGGTGACAGAACAAGAATCTGTCTCAAAAAAAAAAAAAAAAAAAAATTAAAAAAAGTTGATACAGAACTAGGATGTTTGAATATTTTATAATTTAGAACCTTACTCAAAGTACTGTTTTAGAAATGGGTTTCACTCTGGGGAAAAGTTATAAATCAGTTTCAGTAGGGAGATCCCAAGGAAGGGAGGAAGGGAGGGGAGGGAAGGAGGGAGGGAGGACTGAAGGGAGGGAGAGAAGAAGAAATCAGACCAGTCCTAGTAATATTGCGAGATAGAATATAAAACTAATACAGAAAAGTGAATTGTATTCAGTGATTCAGTAGCCATTAAGGGAAACAGGGTCAGTCACCCTTTGAATGAATATAAAGTCATTGCTGGATGCCAGGAACTGTTCTAGGCGCTGGAGTCCAAATTTAAAAAGGCCTAGGTCCTGTCAGGAAGAGGAAGTTTGCAGTCTAGTGTTCGGGGAGAAAGGAGTTTTAGCTAGGAGAAGCAAACCGGAAGGCCGGATGTCAAATGAGCTATTTTTCTAACTGAAGCCATTTTTGGAAGAATTGGAAGGACAGATGGTTAGAGGCAGGAATGGAAATGGAAGGCAGATGTAGCCTTGCCACTGGAAAGCTCTACAAAGCCACAGAGGTCCTGATCTAGGGTGGTTTGGAGCTATTCCCAGCCCAAGCCTGTGCATCTGAATGCAAGAGTGCTTGGAGATGACTCTCCAAGTAGGCATGACTCAAAATAAACGAATGGATTCCCTTTCTAGGATCAAGGAACTGGGGAGCCCCAATCTAGATCTAATCTATAACCATGATATGAAAGAAAATGACAAAATTAAATTGTAGGTCATACACCGGGATATTAAGAAGAATTTCTGCACTGACTACATAGACTTCATCAGCCTGGAGTCAATCAGACATTAAGGAAGTGACACTCATAGCAGGAAGTTAGTGTTCCATAGAATACAAACGGCAAGTCTTTCTCATTGTGCCCCTAAATCTGGGACTTGAAGACTGAGAGATAAACAGAATTTATTAAATGTATTCTGAAATGTTTAGAACACCAGGCATTACTCTTATGCTTTTTGTGTGTGAAGAGCACTATCAAAAAGTTCTGGAGTTCCTGATGCTGAAGTGCTTGGCAAGTGCTGTGGAAAAGAGAGAAGGGACAAAGTTGCATATAATCAGGGACTTGCCTCAGAAGCAACATTGGAAACTCCAGCCTTGCTTCTATTATGCTGTTTCAGGACTTCGGCGTTTCTCATATCACAGAATAGAGTTAGTGCCTTGGTGAAAGACAGGCTGCCCTACATCAACTACAGTGGTTGACTTCACACAAATACAGAGACACAGATATTAAAAACCAGGGAATTGAGATAAGCCAACAAACCAAAAACATTAACCAAGAGCTGGCTTTTCAACTCAGACAAAACCATGTCAACTGGTCCTGATCAGAGAATCATAGTGTCTGAGTTGGAAGGCCACCTCACAGCCAGAAAGGAGCTGGTTTCATCAAGGGACAATTCTGTGATCCATTTTTCTTTTGTCAAGAACAGTCTTCAGATTCTTAGTCCAGTGTTCTTTCTGCTGTGTCTATAAGGTCTCTTAGTTCTCTGCATAGATATGCACATTGGAAACCTGCCTCTTCCCACTCTTATCCCTGGAACCGTAGGTTGGCTGTCATGATTAATTAATTATTTTGAATTAACATGAACTTCTGGGAGATCCCTGTTTATATTCTCTACCAGCCCTGTAATTCCTTCTACTCTTCCAAACCATGCTTCATGGGTGCATGGCGGTCATTACACTCTTAGCCTATGGCACAACAGCAAATTGGGAGAGATGGAAACAACTAAGAAACATAAGTTTGGAAGACTTCTCAGTGTTTCTTTTGTCTTTAGTAGTGGATTAAAATGGATTTGCTTATTCAAATGTAGGAAGAATCAAATTGACAGCAACTTCTAAACTGGGTGCTCTACTTCCTCCTGAAAGACTTCTCTTTCTGTATAGACCACTTTTCAGCTTCAGAAGCCTTTAAGACATTTTTTTCTACACAATCAAAGTCAGGGGCATTTGCCTCTGCTGAAGCCTAAATTATAGTGTATATCTTATGCCTGAATAGCCCTTAGCATTGTAGATGGCTTTACAATTTGCAAAGTATTTTCATATGCCTATCTCTTCGTCTAAAGCCATTTGTAACTGATGGCAACAGCTGCAGAAGTAACTAATCAATCTGCAAATGATGGAACAGTGTGTGGGCAGTGCTGTAAATGGAGGAAGAAAAGAATTTAGCTCTGAGCCATACCCTGGAATCCCAAGGAACAAAAAAGAGTATTGCAATTCCATAGGAGAGAGAGCTGAAATAGTGATGTCAGTGAATAAAAATTTAAACATGCCAAAAAAGAGAACATGTTTAAATGGATAGGAAGAAGAGTGTGTGTGTGTGTGTGTGTGTGTGTGTGTGTGTGTGTGTGTGTTCAGAAATGGGAGGAAGCAGAAGGAGACCCAAGATGTTTAAAAAGAGACACAAGCTAAATTCTGTCCTTGGCAAGAAACCAAAGAATGAGTGTTCCTTTAGTCGAAAAGGAACTATCATCACCATTGACTGAGAGGTGGGGTATCGTTTAAGGGAATAGAGTGAGTGCTATAGAACAGAGTAAGCATAAAAGTATAACAAAGGACAGGGGAAGGTACAAAGTGTAGAAGCAATTCCCACATCTGGTTCTGGGAAGGAGAAAATCCAGCAAGTAGGGAACAAACATAGTTGTAAGTACAGAAAATATAATTGGATGGGACTTTTGCTTCCATCAGTATGGCAGATTAGATAGCCAGGATTCAGAATGAACCATTAAAAACAAAGAAAAAAAAGAAGAAGAAAAGAAGGGGATAACCAAGAAACCCCCTGTTACAGAACATCTAGATTCAACCGAAAACATAAGTTAGAGATCTTGCCTCACTTCAACCTCCACCTCCCGGGTTCAAGCGATTCTCCTGCCTCAGCCTCCCAAGTAACTGGGACTACAGGCACGTGCCACCACACCTGGCTATTTTTTGTATTTTTAGTAGAGACAGGGTTTCACCATGTTGGCCAGGCTGGTCTTGTACTCCTGTCCTCAACTGATCCTCCTACCTCGGCCTCCTAAAGTGCTGGGATTATAGGCGTGCATACAATGAAATATTATTCACCTTAAAAAAAGAAGGAAATCTAAGCTGGTCCAAGTGCAGTGATATTTCCAACTAATTGGTCACAACCAGTTACAGATTTCTTTGTTCCTTTTCCCCTCCCAGCGGTTCACTTGACTAGCCTTAAAAAACATTTTTTTTAAATCCTGCCCTATGTGAAAACATAGATGAACCTTGGGGATGTAATTCTAAGTGAAATAAGCCAGTCACAGAAAGACAAGTACTGTGTAATTCTATTTACATGAGTGTCTAAAACAATGAAACACATAGAACCCAGGAAGAGAGTAGAGTAGTGGTTTCCAGGAGCTAGGGAAGGGAGAAATGGGAAGTAGCTAGTCAACAGGTCTAAAGTTTCAGTTATACAAGATTACTAAGTTCTGCCATACAACACCGTGCCTATCGTTCACAACATGGTGTTGTACACTTCTAAATTTGTTAAGAGGGTAGACCTCATGTTAAGTGTTCTTACCACAATAAAATTTTTTAAAAATGTAAGGGGATGGAGAAAGCTATACTATGTGAACACTAATCAAAAGAAAGCTGAAGGATCTGTATTAATTTCAGACAAAGCATACTACAGAGTAAGTAAAATTATCAGGGATAACGATGGGCATTACATAATGATAAAGGGGTCAATTCTCCAAGAAGACGTAACAATCCTTAGTGTGTATGCACCTAAAAACACAGTGTCAAGAGGCGGGGCGTGGTGGTTCACGCTGTAATCCCAGAACTTTGGGAGACCGAGGCGGGCGGATCACGAGGTCAGGAGATTGAGACCATCCTGGCTAACATGGTGCAACCCCGTCTCTACTAAAAATAAAGAAAAAAATTAGCCAGGCATGGTGGCAGATGCCTGTAGTCCCAGCTACTTGGGAGGCTGAGGCAGGAGAATGGCGTGAACCTAGGAGGCGGAGCTTGCAGTGAGCAGAGTTCGTGCCACTGCACTCCAGCCTGGGCAACAGAGTGAGACTCCATCTCAAAAATAAAAATAAAAACATAGTGTCAAAATACATGAGGCAGAAATTTGTAGAACTATAAGGAGAAACAGACAAATCCACTATTATAATTGAAGACTTTAACACACCTCAAATAGTAATTAACAGACCCGGGCCAGGCGTGGTGGCTCATGCCTGTAATCCCAGCACTTTGGGAGGCAGAGGCGGGTGGATCCCTTGAGGTCCGGAGTTCGAGACCAGCCTGGTCAACATGGTGAAATCCCATCTCTATTAAAAATACAAAAAATTAGCCTGGCGTGGTGGTGCATGCCTGTGGTCCCAGCTGCTTGGGAGGCTGACGCAGGAGAATCGCTTGAACCCAGGAGGTGGAGGTTGCAGTGAGCCGAGATCATGCCACTGCAGTCCAGCCTGGGTGACAGAGCGAAACTCTGTCTAAAAAAAAAAAAAGAAAGAAAAAAAGTATTAACAGGCCCATTAAGCAGAAAATCAGCAAGGACAGAGTTGAACTGAATCAATCAACTAAGTCTAATTGACATCTATAGAATACTTCATGCAACAGATGAATACACATTCTTCTCAAATTAACATAGAACATTCACAAGACAAATCACTTTCTGAATCACAAAACACACCTTAACAAATTTGAAAGAATAAAAGTCAAACGAAGTATGTTCTTAGGCCACAATAGAAGTAAACTAGAAATCAATGACGGAAAGATACCTGGAAAACTCCCAAAACACACTTCCAAATAACACATGGATCAGAGAAGTCTCAAGAGAAATTTAAAAATATTTTGAACTAAATGAAAATGAAAATACAACTTGCCAACATCTGTGGCATGCAGTAGAAGCATTGCTTAGAGCATTGTATGCATATATTAGAAAAGAAAAAAGATCTAAAAATCAATCATCTAAGCTTCCACCTTAGGAGACTAGAAAAACAGCAAATTAAATCAAAAGTAAGCAGAGGAAAATAATGAAAATTAGAACAGAAATCAATGAAATTGGAAACAGGAACTCAATAGAGAAAATCAATAAAGCCAAAAGCTGTTTTATTGAAAAGACCAATAAAATTAATAAACTCCTAGCCAGGTTACTAAAAAAGGGTGAGAAAAGAAAAATTGCCAACAGAAATGAAAGAGTGGCCATCACTACAGATCTCATGGACATTAAAAACATAATAAAGGCATATTATTAACAACTCAATGGCCACAAATTTAGTAACCTAGATGAAATGGAGCAATTTCTTGATAACACAATCAACCAGACTTACACAAGGAGAAATAGATTATGTGCATAAGCCTGTACCTGTTAAAGATATTGAATCATTTGTTAGTAATCACCCAAAATGGAAAGCACACCATCACAAACTGATTGACTGTAAAATTCTGCCAAACATTTAAGGGAGAAATTATACCAATTGTCTGTAATATTTTCCAGAAAATAAAGCAGAGTGAAAACTTTCCAATTTATTCTATGAAGCCAGCATTATCCTAACATCAAAATCAGACAAAGAAACTATAAGAATGGAAAACTACAGACAAATATCTTTTGTGAATATAGATGCCAACATCCTCAACAAAATATTAGCTAATAAAATGCAACAATCTATAAAAAGAATAGACACCATGACCGAGTGGAATTTAGTCCAGTTATGCAAGGCTGGTTCAACACTCGAAAACCAATTAATGTAATTCATCATATCAACAGGCCAAAGAAGGAAAATCATATAATCCTATCAATAGATGCAGAAAGAACATTTCATACAATCTAACCCTCATCCATGATAAAAACCTTCACAAACTAGAAATAGAAAGGAACCTCCTCAACTTAATAAAGAACATCTACAGAAACCCGATAGCTAACATTAGACTTAATGGTGAAAAACTAGATGCTTTCCCTTTAAAATTGGGAACACGACAAGGATACTCCCTCTCACCCATTTTATTCAACAACATACTGGAAGTTCTAACTAATGCAATAAGACAAGAAAGTAAATAAAATGTATATTGATTGGGAAGGAAGAAATAAAACTGTGTTTGCAGATTGATATGACTATGTAGAAAATTCCAAATAATCGGCCTGGCACAGTGGCTCACGCCTGTAATCCCAGCACTTTGGGAGGCTGAGGCGGGTGGATCACGAGGTCAGGAGATCAAGACCAGCCTGGCTAACATGGTGAAACCCCATCTCTACTAAAAATACAAAAAAAAATTAGCCAGGCGTGATGGTGGGTCCCTGTAATCCCAGCTACTGGGGAGGCTGAGGCAGGAGAATGGTGTGAACCTGGGAGGCGGAGCTTGTGCCACTGCACTCCAGCCTGGGCTACACAGGCAGACTGTTTCAAAAAAAAAAAAAAAAAGAAAAGAAAATTCCAAATAATCAACAAAAAGCCTCCTATAATTTAAGTGATTATAGCAATGACGCAGTATACAAGGTTAATACACAACATCAATTGTATTTCTATATACCAAAAATTAACAATTGAAATTTGAAATTTAAAACACAACACTATTTACATTACCATCAAAAAAGAGGGCTGGGAGTGGTGACTCATGCCTGTAATCCCAGCACTTTGGGAGGCTGAGGCAGGCAGATCACTTGAGGTCAGGAGTTCGAGACCAGCCTGGCCAACATAGTGACACCCCATCTCTACTAAAAGTACAAAAATTAGCCAGGCGTGGTAGTGTACACCTGTAATCCCGGCTACCGGGGAGGCTGAGGCAGGAGAATAGCTTGAACACAGGAAGCGGAGGTTGCAGTGAGCCAAGATTGCACCACTGCACTCCAGCCTGGGCAACAGAGCGAGACTCTGTCTCAAAAAAAAAAAAAAAAAAGAAAAATACTTAGGTATAAACCTAGCAAAATATGTACAAACTCTACATGAGTAAAACTATAAACCTCTCATGAAAGAAATCCAAGATCTGGATAAATGGAGAGATAGTCCATGTTCATGGATAGAAAGATTTAATATTTTGAAGATGTCAGGTTTCCTCAAGTTGATCTCTAGATTCAACTCAATCCCAATAAAAATTCCAGCAAGCTATTTTTTGTGTATCAACATGCTCTTTCTAAAATTTATGTAGAGAGACAGAAGACCCAGAATAGCTAACACAAATATTGAAATAGAAGAACAAAGTTAGAGGACTGAGACTTGAAGATTTATTCTAATGCTACAGTGATTGAAACAACATGACACTGGTGAAAGAATAGACAGATGCATCTGTGGACTAGACCCACAAATGTATAGTCAACTGATCTTTGATAAGGGAGCAAACACAATTCAATGGAGAAAGGATCACTTTTTCAATGAATGGTGCTGGAATAACTAGATATCCACATGAAACAAAATAAATCTAGACACAGTCTCTACATTTTTCGGATCATAGGCCTAAACATAAAATGCAAATCTATAAAACTTCTAGAAGATAACATAGAAGAAAATCTAGATGACCTTCAGTTTGCTGATAACTTCTGAGATACATTACCAAAAGAACTAGCTATGAAAAAAGTTGGTAAGTTGGAAATAGTTTGACACAATGGTATTGTTGCCTTGTTCTTAAATTAGGCAGTGAATTCACAGGTATTCATTTTATTACTAAGCATCACAGTTTACATTTGTTACATATACAGTTTTTGTATGTGAAATTATTACAAAATTAAAAATAATTTTTTAAAGGTCGGATCCCAAAATTTCAGAAGGATAAAGGTAGGTGATTGACAAGTTCTTTAACAACCAACTAGCCTTTAGAGGGCCAAATGTGATGTTTGACTACACAATGTAGAGCTAATCTAATTATGGTGGAGATCTAAATTAGTTATAGAAGAATAACACACCATGGATTGAGTTAATCTCTTTGTATTGCTGTGCACTGCAATAAAGTGTTCTGATAAAAGGAGATAAAAATAGGCTGGGTGCAGTGGCTCACTCCTGTAATCCCAACACTTTGGGAGACCAAGGCAGGTGGATCACTGGATGTCAGGAGTTTGAGACCAGCCTGACCAAAATGGTGAAACTCCATCTCTACTAAAAATACAAAAATTAGCCGGGCACAGTGGCTCACACCTGTAATCCCAACACTTTGGGAGGCTGAGGCAGGTGGATCACTGGAGGTCAGGAGTTTGAGAACAGCCTGGCCAATATAGTGAAAGCCTGTCTCTACTAAAAATACAAAAATTAGCCAGCCGCAGTGGCTGCTAATCCCAGCACTTGGGCAGCTGAGGCAGGAAGCTCACTCGAGTTCAGGAGTTCAAAACCAGCCTGGCCAACACAGTGAAACATCATCTCTACTAAAATTACAAAACTTAGCCAGACATGGTGGCATACACCTATAATCCCAGCTACTCAGGAGGCTGAGGAAGGAGAATCGCTTGAATCCGGGAGGCAGAGATTGCAGTGAGCTGAGATCACACCATTGCACCCCAGCCTGGGCAACAGAACAAGACTCCATCTCAAAAAAAAAGAAAAAAAAAAGAAAAGAAAAGAAAAAAAGGAGATAAATATAGAAAATTGAGTTGAATTAAGAGAAAGGCAAAACTTTAAAGTTCTTTTTAAAACCAAGAATTAAATTAAAACCTAGAAGAGAAGCAAGGAGACAGAAAAAGATAGAGTTTTATTTCACCAGGACTATTGCTTAGTCCTTATGTGCAGATGGCATCAAGAATTGCCCTTGATAAAAACTGCTTTTCCTCCAGGCCCTTTGTCCAGCTGTTTTCAGTTACCTTCTCTTCAAAAGCCCCAGGCATGGCTGGCTTATAGATAGGTTCCAACAGGGGAGGCTAGTAAGAGCAGGAGGAGCTGAGAAGCAAGAGATGCTACTGAGACTGTGCTATGTGCCCTGCCCCTTTCTTGATAACTTCATGAAAATAGTAGGGAAAAAAACTGGTGTTAGAAAGGCCTTCCTGAGCCATTCTTCTTCTTGCCTCTGTCTCACCTTCAAATTTCACTATGTATTTCATATCTTCTTTGCTTTCCCTCACTTTGTTACTCTCTCAGGTTCATTTGGACACACCTGCCCAGCACCAATACCTTTACCTCCCCTGCTCCCCTGCAAGCCTAAATGCCCTCTTGCCCCCCAGTGTTAGTATTTGACATCTTAGACTTTATTATTTCAGCTCTGGCTTTCACAGCATGCAGCTCATGGAAGAGCAGAGGCAATAAAGTAATACTCTCATCAAGTATTTTCTCAAAATAGCCTCTCGGCTCAGCTTAGGGTCTTCTTGAGACCTCTGCTAATTTTCCCCATTTTTTGTCCTTTGGGGGAAGATGTCACATAATCCATATACTATTTTCATCTTTTAATTATTTCGCTCCTTCAAGAATAATTACAAAAGTATTCATTTCATGCTGAAATTACCAATTTTTTCCCTCTCATATTTCTTCAGGTGACTGTTTGTTATATCTGAAATACACAGTGCTAACCTTTTAATGAAATTCTGTATCATGTTTAGAAACTTCTGTTTAGGACTACTATTTTTTTTTCTTTTTTTGAGACAGTCTCACTCTGCTGCCCAAGCTGGAGTGCAGAGGTACGATCTAGGCTCACTGCAGCCTCCGCCTCCCAGGTTCAAGCAATTCTCCTGCCTCAGCATCCCGAGTAGCTGAGACTACAGGGCTGAGCCACCACAACTGGCTGATTTTTGTATTTTTAGTAGAGATGGGGTTTTGCCATGTTGGTCAGGCTGGTCTCAAACTCCTGACCTCAAGTGATCCACCTGCCTCAGCCTCCCAAAATACTGGGATTACGGGCATGAGCCACCACACCTGGCCAGGACTACTTTTTTTTTTTAAATCAGGGCAAGGGAGTAACATGATAACAGAAGTAAAAATGGAGATGATGCTCTGGCCTCTTCCTTTTTGGCATGTACTTTGTAAAGCTGCTGCACTCAAGGACTGCTTCAGGGACACCAAATGGACAACATGGAAAACCTCAACTCATAGTGAATATCCTATTGCTGCATTTACCAAAAATATAGTGGTTGCAATGTAATCTCCTACACTTAATTATATAGAGCTATTATTATTATTATTATTATGTTAAGACAGAGTTTTGCGCTTGTCACCCAGGCTGGAGTACAGTGGTATGATCTTGGCTCACTGCAAACTCCACTCCCGGGCTCAATTGATTCTCCTGCCTCAGCCTCCCAAGGAGCTAGGATTACAGGCATGTGCCACCACGCCTAGCTAATTTTTGTATTTTTAGTAGAGATGGGGTTTCGCCATGTTGGCCATGCTGGTCTCGAACTCCTGACCTCAGGTGATCCACCCACCTCGGCCTCCCAAAGTGCTAGGATTACAGGCCTGAGCCACCGTGCCTGGCTATGCCAGCCATGTTTATTGAACAGATTCAGATGTCATCTCAAAGACCCTCTTCTCTTGGCTCTGTTTTTGCTCTCAGCTCTTCTCTTATTTTTGCCTCGATTTTCAGCTCTACCACCCCAGAACGAAGGCCCACTTTTAGAAGTCAACATTTTTGAAGATCTGAGGAAAAGAGCATATGTTTTAAGATGGTAAAAGAAGAGCAATTTAAGCTGGTAAAAAAAATGTCTGGAGGTGTTTAACAGCTCAATGTTTTGCAGCATTGAGCACTTGACTTTCATTATGCTTCGAATGGTAAGAGATTGATGATACATGCTGGGCTTCTTTTAAACCCGTAAACAGGACTACTGAAATGGAAGGGCTGTGGGAATCGTGTCATATGAGGACTTTTGAAAGACTACAAACTGCTCATTTTAGAATCATTAAAAATGAAAGACGTTGGTCTTGGCTCAAGGAAAAGGAGATCAAGAATTTTGACAAGCGCTTTCTTTATTAACTCACACTCTTCCCATAAAGTCCTGTTAAATAAACTTAAAAACAAATTAGTGAGGCAATTAAGAAATGAAAAATGAGAATTGTTTCGAAGGTAATATGTACACAGGAATGAGGTTAGTGTATAAAATGCATCTGTAAGGTACTGCACATTTGCTAGAAAAGAAACACTAATTAAAGTCCAACCTCTCTAGAACCAAAAGAGAGAAATATGATATATTACATGATTCAGAGTTTATGGGGTAAAACAAACCAAGGCTCAGAAGAAGGCCTAACTATTCTTGGTTCTGAGATTCTGAGATCACAATTTATCTGAGGTTCTTCACAGAGCAACACTGTTTAAATGTAGTAGGCAACAAAAGTAGTTCAATTCCACAAATGTTTGAGTATCTGGATGTTTCAATGAGGGTGTTTTTCGTTGAGATTAACATTTAAATCAGCGGATTTTGAGTAAAGCAGACTTCCCTCCCTGATGTGAGTGGGTCTCACACAATCAGATGAAGGCAAGTAGAACAAAAAACTGACCTTGGAACAGGAGCGGATTCTGCCAGCAGACAGCCTTTGGACTTGAACTGCAATATCCACTCTCCCCTGGGTCTCCAGTCTGCCAGCCCACCCTAAATATTTGCATTTACCAGCCTCTATAATTTCAATCTCTCAATCTCTCTCTCTCTCTCACACACACACACACACACACACCACACACACACACAAACACACACACGTATACTATGGGCTTTGTTGTCTGGAGAACCCTGACTAATACAGCATCTATGCAGTAGAAACCTTCTCAGTGTCTGTTCTTCCTCCACTATCAAACCACAGGGTGAGGCCAGGGCACAGTGGCTCATGCCTGTAATCCCAGTGCTTTGGGAGGCCAAGGCTGGAAGATTGCTTGATGCCAGGAGTTTGAGACCAGCCTGGGCAACATATAGCAAGACCCCATCTCTAAAAAAAATTTTTTTTTAATTAGCCTGGCATGGTGGTGTACACCTGTAATCCCAGCAACTTGGGAGGCTGAGGCAGGAGGAGCCCTCGGGCCTAGGAGTTTGAGGATACAGTGAGCTATGAGGACACCACTGCACTCCAGCCTAGGCGACAGAGCAAGATCTTGTCCCCCCAAAAAACATTAAAAACCAAAAAAATACATGGTCACAGGCGAGCCCCTGTTATTACACAACCCTCTCTTCCTAGACTCAACTGACTGAACCCAGTACCCTCCCCAGAGATTGGAATTGGGGTTAAGAGATATTAGTGTCTATCTCAAATGAAGGAGATGTAACCATCAGGAGGGCTGCTCAGCTATCTTCCAAGTGAATTGAATAGCAGAGAAACGCCTGGCAATTAGAGAAGAAGGGAGCTCAGGCATTGAGAGAAACTGATGAGAGAAGAGAGAGCAATGGGTTCCTGGGCTTCCTGAAGCCAGCTGCACTCTGGCTCTGGAATTCTCATTACCATAAATCCTTCATTGCTTAATTGGGCTTGAGTTTGTTTCTACTACTTGCAACCAGAAGATTCTAACTAATGTATCCGGGTGTGTCAGATAATTTGCCAGCCACTAGGGAATCAGAGATTTAAAAAATAAATAAATAAATAAATCATTAAAAAAGACCTGGTTCCTTCCTGCAAGAGATTTCCACTAAGTCCCTTTCTTGCAAGTCCTTCCAAGGGAGGGATATATATGTAAGAGATAAAATCTATACAATATATAATAGAAAGTGAGGAGACAGTGTTGCCAGATTCAGAAAACAAAAACAGGGTGCCTAGTTGAATTTGAATTTCAGAAAAACAATGAGTAATTTTTTGGTATAAGGGTGTCCCGAATATTTTACCTGGACCTCAGATATATATTGTACATTAAAGAAAGGAGACTTAACCCAAACTAAGGCATCTGAGAAATCTTATTAATTTATTTAGTTATTTGGTTAGTTCTCTCCTGGAGAAAAGAAGGCTTGGGTTGAATTTTGAAGCATAAGTAAGAATCCACAGCTGGCTGGGCATGGTGGCTCACGCCTGTAATCCTAGCACTTTGGGAGGTCGAGGCAGGCAGATCACCTGAGGTCAGGAGTTTGCCACCAGCCTGGCTAACATGGTGAAACTCTGTCTCTACTAAAAATACAAAAATTAGCTGGGTGTGGTGGCACATGCCTGTAATCCCAGCTATCCAGGAAGCTGAAGCAGGAGAATCACTGGAACCTGGGAGGCGAGTGAGCAGTGTGAGCAACTGCCTTCTGCAGTTGTCAGAGGACCAGGGAAATGTTTTCACCAGGGGAATGGTTTTATTATATTTGTATTGTAGATAGATCACTGGCTGCAGTGTGAAAAACAATTTGGGGGAAACAAGATTAGAGGCAGAGAACCATTTAGGAATCTGTTTAATAGTCCAGTCAGGAGTTGATGGGGACCTGAGCTAAGGCAGTGGGAGTAGGAATAAAGGAAATACTCTGAAAGTCTTTAGAAGATATAGTCATTGGAACTTAATGATTGATTGGATGTGAAGAGTGAAAAGTAAAATCAGTCAAGGATAATGTCCAGGTTTCTGATGTGTTTGACTGTTGTTGTTTTAACTGTGTGGGTTGTGTTAGTAATGGATTTTGAAAAACAGAAGGAGAAGCAGATTTGGTTAAAATTAACATTAAAAAAGAAAAAATAATAGTAATAAGAATAACAGCAGGCTGGGCGTGGTGACTCATGCCTGTAATCTCACACTTTGGGAGGCTGAGCTAGGAGGATAACTTGCGGCCAGCAATTTGAGACCAGCTTGGGCAACATACTGAGAACCTGTCTCAAAAAAAGAAAAGAAAAAAATAGCTGGATGTCATGAGGCATGCCTGTAGCCCCAGGAGGCTACTCAGGAGGCTGAGGTAGGGGGATTCCTTGAGCCCAGGATTTCAAGGCTGCAGTGAGCTGTGGTCAGGCCACCGCATTCCAGCCTGGGCAACAGAGTGAGACCTTGTTTCAAAAACATTTTTTAAAATTAAAAAAAGAACAGCAGCTGGGTGCGGTGGCTCACACCTGTAATCCCAGCACTTTGGGAGGCCGAGGTGGGCGGATCATGAGGTCAGGAGTTCGAGACCAGCCTGGCCAACATGGTGAAACCCCATCTCTACTAAAAATACAAAAATTAGCTGGATGTTGTGGCATACGCCTGTAATCCTAGCTACTCAGGAGGCTGAGGCAGGAGAATTGCTTGAACCCAGGAGGTGGAGGTTGCAGTGAGCTCAGATCACACCACTGCACTCCAGCCTGGGCAACAGAGTGAGATTCCATCTCAGGAAAAAAAAAAAAAAAAAAGAACAGCAAATAATAATGGATGGCATTTATTTTCTATTATATGCTATCTATGATTCTATTTTATTCTTTAAAATATCTATATCTATTATATAATTTAATGTTATAGACATTCTGAGACATGGATTTTTTTTGAGACAGAGTCTCACTTTTGTCACCCAGGCTGGAATGCAATGGCTCAATCACAGCTCACTGCACCCTCGACTTCCCAAGCTCAGGTGATGCTCCCACCTCAGCCTCCTGAGTAGCTGGGACTATAGGCACATGCCACCACACCAGGCCAGTTTTTTGTATTTTTAGTAAAGATGGGGTTTTGCTATGTTGCTCAGGCTGGGCTCAAGCGATCCACTCACCTTGGCCTCCCAAAGTGCTGGGATTACAGACATGAGCCACCTGACCAGGCCTTATTAGACCCTTTTGACAGATGAGAAAACTGAAGTATAGCAAGGTTAAGTCACTTGTCCAAACTCACAGACAATACCCTTAATGAACAGTGTTATTGTTATTACAGCAAATTAGGATTCTTATAATGTCTGCTTTAATCTACTACTGCATGACTACATACCTCAAAATTTATTGTCTTAAAACAGAAGTAAACATTTATTTTTTCATACAGTTTCTGTAGTCAGCAATTCAGGAGCAGCTTAGTTGGGGTGGTTCTGGTTTGGGTATTTCATGAGGTGGCAGTCAGGGTGGCAGCCAGGGTGGTAGTTATTTGAAGGCTTGTCTAGGGATTGAGGATTTACTACAAGCTGGCTCATTCTGATAGTTGGCAAGTTGTACTGGCTGTTGGCAGGAGGCTCAGATCCACCCCATGTGGACTTCTTCATAGGGCTACTTAAGTGAGTGTCCTCATGACATGGCCATCGACTTCCCCAGAGCAAATGATCCAAGAGAGAATCACTGGGACCTGGGAGGTGAGTGAGCAGTGAGCTACAACAAGGCATATGCTACAATGTCTTCTGTGATGTAGCCTCAGAAATCACACAGTGTCATTTTGTCAATATCCTGTTGGTGATACTAGTCTGCCATATTCAATGTGGGATGGGAATATATAAATACAAAGGTAGACCAGGAGCGGTGGCTTACGCCTGTACTCCCAACACTTTGGGAGGCCGAGGCGGGTGGATCACAAGGTCAGGAGATGGAGACATCCTGGCTAACACGGTGAAATCCCATCTCTACTAAAAATAAAAATGAATTAGCTGGGCATGGTGGCGGGTGCCTGTAGTCCCAGCTACCCAGGAGGCTGAGGCAGAAGAATCACTTCAACCCAGGAGGCGGAGGTTGCAGTGAGCCAAGATCGTGCCACTGCACTCCAGCCTGGGTGACAGAGTGAGACTCCATCTCAAAAAAAAAAAAAAAAAAAAAAAAGAACTATGCCATAAATACAAAGGTAGGGACCACTGGGGTCATCTTGGACACTGGCTGCCACATATCCCTTTATCTGACTGTGTGACATTGAGTCACAGCATCTGTCAACAGTGCAGTCCAGCTCTCAGCTCATCTGACTTAACCCATAGACAGACTTTTAGAGACAAGCATGCACTCCATACCCTTAAGGCAATCCTCTATTAATATTGTATCTATCAAGCAAGCTTTAGTCAATATTGAGCATCGGGACAATTGACATTATATTTCCTGACAAGCTCCTTGAGGGCATTAAATATCTCTTGCTGATTAAGAGTATAGCAGACCCGGTGTAGCTGATCTCTGCCTACTTCTAAACCTCATCTCATTCCACTCTTACCTCCTTCATACATTCTGGTCTCACTGGACTTTTTCCCCCCACAGAGCCTTTGAATTTACAGTTCCCTTTGCCAGGAATGCTTTCCCTTGCTTCCTCACACTCTTCCCCTCCTTGGCTGCTTCTTATTCTAGGCTTTTCCTTAAATGTCACCTCCTCGGAGAGAATGTCCCAGCTCACTTGGGACTCAAAAGGGGCAATGGCTTCTCATAATTGGGGGCCCTGAGCTATGTCCTGCCAAGAAGCAGGTGAAGAAGAATGTGTTCTGGCCAAGGAAAGCAACCCCAATAGCAGCCTCATGGGGAAGAAAAGGAACCATTTGTTATTTTTTAAATGAATAATACTAATAAAGACAATTATTGCTACCATTTGTCAGTACTTAGATAGCAGTTGCACTCTTGTCCTCATCTCTTTCAAGAATTCACCTGCAGGCTGGGCACAGTGGCTCACCCCTATAATCCCAGCACTTTGGGAGGCCGAGGTGGGTGGGTCACTTCAGGTCAGAAGTTCGAGACCAGCCTGGCCAACATGGTGAAACTTTGTCTCTATCAAAAAATACAAAAATTAGCTGGGTGTGGTGGTGCACACCTGTAATCCCAGCTACTCAAGAGGCTGAGGCTAGAGAATCCCTTGAACCTGGGAGGCAGAGGTTGCAATGAGCTGAGATCACGCCACTGCACTCCAGCCTGGGCGACAGCGATAGAGCAAGACTCCATCTCAAAAAAAAAAAAAAAAAAGAATTCACCTGCATAAAACGTTCGTGAATAAGAGGGAATTTCTAAAGACATCAAGGGAAGAATGAGAAACAAAAAAATCTGAAGAAAAATAAAAAATAAAAAATAAAAAACCTCTTCTTCAGATAGCCCTGTTTTCCAAAGCAACTTTTTTCACTGTTCAGACACAGAGGTATTTTATCTACCGTTGTGCTAGTAAATATTTACTAGTTAGCTCTTTGGGAGTGGGAAGGGCTGATGTGCAGACTTGCCAATTTCTGTAGTATAAATAATCCCACCATAACTGATTTCACACTGCCAGCATGATGCCTCTGAACATGAAGTTGGGAAGAAATGCCAAAACCCAGCCCTTGAAAGCCCATAGCTGCCAGCTCCATCACACCCGAGTACCCCTTCAGCCCCAGCGTCATTTATTTTTTTTTTCTCCCCTCACAGATTTACCCAGCTTCCAGCTCTCCCAGTGGAACTTTGCATATGCAAACCCTATTCAACTCTCAGAAAAACAAAAAGACTTCAGTTAACAGGATTCATCCTCCCTAGAAGATATTTTGATACCAGAACTTGACTCGTAAGGCCTTAGCTCCAAGAAGTACATTCAAGTATTTCTTCTAAACTCATTTCTTAGATCGTAAGAGGAATTCAAGAAAATGTTATTTCCGCTCTTTCCTTATACATGTATCTTCTAATTTATAATCCTCATGACTGTCATTTGGGATATAATTTTAGTTTCAGTTTTCTGATAAGGAGCCAAAGTTCAAGCTGGACACAGCGGCGCACACCTGTAGTCCCAGCTACACGGGATGCTGAGGCAGGAGAATCACTTGGGCCCAGATGTTTGAGGCTGTACTGTGCTATAATCATGCCTGGGAATAGCCACTGCACTCCAGCCTGGGCAACACAGTGAGATCCCGTCTCTTAAAAAATATATATACAAACCGAAGTTCAGGGAGTTCAAGTGACTTGCCAAAATTTAGTGATTTTTTTTTTTTTTTTTTTTGAGCTGGAGTCCCACTCTGCTGTCCAGGCTGGAGTGCAATGGCACGATCTCTACTCACTGCAACCTCTGCCTTCTGGGTTCAAGCGATTCTCCTGCCTCAGCCTCTTAAGTAGCTGAGACTACAGGCATGCACCACCACGCCTGGCTGATTTTTTTGTATTTTTAGTAGAGATAGGGTTTTACCATGTTGGCCAGGCTGGTCTTGAACTCCTGACCTCAGGTGATCCACACACCTCAGACTCCCAAAGTGCTGGGATTACAGGCACGAATCACTGCACCCAGCCTAATTTACCAAATGATTATTATTATTTTATTTATTTATTTATTGAGATGGAGTCCCGCTCTGTCGCCCAGGCTGGAGTGCAGTGGAACGATCTTGGCTCACTGCAAGCTCCGCCTCCCGGGTTCACGCCATTCTCCTGCCTCAGCCTCCTTAGTAGCTGGGACTACAAGTTCCTGCCACCACGCCCAGCTAATTTTTTGTATTTTTTAGTAGAGACAGGGTTTCACCGTGTTAGCCAGGATGGTCTCGATTTCCCGACCTCGTGATCCACCAGCCTCGGCCTCCCAAAGTGTTGGGATTACAGGCGTGAGCCACCACGCCCGGCCTAATTTACTGAATTATTAAGTGGTATCTGATTCCATCTGATGACCAGTCTGGGCTCTTAACCTTTACCCTACATTAAGTGAGCCTGTGTACCATGCTATGGCATAGAGAGCTCATTGGGAAGCCCTAATATAGGTATTTCTCAATCAACCATACAGCCTTCCCAGGCTATTGCTAGAGAATTAATGCTATGATTGAACAAAGAAAGTGATTTTTAAATAAGGAAATTCAGAAAACTTTTATTTTACTATACACAAACACAGAGCCAGGTACGGAAGTGAATATAAGTCTGGGAACTAAGACTTTTTCTTTTTTTAGAGAAAGGCTCTCCCTCTGTCACCCAGGCTGGAGTGCAGTGGCCTGATAATAGCTCGCTGCAGCCTCAAATTCCTGGGCTCAAGCAATCCTCCTGAGTAGCTGGGATACAGGCGTGTGCCACTATGCTTGGCTAATTGTTAAAATTTTTTTGTAGAGACAGAGTCTTGCCATGCTTCCCAGGCTGGTCTCTAACTCCTGGCCTCAAGTGATCCTCCCACCTCGGTCTCCCAACGTGATAGGATTACAGGCATGAGACACTGTGCCTGGCTGAACTAAGACTTTGCAACATTTGTAGAAAAAAAAATGAATATGGAGGATAATAGAATAAGAAAAGCAAAGCAATGAGTAATTTGTTTTAAACTGCACCTCACAGGGAGGCAACACAGGGAGTAATTGCTAAACTCTACAAATCCACAGTATACAGTTCCCTTCAGGTAAGATCCTTAGAAATTCAGTTTTGGGGGCCAGTATCCATTCACCCTTTCTTTAATAATATCGGTGCCCATTCTGCTCCGGGAAACCTCACCTCCTCAACTTCCATTCCAAGTGCTTATTTATTTATTTTTTCTTTTGAGATGGAGTCTCACTCTGTCGCCCAGGCTGGAGTGCAGTGGTGCCGTCTCAGCTCACTGCAACCTCTGCGCCCCAGGTTCAAGCTATTCTGCCTCAGCCTCCCTAGCAGCTGGGATTACAGGCATGCGCTATCATACCTGGCTAATTTTTGTATTTTTAGTAGAGGTGGGTTT
This sequence comes from Pan paniscus, assembly GCF_029289425.2. Classification (NCBI taxonomy): domain Eukaryota; kingdom Metazoa; phylum Chordata; class Mammalia; order Primates; family Hominidae; genus Pan; species Pan paniscus. The sequence goes on from NC_073254.2 coordinate 35,151,049, forward strand.
TTACCATGTTAGCCAAGCTGGTCTCAAACTCCTGATCTCAGATGACTCACCCACCTCAGCTTCCCAAAGTGCTCGGATTACAGGCGTGAGCCACCGTGCCCAGCCAGTCCAAGTGCTTTAGATGGTGTCACTCCATATCCTACTTTCCAAGAGTTCATACGGGGTAGATTTTATGGTATGTGAATTACATCTCGATGAAACTGTCATCTAAAGAAAAAAAATACTTCCTGTGACAGTCCAGCTAATTAGAATATTACACTCTTCTGGCCACATGAATCTATTCAGGAACAATTATGTAACCCAATCAAACGAATAAAACAAAATTAGACTTTTGCTGGGATTGTTGAAAGACATCTTTCAAAATGTTTTTATTGAATTGAATCCGGGAAGATGCTGCTGCAGGCAGCCATCTTGTTTCCCTATGGAGCCAGAGAATAACTCCGATCTTCCCGAAACAAGGAATAGAGACACTTCCTGATGATATTTTTATGTAACCTTCTTCCCAATTCTGTGAAGGGGAGAAAATGTAATTTCTTTTCTCAACCTTTATAAGTTCATAGCTGGGACATCTCTGTAGCAAAAGACAGATCAACAAGAGAAAAACAAGCATTTTTTTATTTTTAATGCCTGTTGTGCCCACCGTGCAGGAGAAATCCCGATTTGAAAGTATCTCTCAAAATGGTGGCTAAGAGTCCTGGCTTAGAAAGCATACCTAACAAAGAGCAATAATTTAGAAGTGACAAGACAAAGGAATAAGCAGCTTTAGGCTCCCAAAAGGTGGGGAAATTATGGGAAGGTAATAAAGTCAGCTCCAAGATTCCTCTGGCCCACTGGTGCCAGTCTCCGAGCTAAGTGGATGATAATCTGCATGTCTGTCTTTAGGCAGAAAGGACAGGCAGGATCCCTTCTGCATCTTTTTCACGGGAATTTTTATGGCCAGCCATAGGTAAGAAGGAGCAGCTCAAACAGACCTTTTCTATAAACTATTGCTTCCCAATTGTCTCTAGCTTAAAAATATTTATGCCAGGATGGCTGTGGTGGCTCATGCTTGTAATCCCAGCATTTCGGGAGGCTAAGGCAGGAGTATAGCTTGAGCCCAGGAGTTCGAGACCAGCCTCGGCAATAAAGCAAGACCTTGTCTTTACAAAAAATTCTACTGAAGCAGCCTGGATTGCTTGAGCCTAAGAGGTTGAGCCTGCAGTGAGCCATGATCTTGCCACTGCATTCTAGCCTGGGTGACACTGCAAGATCCTGTCTCAAAAAATAAAATAAAATAAAATAACAACAACAACAACAAATATGTATGCCAAAAGGCATATCTTGGGGGTGAAATATTCTGGTTTCCTTCACCAGCCTTGATTGAAGTAAAATCTGAACCAAGATCATAAGACCAAGCTACACAAGCTAATAACATATATATTTTTTAATATAAGCCAATTTGGTAGTGTTTTCTATTATTTGTAACTAAAAAGAAGTTTGAGGCTGGGCACAGTGGCACATGCCTGTAATTCCATACTTTGTGAGGCGGAGGTGAGTGGATCACTTGAGGTCAGGAGTTTGAGACTAGCCTAGCCAACATAGTGAAACCCCGTCTCTACTAAAAAATACTAAAATTAGGCCTGGTGTGGTGGCACATGCCTGTAGTCCCAGCAACTTGGGAGGCTGAGGCGGGAGGATCAGTTGAACCCAGGAAGCAGAGGTTGCAGTGAACTGAGATTGCGTGACTACACTCCAGCCTGGGTGACAGAGTGAGGCTCCATCTCAAAAAAACAAAAAGAAGTTTGAAAAATGATAAGAAATTCATATCAGAATTTGGTATAAAAGACACTAAATTGTAGAATCATCTAAGTTAAAGGTAGTTTTAAGAAAAGCAGGCCAGGCGTGGTAGCTCACCCCGGTAATCCCAGCACTTTGGGAGACCAAGGCAGGCGGATCACTTGAGGTCAGGAGTTTGAGACCAGCCTGGCCAACATGGTCAAACACCATCTCTACCAAAAATATAAAAAGTTAGCTGGGCATGGTGGTGCGCACCTGTAATCCCAGCTACTTGGGAGGCTGATGCAGGAGAATCGCTTGAACCTGGGAAGTGGAGGTTGCAGTGAGCGGAGATCATGCCACTGCACTCCAGCCTGGGTGACAGAGTAAGACTCTGTCTCAAAAAAAAAAAAAAAAAAAAAAGGAAAAGAAAAGTAAACACCCCCCAGGCCTAGGCTGAATGTTGGTAATCTTACTAACCCTTCACATGAAATGGAAACACTCAGTCAAATGACTATGGCTATCATGTATTTTATCTTGGGACGTGGACCATTTCTTGAGAAAGGATGGAATGTTAGAGAACATAGTACAACAATGCCAGAATTTTAGAGTGTGTTGGCTGTTTCCTATGGCCTATGTCATGGTGCCCCAAAAAGGAGGGTTACATTGAAAGTAGCTCATCAGAAATCTAAGAGCTAGCATCAATTTTTTTTTTTTTTTTTGAGATGAGGTTTCCTTCTTGTTACCCAGGCTGGAGTGCAATGGCGTGATCTTGGCTCACCGCAACCTCCACCTCCCAGATTCGAGTGATTCTCCTGCCTCAGCCTCCCAAATAGCTGGGATTACAGGCATGTACCACCACGCCCAGCTAATTTTGTATTTTTAGCAGAGACAGGGTTTCTCCATGTTGGTCAGGCTGGTCTCGAACTCCCGACCTCAGGTGATCCACCCACCTCGGCCTCCCAAAGTGCTGGGATAACAGGCGTGAGCCACCGCGCCCGGCATAATATTTTTAAATTATTCCTGATCCCATAGGTCTCATTCAACTACCTCCTGAAGGCACTTATGGCTGACAAAGCAGGCAATTATCATTTACAGAAATGTGGCTGGACTGCAGGCCTGGAGCCGATTAGCCTCACCTGTATACCTACCCTAGAACATCTAAATTGCCTCAAGACAGATGCAGAGATGAATTTCATTAGCTAACTGTTCGAAAAGTAGGGTGGAACTTTAGAGTCTGCTGCTAAGAAACAGAGGCCCAGAGGTCCAGTTCTAGACTCAACCTGGTGATTGTTTCACCTCTAAACCTCTAATGCACTTGCCACACTCTTGGTGCTCAAGAGATGTAACCTCAGGAAAAGAAATCATTACCAATGTCTACTTTAAATCTACCCATTGGAGGAAAAGGGACCATTTTAGCTGATTAAGAAGTTCACTCTGGGCCGGGTGCACTGGCTCACACCTTTAATCCCAGCACTTTGGGAGGCCAAAGCGGATGGATCACCTGAGGTCAGGAGTTCGAGGCCAGCCTGGCCAACATGGTGAAACCCTGTCTCTACTAAAAATACAAAAATTAGCCAGGTGTGGTGGTGTGTTCCCATAATTTCAGCTACTCGGGAGGCTGAGGCAGGAGAATTGCTGGAACCTGGGAGGCAGTGGGCACGGTGAGCTGAGATCGCAGCACTGCACTCCAGCCTGGGAGACAGAATGAGACTCCGTCTCAATCAATCAAACAATTAAAAAAAAATCACTCTCTGGCCAGGCATGATGAGTCACAGCTGTAGCCCTAGCTACTAGGGAGATTGGGGCAGGAGGAGACTTGAGCCCAGGAGGTCGAGGCTGCAGTGAGCCATGTTTATACCACTGCACTCCAGCCTGGGTGACAGAGTGAGATGCTGTCTTAAAAAAAAAAAAAAAAAAAGAAAGAAATTCACTCTATTGGTAGCAAGTTGCAAGATTGTGCATACAGTGTTACATATAGTAATTGGAGTAAATATATATATTAGCTCTGGTAGGTAACAGGGTTGTCTCTGGGAACTGGGTAGATCAAGGGGAGATTTACTCTTCCCGATGCATTGTTTTGTACCATGTAAATCTATTATTTATTCAAAAATAGATACATTGTATACAACTAAATAGCATTTGATAATTTATAATTTCTCTATTACATTGTTGTAACAATATTAGTTGTTCAAGAATTAAACTCATTTAACTTTATATTAATATTTAAATTTTAAATCTTTTTTATTTTGGTAAGATATGCACAACTTGAATTTTACCATTTTAACTATTTTTAACGGTACATTTCAGTGGCGTTAAGTACTTTTTTTTTTTTTTAGACAGAGTCTCACTCTGTTGCTGAGGCTGGAGTGCAGTGGCGCTATCTCAGATCACTGCAACCTCTGCCTCCCGGGTTCAAGCGATTCTCCTGCCTCAGTCTCCCTAGTAGCTGGGACTACAGGCACCTGCCACCACACCTGGCTAATTTTTTGTATTTTTAGTAGAGACGGGGTTTTACCATATTGGTCAGGCTGGTCATGAACTCCTGACTTTAGGTGATCTGCCCACCTCGGCATCCCAAAGTGCTGGGATTACAGGCATGAGCCACCGCCCCCAGCCAGATAAGTCTATTTTTTAGAAGAATGAACTTTTCATGTAAGTAATTAGTTTTTATTTTATTTTTAAAATTAATTTCTGTTTTTAATCACAACTGAGTAATTTAAATTTAAAATCTAAATTTAAAATTGATATATAATAGTTGTACAGATTTTTGGGGTACATGTGATATTTTGATACCTGTTTACAATGTATAATGATAAGCAGGGTAATTGGGATATATACCACCATAAACGTTTATCTTTTCTTCATGTTGGAAACATATTTTTTTCTTCTAGCTATTTTTAACTATACAATGAATTATTTTTAACTATAATCTTCCAACTGTACTATTGAATAATATAACTTATTCCTTCTATCTAACTGTATTTTTTATTTTTTGAGACAGGGTCTCACTCTTTCACCCAGGCTGGAGTGCAGTGGCACAATCTTGGGTCACTGCAACCTCTGCCTCCCAAGCTCAGGCGATTCTCCTGCCTCAGCCTCCCAAGTAGCTGGGATTATAGGTGTATACCACTACCATCCAGCCGGCTAATTTTAGTATTTTTAGTAGAGACAGGGGTCTCACCATGCTGGCCAGGCTGGTCTCAAACTCCTGATCTCAAATGATCCACTTGCCTCGGCCTCCCAAAATGTTGGGTTTGCAGGCGTAAGCCACTGCGCCTAGCCCTAACTGTATTTTTGTGCTACCCATTAACCGGCTTCTCGTCATCCCCTGCAACCTCCTCCCCTTCCCAGCCTCTGGTAACAATCATTCTACTCTCTACCTCCAAAAGATCCACTTTTTTAGCTCTCATATATGAGTGAGAACATTTGTCTTTCTGTGCTGAGCTTATTTCACTTACCATGGTGACTACTAGTTCCATCTATGTTGCTGCAAATAACAGGATTTCATTCTTTTTTTTAATGGCTAAATAATATTCCATTTTATATATGGACCACATTTTCTTTATCTATCCATCTTCTGATCGACACTTAGATTGATTTCATACCTTAGATATTGCGAAGAGTGGTGCAGTAAACATGGGAGTGCCAACAAATGTCTATTTGATATACCGATTTCCTTTCTTTTGGATATATACCCAGCAGTGGGATTGCTGGATTATATGGTAGTTCTATATTTAGTTTTCTGAGGAACCTCCATACTGTATTCCATTATCTCTATACTACTTTACAGAGCACATTTTGTATGCATTATAAATACAATATAAATCTACCTTATTTAATTTATTCTGAATATCAATTAAGTCTATATTTGAACATGTCAGGACCTTTTACACAATACTTTATCCACTCAGATTCTCATTATTGACACTGAAGAATTAAAATCTCCAATATAATTTTGATTGTATCAATAGCTTACATTTCTAACAAACACATATCCACTGAGGTTTTGACATCGGGTTCACGTTCTTCTCTGCCTAACTTCTACCACTTTCCTAGGTAACTTATACATTCCACTTCTTAGCCTGAGAGTTCCCTAACCTGTATTCCAATTATTACTTTCTTTCAACAGGCCACTCTCCCAGCCACATCCTCGACCTTGTTATAATTCAGGACTCCTCTACTTTTGACAACTTACTCTCAGAACACAGCCTCCTTTCCTTCCCGTCATTCTGACTCACAAGGCAGCAGATTCACCTAACCTTCTCCAGCCTCAGCGCTGTCCTTTCTTCTAGTTGGGTTTATCCCATTTTGGGTTCTCTTTCTTTTTTTTTGAGACAGGGTCTTGCTCTATGTCACCCAAGCTGGAGTGCAGTGGTGCAATCATGGCTCACGCTAACCTCAATGTCCCAGGCTCAAGTGATCCTCCTGCCTCAGCCTCCCAAGTAGCTGGAATTACAGGTGTGTGCCACCACACCTGGCTAATTTAATTTTTTAATTTTTTTTTATAGAGTCAGGGTCCCCTGTGTTGCCCAGGCTTGTCTTTAACTCCTGGGTTCAAGTAAATCACTTGAGCCTCAGCCTCCCAAAGTGCTGGGATTACAGGCATGAGTGAGTCACCATGCCTGGCTGATTTTCTTTCTTCTCAATCCAACTTGACCTTCATTTCTAGCCGCTTCAACTGTGTTCCCACCCATATCTTCAGTTGCCTTCCCCTCCTCTCTTTCTACTCTATCTGCCCTACAAATTCCCACCCCTGGATTAATACATTCATCACCTTCCCTGCTACTATCTCTAGGGAATGCAGAATTAGTAAAGACTCTTGACTGACAATGAGAATCCAACAGGAGCTAGCTTCAAAAAAATTAATATGAAAATTCAAATTTGTACCCTTAGGGAACCAAGGATTAAGAATGTAGGCTGGCCTTTAAAGGATCAGAATCAGTACTTCTGTCTTCAGTTTTCATCTCTATTTCTCTCTATCTGACTGCTTCTTTCTTCTCTTTTTCTCCCTCTCTAGAATAACTTTCTGTTCTCACACAGTAACGTGGAAGCTTCCTAACTTGCAACTCCTGTTAAAGTGATGTCAAAGGTGATACGGGAATCTCTTAGCCTTAGTTTCTAATTCGTGGGGGAAAGAGCTATGATAGGCTTGATTTGGTGGAGATCTACTCTAGATAGATCAACTAGGGCCAGAAAGGCATGACCATATTTTATAAAATGATAGCTGGAGACTCACAGCTGTTACCATGTACTCTTCCATGAAACTATTGCCAGGGAAGATACAATATCCTGTCCGTGAGTAATGTACAAGGTTACAGGTACTCATGAAATCTGTAACTGTAGCCAGAGGAGTACCAGGCTCTGATTCAGCTAGACTTAGTCACATGCCCACTAGCAGAGGCTGAGATAGCCTGTGCCCATTAGCATAGGTAAGAAGAGGGTCTCCTGAATGAGGAAAAATGACTGGCACAGTTGCTAGAAGATAGATAAGGAAGCTATGAAACTCTCTGGCTATTAATTACCGTGTATTTATTGCCAGTTTAACATGTGCAGGGCCAGGCTATGAGCTGAATATATTTTTACTCAGTATGTTTTCATTGCTTTATTTGAAGATATAAAAAATCTTAGAATGTTAAAAATACCCAAGTGGTTGCTAAATGTAAAGCAATTTTTTTTCAAAATCAAATCAAAATGACTTTAGATTATTTTGGATTAACCACACCATTGTTTCCCTCCATTAGCTAAGATAATCAGCAATCAATTAAATATACTTCCATATGTCATTTATCTAATAATACATCATAATTATATGAAAACAAATAGACTTCAGGGAGTCGTTTTGCTCCAAGCAAATTCATTTTGGATATGAATTCTGCCCATATTTATACCTAACATAATTAAATACATGCTTTGAAAAGAAATGCTGTAACAATTCACTGAGTGCCTTTTTACTAAACTAAACATTTATACTCTGGTTTCTCTTCAGATCGTATAAATCTTTCGCCTTTTACTAAACTAAACATTTTTTTCTGTCTCCCTACCAATCATCATTGAGAAATTATAGAGGGCAAATGTAAGAACACAACAAAGCATAAGACAAAAAGCCTTGCTTCCTTTATTCTGTTCTGGCTTGCTTTGACTTTTGATCTCTGCTTTTACTTTCCTGTTGAATAGACAACAACCCCCAAGGAGGCCTTCCAGAAATTTAGAATAAGCAAACAAACCAAATGGAATACTTCCTTCTACTGCCTCCCCTCCCAGCTGTTACAATTTAAATCTGCCTTTTCTGTAGGTTCAGGGAATAAATTCTCATGAAACTGACTGCTGCAGGAGTTCTGTTCTGTTCTTTGACAGTTTCTCACTAGCAAAACCCTCCTTGGCCTTTGGTATTCTCACCACTCACTCTCTCTCTCTGTTTTTTTTTTTTTTTTTTTTTTTTTGAGACGGAGTCTCACTCTGTCTATTGCCCAGGCTGGAGTGCAGTGGCACAATCTCGGCTCATGGCAACCTCTGCCCCCCAGGTTCAAGCGATTCTCCTGCCTCAGCCTCCTGAGTAGCTGGGCTTACAGGTGCCGGCTACCACGCCCAGCTCATTTTTGTATTTTTAGTAGAGACGGGGTTTCACCGTGTTGGCCAGGTTGGTCTTCAACTCCCAACCTCAGGTGATCCGCCCGCCTTGGCCTCCCAAAGTACTGGGATTACAGGCATGAGCCACTGTGCCCAGCCTCACCACTCACTCTCAAAGGGAGTTGCTGTTAGTGGAATTGCAAGTCCCTGAATTTCTTCTACAGATTTATCACTTGTAAGAAAATAATTGGAAAAATTCCAGGGAGAGATGTAGCTAACAGAGAGCATGAAAGACGAAGCCCAAGTAGTATCATGTCAATGTTAATTTCTTGGTGTTGATAATTGTAATTTGGTTCTATAAAGTGTTAGCACCTGGGTGCTGGAGAGGATGTGGACAAACAGGAACACTTTTACACTGTTGGTGGGAGTGTAAACTAGTTCAACCATTGTGGAAGACAGTGCGGTGATTCCTCAAGGATCTAAAACTAGAAATACCATTTGACCCAGCAATCCTATTACTGGGTATATAACCAAAGGATTATAAATCATGCTACTATAAAGGCACATGCACACGTATGTTTACTGTGGCACTATTCACAATAGCAAAGACTTGGAACCAACCCAAATGTCCATCAATGATAGGCTGGATTAAGAAAATGTGGTACATATAAACCATGGAATACTATGTAGCCATAAAAAAGGATGAGTTCATATCTTTTGTAGGGACATGGATGAAGCTGCAAACCATCATTCTGAGCAAACTATCGCAAGGACAGAAAACCAAACACCACATGTTCTCACTCACAGGTGGGAACTGAACAATGAGAACACTTGGACATGGTGTGGGGAACATCACACACTGGGGCCTGTTGTGGGGTGGGGGGAGGGGGAGGGATAGCATTAGGAGAAATACCTAATGTAAATGGTGATTCGATGGGTGCAGCACACCAACACGGCACATGTATACATATATAACAAACCTGCACATTGTGTACATGTACCCTAGAACTTAAAGTATAATAATAAAAAAAAAATTAGCACCTGGGGAAGGTGGGTGAAGGCTATACATGAATTAATTGGAATACTTTTGCCACTTAAAATCTGAAATTATTTCAAAATGAAAGGTTAAAGAAAATTTAAAACTTAAAAACACTGAACTCCTGATCGCCTCCATTTCTACTCCCAAACCTGCTCCATCTGCAATCTTTTCCATCTCCATGGATGGCAATTTCATTCTTCTTGTCCAGGCCAGAACATTTAAAGTCATCTTTTATGTCTTTTTTGCCCTCCTACCTCAATTCCAATCTACAAGACATTTTATGGGCTTTGTCTTTCCATATGTCCAGTATCAAACCACTTCTCATCACCTCTCTTGCTGCCTCCCAGTCCGGGACATTGTCAGTGCTTGCCTGGATTATTGCAACAGCTTTCTAATCAGCCTCCTTGATCTACTTCTCTTCTCCTAATGCTCTAATGGTTCTCATTTTATTCAGAGTAAAAGTCAAAGTTCTGACTATAGCCTATGAGGCCCTACATGTTTCCTTCACTTTCTACGTGATCTAGTTTTGATCTCCTCTTTTACTACTCACTCACTCACTTAATTCAAACCACTCTGATCTACATGTTTAGAGACATAGTTTTGCTCTGTCACCCAGGCTGGAGTGCAATGGTGCGATCATAGCTCACTGCAGCCTTGACTTCCCCGGGCTCAAGGGATCCTTCTGCCTCAGCCTCCTGAGTAGCTGGGAATACAGGCACATACCACCATGCCCAGCTAATTTTTAAATTGTTTGTAGAGGTGGGGTCTTGCTGTGTTGCCCAGGCTGGTCGTGTACCCTGCTGTTTTTCAAACAGGTCAAGTATGCTCCTACCTGAAGGCTTTTCCGCTAGGTGGCCCCTTTTCCTTGAATGCTCTTCCCCCATACATTCTTTGGCTGACCCCGTCACATTTTTTGAGCCTTTACTTAAAGGTCTTTTTCTCAATAAGCCTACTCTGACCACCATCTTTAAAAACTGCAAGCCCTGATTCTGGTTTTTCTTAATCTGCTGTAATTTTGTGGCCATCTTTATCACCTTTCAATGCACAATACAATCTTCGTATGATATTTCTTGTGTTTTGTCTATCTCTACCTATTAGTATATAAACTTTTTTCTTTCTTTCTTTCTTTTTTTTTTTTGAGACAGTCTCGCTCTGATGCCCAGGCTGGAGTGCAGTGGCACGATCTCCGCTCACTGCAACCTCTGCCTCCTGGGTTCAAGCAATTCTCTGCCTCAGCCTCCTGAGTAGCTGGGATTACAGGCATGTACCACCACGCCTGGCTAATTTTTGTATTTTTAGTAGAGACGGGGTTTCACCATGTTGGCCAGGCTGGTCTTGAATTCCTGACCTCGTGATCCACCCGCCTCAGCCTCCCAAAGTGTTGGGATTACAGGCGTGAGCCACCGTGCTCGGCCGCATATAAATTCTTAAAAGGGGAATGATATTGTCTGTTTTATTTCTTGAGAATTTAGAACAGTACTTGGTATACTGTATATACTCAATAAATACATTATTATGTAACTCAATAAGTTTGCAATGTATGAGTCATATATTACTGAAGGACAGAGAGAACATCACGTCTTCTATCCACAGATAATTATAAGCAATCAGGGAGTTAGACAACAGATGCGAATTCTTATTTTTTTAATCATTAAGAGAATATGTAACAGCAAGAAGTTTAGCCAGCACTCTTCTGGTTGCAAGTCATAGAAATCCACTCAAATTAGTTTAAGAAAAGAAGAGAAGGATTTACTTGTTAACATAGCTGAATAGCACAAAAAGAAAGCTAGCTCCAGGCGTGCTGGGTATAGGGGCCTTACAATTGTCCTTGGAACTTACTGATTTCTCCCTTCATCTCTCAACTCTGCTTTCCTCTGAAAGAGCTTTGGTAGGCCGGGCGTGGTGGCTCACACCTGTAATCCCAGCATTTTGGGAGTCCGAGGCGGGTGGATCGTGAGGTCAGGAGATCGAGACCATCCTGGCTAACACGGTGAAACCCCGTCTCTACTAAAAATACAAAAAATTAGCCAGGCGTGGTGATGCATACCTGTAGTCCCAGCTACTCGGGAGGCTGAGGCAGGAGAATTGCTTGAACCTGTGAGACGGAGGTTGCAGTGAGCCGAGATTGTGCCACTGCACTCCAGCCTGGGCAACAGAGCGTGACTCTGTCTCAAAAAAAAAAAAAAAATAGCTTCAATCTCAGGCCGGTGCTCTCCTCGTGGTAGTCCTGGAAGCTTCTGCCTCAGAATTTCACAGTTGACCGACAACCCCGAATTCACGCTGGCCTGGTGTTGGTTGCATTCCCTGTGATGTTCTCATTTCTCTGGCTTGGGCTACAGGGCACTTGTACAACCCCCAAAACACTTGGACTGAGAGTGGGAGAGTGAACAGATAAAATTAATTATAGAATTGAACCAAACATATCTGTGTAAGTTGATAGAGTAGAATAGATGATAGTAAAGCTGAAAGAGGAGGTTCAAGCCTGTAATCCCAATATTTTGGGAGACTGAGGCGGGAGGATCACTTGAGCTAGGAGTTTGAGACCAGCCTGGGTAACAGCAAGACTTTGTCTCTACCAAAAATTAAGAAAATTAGCTAGGAGTGGCGGTGTGCACACCTATAGTCCCAGCTACTTGACAGGCTGAGGTGGGCAGACCGCTGGAGCCTGGGAGGTCGAGGCTGCAGCAAGCTGTGACAGCACTACTGCATGCCAGCCTGGGTGACAGAGCCAGACCCTGTCTCAGAAAAAAAAAAAAAAAAAAAAGTTAATAGAAGTATAGCACTCTGACCCCTAGTGGTTAAATTATGCAGAGAAAAATTCAGGACTTGTCCAAAGACAACAGGAGGTTGATTTATTTCACATTATGTTCCTATATGATCTTTTTATCAGTTTATTTAAGAGCATCAGCTTTCTTCCCTTTTATTCTCCACATTGAAGTATCCATCCATTTGGGGCAATTTTTCCTTTCACATATATCTAGTATTTCTCTCGCCGCCCCCCCGCCCCCAATTCCTCTGCTGTTACCATATTTCTTATTGGGTTCACCTAACACCTGAAAAATCTTCCTAAAAAACTGTTCAGTTGGCCAGGCACAGTGGTTCAGGGCTGTAATCCCAGCACTTTGGGAGGCCGAGGCGGGCGGATCACCTGAGGTCAGCAGTTGGAGACCAGCCTGGCCAACGTGGCAAAACCCTGTCTCTACTAAAAATACAAAAATGGGCCAGGCGCGGTGGCTCAGGCCTGTAATCCTAGCACTTTGGGAGGCCGAGGCAAGCGGATCACCTGAGGTCAGGAATTTGAGATCACCCTGGCCCATGTGGGGAAACCGCGTCTCTACTTAAAAAAAAAAAAAAAAAAAAAATAGGCGGGTGTGGTGGTGGGGGCCTGTAATCCCAGGTACTCAGGAGGCTGAGGCAGGAGAATCACTTGAACCTGGGAGGTGGAGGTTGTAGTGAGCCGAGATCACACCACTGCACTCCAACCTGGGTGACAGAGCAAGACTCCATCTCAAAGAAAGAAAAAAAAAAAAGTTGATAGTAGAAGTATAGCACTCTGACCCCTAGTGGTTAAATTATGCAGAGAAAATTCAGCATTTGTCCAAAGACGATAGGAGGTTATTTCACATCATGTTCCTATATGATCTTTTTATCAGTTTATTAAAGAACATCAGCATTCTTCCCTTTTATTCTCTACATTGAAGCACCCATCCATCCGGGGCAATTTTTCGTTTCTCATAGATCTAGTATTTCTCTTTTTGCCCCCCTCTATTCCTCTGCTGTTACCATCTTTCTTCTTGGGTTCATCCAACACCTGCAAAACTTTCCTAAAAAACTGTTTAGTTGGCCAGGCACAGTGGTTCAGGCCTGTAATCCCAGCACTTTGGGAGGCCAAGGTAGGCGGATCACCTGAGGTCAGGAGTTCGAGACCAGCCTGGCCAACATGGCGAAACCCCGTCCCTACTGAAATTACAAAAATTGGCTGGGCGCGGTGGCATGCACCTGTAAAAAAAAAAATTAAGAGCACTTAATAGTCATACTTTTCACTTTGCTTATATATAGCTTATATATATATAAATATAAAAATCTGTTTTAACTCTCATTCTACTAAATTTACCTAATGTTCTACATAGAAAATTTCATGTATATTGTTTATCATCTTTCAAGAGTGAATTAAGCACATGAATATTTTCTCATGAAAAGGGATATTGATTGCTACAGATGTGTACATATAATGGCTAGTTGCTCAGATCATCAACTAAATCTAAAACATGTGTTCCAGCTGGCCTGCTGGCTCATGCATGCAATCCCAGTGCTTTGGGAGGTTGAGGTGGAGGATTGCTTGAGGCCAGGAGTTCGAGACCAGTCTGGGCAACATAGTGAGACTCTGTTGCTACAAAAAGAGTTTTAAAATTAGACGAGCGTGGTGGCATGCCCCTGTAGTCCCAGCTACTTGGGAGGCAGAGGTGGGTGGACTGCCTGAGCCCAGGAGTTCAAGTTTCCAGTGAGCTCTGATGGTGCCACTGTTCTCCAGCCTAGGTGACAGAGCCAGATCCTGTCTCCAAAAACATAATCTTAAAAAGCAGTTCCCAATTCTTAATTATAAATTTATTTATTTATTTTTGAGAGAGGGTCTCATTCTGCTGCCTGGACTGGAGTGCAGCGGTGTGATTTCGGCTCACTGCAACCTTGACCTTCTGAGCTCGAGTGATTCTCCCACCTTAGCCTCCCGAGTAGCTGGAACCACCATGTCTGGCTACTTTTTTGTTTGTTTTGTAGAGACAGGGTCTGGTCATGTTGCCCAGGCTGGTCTCAAACTCTTGGGCTCAAGTGAAACAACTGCCTCTGCCTCCCAAAGTGCTAGGATTACAGGCATGAGCCACCGTGCCTGGCCCCAGATTTTTATAATTTTCACATTTTATTCTTTATTGATTAGTCACCGAGAGGGTAAGAATTGTGTAACTTCTTTCTTGTCCATATTTTCTCTTCAATTTTTACTGTGAAGGCCAACATAAAATATTTAAGGCAAACAGATTTTTTTTTTTTTTTTGAGATGGAGTCTCACTGTGTCGCCCAGGCTGGAGTGCAGTGGCGCGATCTTGGCTTACTGCAACCTCCACCCTCCAGGTTCAAGCGATTCTCCTGCCTCAGTCTCCCGAGTACCTGGGACTACAGGTGCCTGCCATCGCGCCTGGCTAAGTTTTGTATTTTTAGTAGAGACGGGATTTCACCATCTTGGCCAGGCTGGTCTTGAATTTGTGACCTCGTGATCCACCTGTCTCGGCCCCCTAAAGTGCTGGGATTACAGGCATGAGCCACTGTGCCCAGTCCAGGCAAACAGATTTTATTCCACTTTTCCTTGATCACTCTTTTGTTTTTTCTCTCCAATGTTTTTTCTCTATTTGAAATTTTGCACTATTGTTGCTTTCTTCTGAAGTATTCATATAGAGTTGTTAAAACAACTGAAGTCAGACTGCCTAAGCTTTAGGTTTCTTCTCTGTTAAAAGAGATAACAAGATAATAATAGCCCTCCTCATTTATAGGGTTACTTATGGGTGGTTATTGGCACAAATTTATAAGTGCTTGAAAAAATCTTAGCTTTACTATTATTTTATAAATTTACTTGCATTTTAAATGTTCTTGGTATACACCAATTGGTTTGTTTACTTATTACCAAATATTTATAAAGCATTTAGTGTTATATTGTTGGCTGAAAAAACAGGAACAAAATAGGATGGTGTATATTTATGAAGCTTAACTCTAATTTAAGAAACAAAGCATGATTTTTTTTTTCTTTGAGACGGAGTCTCACTGTGTTGCCCAGGCTGGAGTGCAGTGGTGCGATCTCAGCTCACTGCAATCTCCGCCTTCCAGGTTCAAGCGATTCTCCTGCCTCAGCCTCCCGAGTAGTTGGGACTACAGGCTCATGCCACCATGCCTGGCTAATTTTTTGTATTTTTAGTAGAGACAGCGTTTTACCATGTTAGCCACTATGGTCTTGATCTCCTGACCTCGTGATCCGCCCACCTTAGCCTTCCAAAGTGCTGGGATTACAGCCGTAAGCCATCGTGCCTGGCCTTTTTTTTTTTTTTTTTAATCTTTTTGAGATGGAGTTTCGCTCTTGTTGTCCAGGCTGGAGTGCAATGGTGTAATCTCCGCTCACTGCAACCTCCACCTCCTGGGTTCAAGAGATTCTCCTGCCTCAGCCTCCTGAGTAGCTGGGATTACAGGCATGCGCCACCACACCCAGCTAATTTTGTATTTTTAGTAGAGACAGGGTTTCACCATGTTGGTCAGTCTGGTCTTGAACTCTTGGCCTCAGGCGATCCACCCACCTCGGCTTCCCAAAGTGCTAGGATTACAGGCGCGATCCACTGCACCCGGCCTTACTGGTTGTTTTTCAAAGGTTGTACAGATACTATAAATATATTTAACCAATACTCTATTGAGGAGGAGCCGGAGAGGGTTTCCAGTCTTTTGCTATTATAAGCAATGCTTAAAAAAATACTCTGGAACATAGGTCATTGTAAGCAATGCTTCAAAAAAATACTCTGGAACATAGGTCATTATGTATATTTCTGTAAGATAAATTCCTAGAGGTAGGGTTACTGACTTCAAAGGATTTAGACTAAAGGTGCTTAAAGAGAGAGGTTTCACCTGTTAGTTGTTGTAGCCAAAACTTGAAAACATCCTTTCTTCCTCTTTTTTCGTCTTCACCAAGTCTTGCTATCAATCACGAAGTCTTGCTTGCTGTTACCTCCTCAATTTGTTTAAATCTGTCCTTCCTTCCCATTCCTCCCAGCCAACAACTCAATTTAGGCTTTTACTATTTCTTCATGTCTGAAATATCGTCCTCAAACCCATTGTCCTGAGAGAATAATCTGCTCGAACACATTCATGTTGCCTACTACATACATCCAGGATTAAGTCTAATGCCTTTGAATACACAAGGTTCACCTTGATCTAGTCCCTGTGCTTCCCTTTCTCTGGCAGACTTCTCCCATCACCAGCTTCACTCTCTCTGCTTTTACACTGTGGAATAATTCATCATTTCAGGCCTCCTTGCTTTTGCTCTGGCTGACTCTCCAGCTTGGAATGCCTTCATCTATTTCCCTTACTTCACCTTTGTGTTCCTGTGCATTCATCTTTCATAGTGATTGCTATTCTCTACTGAAATGAATTTTCTCAAAATAGCCTGCAATTGCAATAGGCAGTACTTTTTTTCTTTCTTTTTAGCTCTAGCATCTATCACAGTGCTTGTGGTCATGGGGTACATACTCAGTAAAATTTCCTTTACTGAACTCAACTAGATCTTGGGGGAAAAGGGGTGGAGTCATTCATTCATTCATTCATTCAACATATGTTTATTGAGAAGCTATAAACATAGGCACAAGGTTATGTGCTAGGTAGTGCGATTACAACCAAGAAGATAACCCAGGGCCTACTTTTGGTCTAGTGAAAGAGATGGAATTAGATGGGTATGGTGGTGTGCACCTGTAGTCCCAGCTACTTGGGAGGCTAAGGCATGAGAATCTCTTGAGGCTAGGAGGGAGAGGTTGCAGTGAGCTGTGATGGTAACACTGTAATCCAGCCTGGGTGACAGAAGAAGACCCTATCTAAAAAAAAAAAAAAAAAAAAAGTAGGGCAACATAAATACACAATTTTAATTTAGGCGGGTAAAGACAACAGTGGACCCCAGGGCACAGTTTAGATTATTTTATGGATATGGATAAACAGAGAAAAGGGTGTTTTTTTTTTTTTTAATCTATTTTAGAGACTGGGTCTCACTGTGTTGCCCAGGCTGTTTTCAAACTTCTGAGCTCAAGTGATCCTCCCACATCAGCCTCTTGAGTAGATGGATGGCATTTTAATTAGATGAAATTGTACTAGGAAAGGCATTTGCAAAACAAAGTAATTGCCCCAAATCACTATGAAACCCTAAGTCAGGCATAAAACTCACGATTTCTGACCCTTCTTCATGGCCTATTGCCTCCTATTACCTTTACTTTTTCAAGTAAAGATATTCTTCTGGTAAACACATGGTCAAATACAGTGTCTTGGGTAACGAATAGTAAAGTGAGATAACATATGTAGAGAAAGCGGGTGAGAATCCGTACTCCATAAAAGTATTTTCTTTCCATAGGTGTCTGCTAAACTGCCATCTAAGTTTTCCAAAACAAAAAACAAAAACACTTGTGTGGTGCTCAATGATGTATATTAAGTGAAACCTACCAACTGACCTTTATCCTTTCCTTCCTGTTTTTTAAATATTAAAGAAGAGACCTCTTTTCACAAATGATTGAGGAGGCTAGTAAAATGCAGTGAAAAGAGCAAGTTCTTTGGGAGTCAGACAGTATCGGATCCAGCCCAGAGCGCAGCACGACTAGTAGAGTAACTTAGATTAAGTCCTTAAACTTCCAGTGTCCTCTTTTGTAAACTAGGAATAATAATAATAATAAATAAATAGTGAAATAATATTTATGCAAAGTACTTAGCACAGTGTCTAACACATAAAAGCTTAGGAGAAGTTGGCTATTAAGCATTTCTAGGAACCCGAGGACTCAGGGTTGTTATTTTAGTTCTTGGAATCAAAGGAACTTGAAGCGTAGTCATTCCTAAACTAAGTTAAACCAGAACTAGCGCTTTCAGCAATGATGTAATTTGATCTCTTCGGGCCACCGTCGCTGAGCATGCGTAAATAAACGTGGCGGGACGTATGTGTCATGGCGCTCTCCATCTAAAGTCTGTGCAGCTTCCGGAGAGTGGCGGGTTGATTTTCTCACTTTGGACTGGTTTTTACTTCCAGACTTCTGGGTAAGGGTGGCCGATGGGTCCATGTGGGGCAGAGTGTGGCCACAGCTCCTTTTATGGCCAAGCCTTGTTTCTCCAGTTTCAGTTTTTCTTGGGCTGTTTGCAAATTTGTTTCGCAGTTAAAAGGGGATTTGCCAGCTGGGATGGGGGAATTGGGAGGCAGATGGGGCTTCCAGGAGCGAGGATAGGGTCGTTGGCCTCAGGTGCCGCTCTCCAGTTAGGAGTATTTTAGGCACCTCGTTCCTTATTGTCAGGTTTAACTTCATTTGTTCTCCCACTTTATACCTTAGTGAATTTGTAGATGTGACAAGGCTTTCGCAGTTACATAGCTTTCCCAGATCAGTATGTTAAGAATTTAAGCAGAAGTTATTGAGAAAAGCAGGTGTCTTGCTTTTTCACTTTTCGTTCTTATTTGCTCATAAAACCTTTTTCTGAATCTCGGGACGACAGTTATCTTTCGGATGGAACGTGATCTGGATGTCTACCTACCTTATTGACTTAATCCTGTTTTGTAGTGGTTGGTTACTCGCACTATGCAGACGTGTTGCGGTGCTGAATACAACATTTATTACTAAAGCCAGACACTGGATCACAGTCACGGCAGATGTCAGCAAACCTGTTGTAATCAGTAAGAAGTTACAAGTAGTATGGAGCATCATTAATCCTGCTGTATAAAGCAGTCTTTTATGGAGTCTGATTCCTTTTAAGTAAAGAATCCTTACAGTGGTTTTGTGAACTTTTTGGGTGCTTGCTTTTCCTAATCAATTTTTATTTTCCAGACTCATCTTTCAAGAGGACTTTAGACTAATTGCAGATAATTAAGGTACTGATTTATTTTAAACCTTTTATGTTTGAGTGCTGTACGTATTTTTGCATGTTAGAAAATGCAGAGAGGTAGCCTAATGTTTTAACTATTTGCCACTATCGTGTTATGGAAACATTGTGCTTTACATAGCATTAAATCGAATAGATATTTTCATTTATTTTACTTAACCTTTCATTTTCATTCACCAGCATTGACCATGTCCACTTTTTTGAGATGCCCTTTTCATTTGCCTTCCATGGCCCATGGATTTTTTTCCTTGTCTGGTGGCTGCTTCTTGGAATCCATTATAAGCTGATTTTCCTTTATCTGGCAGTTAAATTTGGAGTCTCTCAAGTCGTGGTCTTGTACCTTCTCCTACCTCTGTTCTCTTTTTCTTCCCCTCTGGGTGATGTAATCCACATGCCTGTCAACAGTTATTTCTCTTTTTGATTCTACCCATCCTAATGGGTATGAAGTGGTGTATTATTGTGGTTTGGATTTCCATTTCCCTGATGGCTCATGATGTTGACATCTTTTCATGTGCTTATCAGCCATTTGTATGTGTGTGTTTTTGAGACACGGCTTCCCTATGCCACCCAGGCCAGAGTGCAGTGGCTTGATTATGGCTCACTGCAGCCTTGACCACCTGGTCTCAAGTGATCCCACTTCAGCCTCCCAAGTAGCTGGGACTACAGGTGCATGCCACCATGCCCAGCTAAATTTTACTTTTTTTTTTTTTTTTTTTGTAGCGATAGGGTCCGTGTTGCCTAGGCTCTGGCCTTGTACTCCTGGCCTGAAGTGATCCTGCCACCTTGGCTTCCCAGTGTTGGGATTATAGGCATGAGCCTCTGCACCTGGCCCATTTCTGTATCTTCTTCATCTAATCTGTTTTTCCTTTTGTTGCTTGTGCTTTTCGTTTCTTAGCTAAGAAAGAAGGGCCTACTCTAACATCATAAAGATTTGTGCTTATGTTTTTTTCTAAGAGTTTCATAATGGTAGCTCCTAAATTTAGGTCTATGATCCATTTTCGGTTAATTTTTGTATATGATGTGAAATAGGGCTCCAACTTTATTTTTTACATGTTGCTATCCAGTTATCCCAGCGTCATTTGTTGAAAAAAAAACTATGCTTTCCCCGTTGAATTGTCTAGGTTATGTATATTTGACATACATTCTAGGTGGTTTTTATGAAAGAATAATTCTGGGACCGTGATTATCAAACTTTAATTCAGATCAAAATCACCTAGAGGGCCTGTTAAATATTGCTAGGTTTTACTCAAAATATCTGATTTAGTATGTCTGGAGTGGAGTTCAAGAATTTTCATTTCTGGCTGGGCATGGTGGCTCATGCCTGTAATCCCATACTTTAGGGGCCAAGATGGGAGGAGTTTGAGACCAGCCTGGACAACAAAGCGAGACCTTGTTTTTACAAAAAAATTGAAAAAGAAAAAATGTTCATTTCTAACAAGTTCCCCATGGTGCTACTCCAGCTGATGTGGAAACTACACTTTGAAAACCACTGGACATTGCTTTGCAACTGTGGCTGTACACATAAGAATGACTGGAAAGTTTTTAAAAGATATTGATGCCCAGGCTCCATTCTCAGAGATTCATTCAGCTATCTTGGGGCTTAGTTGGGAATTTTCTTTTTTTTTCTTTTGTTTTTGTTTTTGTTTTGAGACAGAGTCTTGCTCTGTCGCCCAGGCTGGAGTGCAGTGGCGTGATCTCGGCTCACTGCAAGCTTAGTTGGGAATTTTCAGAAGCTCTTCAGGTGAATAGAATGAGTGTTGAAGATTGAGAACCATTACTGTGGAATCGTGGTTCTTAATTAGGGATCTATAGTGGAATTACCTGGACAGTTTCTGTGTTCACATACTTCAGTTCTACTCTTGGAGATTCTAATTCAGAATGGAACCTGGAGATTTGCTATGATAAAAAGCTTCCCTCTGGGTGCAGTGGCTCACGCCTGTAATCCCAGCACTTTGGGAGGCCAAGGCAGGTGGATCACCTGAGGTTGGGAGTTCAAGACCAGCCTGACCAACATGGTGAAACCCTGTCTCTACTAAAAATACAAAATTAGCTGGGCGTGGTGGCAGGTGCCTGTAATCCCAGCTACTTGGGAGGCTGAGGCAGGAGAATTGCTTGAACCCAAGAGGCACAGGTTGCAGTGAGCCGAGATCGTGCCATTGCACTCCAGCCTGGGCAGCAAGAGTGAAACTCTGTCTCATAATTACAAAAAAAAAAAAAAAAAAAAGCCTTCCTAATAACTCACCTATGTAAGTAACCACTGCTCTAGGATATTGCATCCTCCTTCTTCCTATCATTTTCAGTATTTTCCTTTTCACTGACTCTATTTTTATTCCCTTTATCAAATTTGATTTCCTCTACCTTTGAGAAAAATTTTTAATGATCCTTGTGCTCCATTTAGCTATTACGCTGCTTTCCTTTTATTCTCAAACTTTCATTTCCATATGATTTAATTAAAAATTTCTGAAGGCTAAACAATTCCCTCTATCAGTTTGTTCAAAGTAAAACCTTTAGCTTATTAATAGTGATGAGTGAGATTATTTAGGTACTTATGATATACAGCCAGGTTTATGCTACATAATGCTGATATGCAGCGTTATATTTATCTTTTTTGAGTGAATATCTCCAAATGAAATTGCTGGCTCGAAGGATATACATATGTTTGGTATAATTGTCAGGTTGCCCTCCAGAAGGGGTGTACCAGTTTTTCTGTGCTTTCAGCTAAGAGTTTTTGTCAGCTTTGTATCAGTGAGGCAGCTGAAAAATAACTTATTGTTTCAATACTTGTTGTTAGTGTGGTTGAGCATTCTTTCCTCTTTTTTTTTTCTTTTTTGGGTATTTGTATTTCTTAAGTGAACTGCCTGTTTTTCCTTTGCGCATTGTTTTCTGGAATGTGGTTACTTATTAGTGTCACATTAGATTCTTGCATTGTTTGTACTTTGCCAGTGAGGGAAAGCCATAGTGGGAAGAGCATGGTATTGAGAGGATGCCTAGGTTCTGATTTCTAGCTCTATCAATGTACAAATCCTTTTGCTTCAGTGGACTCCAGTTCTGTAAGATAAGAAGCTTAGCAACTTCTGCTTCTCTAACTCTAATGATATGGGATGTCAATTGCAGTGGATTCCTTTCATTCCTCTTTTTCCTTTCTATTTCTCTTCAGTGGATCCATACACACTTGTGTATGGGATGGCAAAATTGTGTAATTAAAAAATATGGCTTTTAATTAATGTTATTTAATTATTCATGATCTGTCAGTAGTTCTTCCGCATTCCAAAGGCACTACATGGTCCTAGCCTCTCTCATTTAATTATTTCATAGAATAGTGGTGATAGAAGAAATCCTAGGGGTTGGGCATTTACTTCAGCTTCCCACCCAGTGTAGAATTTCCTGCTGTGTCATAGAAAGACTAGCTAAATTCAACTTAAGCATTGCGTTCATTCATTTAGTCAGTAACTATTGTGTGCCTGCTATGTGTTAGGCATTGTTAGAGGTGTTGTAGAGACAGTACTGAAAAAGAGATGATGCCTTTGTGCTTAAGAAGCTTACATTGTAATGAGGAAGATACAATTATATATGTGGTGTCAGGTAGGTAAGCACAATGAAGAAACATGAAACAAAAGCAGGGTTAGAAGCAATGAAAGTGTGGGTATGCTTGGGCAGCGTGGTTATTTTAGATAAGGTAGTAGGAAAGACCTCTCCGAGGAGATGTTGTTTGAGTGAAGAAGTGGGTGGGAAGACATACTTATCTGGGGGCTGATATTCTGGCAGAGGAATAGCAATTATGAAGGCTTCCGAGTCAGAAACTAATTTGGCATACTCACAATATCTATATCCATATATTGCCCGACTGTGTAGTCTGCAGTAAAAGTATTTATTGAGAACCTGCAATGTGCTAGACATAGTTCTAGGCACCTGGGATAAAACAGTGAACACCTCACACGAAAACCTTTACCCTCACGAAGTGTGTATTCTAGTAAGATAAACAGTTAAAAAATTATTAAAACATTGGAAGCAGATGATTAAGTGCTACAGTTTAAAAAAAGGCAGGAAAGGGGCATAGGAAGAGGGTGTGTGATGAGGTGGGGGTATTGGTTGGAAAGTCCTCTCTTGTTACACTTGAGCAAAGTCCTTAAGGGCTTGAGTGAGTGAGCCATTCAGGTGTCTTAAGTAAGAGCATTCCAGGCAAGAATAAGACTGTGAAATGAATGCATATCTGGTGGGTACGAAATAACAAAGCCTGCATGACTGAGGGGAGCGTGGTAGGAAGTGGGGCCAGAGATGCAGCAGGAGGCTGATTATATGTCATTGCAGATCTTTGTAGTGATTTTGGCTTTTTACTCTGATATGGAATACCACTGGAAGGGTTTGATTGAGAAGCTTGAGATGAACTTAGGTTTTAAAGGGATCCCTGACTTCTGTGCTGAAAATGTTCTTGTAGAGTTTAAGGATAGAAGCAAGGATATTAGGGATTGCAATAATCCAGACAAGAGGTGATGTTGCTTTGGACCAAGAGTGTAACAGTGGGTATGGTCACAAATAGATTCTGAATATATTTTGAAGATACAGCCAACAGGATGTTGTTGATTGATTGGATTTAGGGTGACAGAAAGAGGGGAGTGCAGGATTTTTGGCCTGAGCAGTAGAAGGTTGGGATTGTCTTTTTTTTTTTTTTTTTGAGACAGAGTCTCACTCTGTTGGCCAGGCTGGAGTGCAGTGGTGAGATCTTGGCTCACTGCAACCTCTGCCTCCTGGGCTCAGGCAATTCTTCTGCCTCAGCCTCCCAAGTAGCTGGGATTACAGGCGCTCGCCACTATTCCTGGCTAATTTTTTGTATTTTTAGTAGAGATGGGGTTTCACCATGTTGGACAGGCTGGTCTTGAACTCCTGACCTCATGATTCACCCACCTCGGCCTCCCAAAGTGCTGGGATTACAAACATGAGCCACTGCGCCCAGCCGGGATTGCCATTAAATGAAATGGGAGAAGTTGTAAGAGGATCTGGTAAGGTAGGGAGATCAGGAATTCTGTTTTGACTTTGACTTTTTTTTTTTTGAGATGGGGCTTCGCCCTTTGTTGCCCAGGCTGGAGTGCAGTGGTGCGATCTCAGCTCACTGCAACCTCTGCCTCCTGGGTTCAAGCGATTCTCCTGTTTCAGTCTCCCGAGTAGGTGGGATTGCAGGTGCCCACCACCATGCCTGGCTAATTTTTGTATTTTTAGTAGAGACGAGGTGTCACCATGTTGGCCAGGCTGACCTCCAACTCCTGACCTCAGGTGATCCATCCGCCTCAGCCTCCCAAAGTGTTGGGATTACAGGCGTGAGCCACCGTGCCCAGCCCTGTTTTAACTTTTTAAGTTTGAAGGAATTATTAGACATTCAAGCAGTGATGTGGAATAAGCAGTTGAACGTCTGAGTCTGAAGCTCGGGGGAAGAATGGGGCTGGTTATATAAGCATATACGTAGTTGATATTTCAAGGCCATGGGACTGGATGAGGTCACCTAGGGAGTGCCTGAAACTAGAGAAGAGTTCCTGTAACAGAGCCATGGGGGCATTCTAATGGTGAGAAGTTGGAGAGATGAGCAGAGGAGACTGGAGCTAGGAGAGTGTGGCATCCTGGAAACTAGTGCAATTTCTTACTGCAGTTCTTCAGTCTTTAATAATGCACACTGTGAATGGGTAAGGAAGCAGAATTTTCTAAATTTATTTGACCACAGAACCATTTTTCTTTTTTCCAGATAGGTAGTAAATAATTAGAACCAATTTGGGAAAGACTAACCTGGTTCATTTCACCCTACCTGGATGGCTGAGTTGGCCAGGGCTCTTTTTTGCAAGAACAGAATACCCACCTCAAATTGATTTAAGCCACAGGCTCGCATGACTGGGCAGAGCAGGGCTGCATTTGGCTTCAGGCATTTGTTGGATTCAGATGCTCAAATAATGTCAGTGTGGTTCTTTATCTTTCTAGATCTTATTAGGCTTCATTCCTTAAGTAGGCTTCCTCCCTGTAGCAGACAAGAGGGCTCTGGTATCCCCAAGTTGACATCCTCCCAACTTAGCCACTTCAGTGACAAGAGAAGCTATCTTCTGTTAACACTAGCGTAGAATCCTCACAGTGATTCTTATTGGCTAGGCTTCTCATGACTGACCTTGAACTGGTCATTGTGGCCAGGAGGATGAGTTACCCTGGCAAGCTTGGGTCATGTTCCCCATTCCAGTGTCTAGGGAAAGGGAAGTCTGTGATTGACAGTCTTTTTTTTTTTGAGACAGAGTTTCGCTCTTGTTGCCCAGGCTGGAGTGCAATGGCGCGATCTCGGCTAACCAAAACCTCTGCCTCCCGGGTTCAAGCAATTCTCCTGTCTCAGCCTCCTGAGTAGCTGGGATTACAGGCATGCGCCACCACGCCCGGCTAATTTTGTATTTTTAGTAGAGACAGGGTTTCTCTATGTTGGTCAGGCTGATCATGAACTCCCAACCTCAGGTGATCTGTCCACCTTGGCCTCCCAAAGTGTTGGGATTACAGGCGTGAGCCACCGTTTCCGGCAATTGACAGTCTTACCATGACCACGTGGTATGTATGTTAACTGTAATCCAGCCAATCCTTGATGGATTGATGTTTGGTTTATTTCTAATCTTTGGTTCTTACTGACAATATAAAGCTAGCTGAGATTTGAACACAGATTTTTCGGATACCCAGTGCATAATTTGTCATAGCTGTAATGAATACATTACAGAGGAAAGGAGCCTGGCTGGCCGCCACTCTGTTAATTGAATGATGTGAATGGAAGGATGGGAATCCAGCAAATGAGGAGAAGGAAAATTCATCAGAAAGCTTTGAGGACAACTGAAAGAATGTAAGATCCTTAACACTGCAACTCAGATGAGGAACAGTGGTCATTCAATATACACATACTAAGTAGGTAGTAGAGTACCACACAGTGCATGGGCTTGGACTCATCTGTCATGGTATCCTTGTTTAGCTTCTTTGGGCAAGTTAATTTATCTGTGTTTCAGTTTGTTCATCTTTAAAGCGAGGATAGTAATACTATCTACCTAGTAAGAGTTGTTGTGAATGGTTGATGAGATGACCCTATAAAGGACTTGCCTTTATATATACTTGTCTGGATATAGTATTAGTAGTAGTACTCTCAGTAAGTATATACGAGTGTATTCCCCCCCCCCATTTTTTTCTTAATTATTTTATTCTAACATAATTACCGCTTTACCTACAGTTGTAAAACTTATGCAGAGATCCTTGTACACTTTACCCAGGTCTCCCGTTGGTAACATCTTGCAAAACTACAATACAATACAGTATCACAACCAGGATATTGACATTGATACAGTCAGGATACAAAACATTTCCATCATCACAAGGATTCCTCATGTTGCTCGTTTATAGTCATACCCATTCTCCTCTCACCCTGTTCTTTCTTTAATCCCTGGCAACTACTATTCTGTTCTCCATTTCCATAATTTTCTCATTTCAAGCATGTTATATAAAAGTGATCATACAGAATGTAACCTTTTGGGATTGACTTTCTTCATTCAGCATAATTCTCTGGAGAGTCATCCAGATTGATGCATATGTCATTAGTACATTTCTTTTTATAGCTCAATAGAGTTCCATGGTATGGATGTACCACACTTTGTTTAACCATTCACCTTTTGAATGGCATCCAGGTGGTTTCCAGATTTGGGCTATTACAAAGAAAGCTGCTGTAAACATTCATGTACAGGTCTTTGTCTGAATACAAGTCTTTATTTCTCTTGGATAATTGCCCAGGAGTACAATTGCTGGGTTGCATCACAGTCATATGATTTGTTTAAGAAAACACCAAACTGTTTACTGGAGTGGCTATACCATTTTTCATTCCCTCCAGGACTGTATGAATGATGCAGTTTCTTTGCATCCTTGCCAGTGTTTGGTGGTTTCACTGTTGTCTGTTTTATCCATTCTGAAAGGTGTATACTGATACCTCATTGTGGTTTTAGTTTCCATTTCTGTGCTTATTTGCCCTCTGTATATTCTCTTGAAATGTCTTTTGTCATTTTCTTTTTACGGTTGTGTTTTGACACTAGTTCTTTGTCAGATATGTGGTTTTCAAATATTTTCTTCCACTCTGTAGTTTGACTGTTTGACTTTTCAGCCTCTTAATAGGGTCTTTCTTAAAGCAAAAGTTTTAAATTTTAATGACGTTCAATTTATTACTTTCTATGGATTGTGCTTTTGGTGTCACATCTGGTAACTTTTTACCTATCCCTAAGTCCAGAAGATTTTCTCCTGTGATTTTTTTCTAAAAGTTTTATAATATTATGTTTTATATATATATATATTTTTTTTTTGAGACAGAGTCTCACTGTGTCACCCAGGCTGGAGTGCAGTGGTACAATCTTGGCTTACTGCAACCTCTGCCTTGTGGGTTCAAGCAATTCTCCTGCCTCAGCCTCCCAAGTAGCTGGGATTACAGGCGTGCAGCAACACACTCAGCTAATTTTTTGTATTTTTAGTAGAGACGCGGTGTCACCATGTTGGCCAGGCTGTTCTTGAACTCCTGACCTCAAGTGATCCACCCGCCTCGGCCTGCCAGAGTGCTGGGATTATAGGTGTGAGCCACTGCGCCCAGCCTATGTTTTACATTTAAGTCTGTGATCCATTTTGAATTAATTTTTGTATAAGGTGCAAGACTTAGGTCAAGGTTCATTTTTTGCCTATAAATGTCCACTTGCTCCAGCACGAATTGTTTAAAAAGCAATCTTTCCTCCATTTAATTGCTTTTGTGGAATATTTGTGTAGGTCTGTTTCTGGGTTTTCTGTTATGTTCCATTGATCTATATTTCTATCCCTCTACCAATACCACGGTCTCAATTATAGCTATCTAATAAGTCTTAAAATTGGGTAGACCAGTTCTTCTTACTTTACTCTTCTCAAAATTGTTTTAAATATATTAGTTTCTGTACATTTCCATATAAAATTTAGGATAGTCTTATCTATACCTACAAAAAAATCTTGCTGGGATTTTGATAGGGATTATTTTAAACTTGTGTAGCAGTTTGGTCTCCACTGACACTGCAGAACTTCATTACTGGTCGGTTGGTTGGTTTGAATGTCCAGGATCCCTCCAGGGCCTTCTCTGATTCTACACTAGTGGAGTGTGTTGGGGTGCTTGATTGTAGGTAGAAGTCAAAGCTCTCCCCACTTGGCCTTTGTAGCGTGCCTGGGGGTGGGATTACAGTTTTGTGTGTGTATGTGTGTGTGTGTGTGTTTGTGTTTGGCTGGAGTAGAATGATTATTATCTAAAACTTTTCTGTCTTCCTAGGCTGCCCTTTGTATAGTTCTTTAACGAGAAAGCAGGCTTTTACTGGGGGGTTTTATTGTTGGCATCTCTTGCCATTTCTGATTGCTGGGATCTTTAGTTCCATGTCTGAGCTGTAGGAGGCAGAAGAAAACCCAAGGAACTCATCATCATATTCCTTGGATCCTGAGGTTCGTAGCCAGTCTGCCTTATGCTTGTTTTATATATAATGTCCAGAGTTTTATTTGTATTTTGCTGGCGGGGCAGGGAAAAATGTGCTTATCTTCTTGCAAGCTGTGTCCACATTTTCTTCTTTTAATTATAAAAATTTTGAATATTTAGAAAAGTCGTATAGGATAATTAACATGAACCTATCTAGTTTCTAGTTTTAAGAGTTGTAAATGCTTTTCAGTATGTCTTAATCTATTTTTTCTTCTTTTTTGAGATGGAGTTTTGCTCTGTTGCCCAGGCTGGAGTGCAGTGGTGCACTCTCGACTCACTGCAACCTCTGCCTCCTGGGTTCCAGCGATTCTCCTTCCTCAGCCTCCCAAGTAGCTGAAACTGCAGGTGTACACCACCATGACTGGCTAATTTTGTACTTTTAAAAGAGATGGGGTTTCACCATGTTGGCCAGGCTGGTCTCAAACGCCTGACCTCAAGTTATGCGCCCACCTCCCCAAAGTGCTGGGATTACAGGCATAAGCCACCCAAAGTGCTGGGATTACAGGCATAAGCCACTGTGGCTAGCCAGTCTATTTTTTCTGAGGTCCTTTTAAAGTAAATTATAGACATAATGACATTTCACTTTTAAATATTCAATATGCATCTCTAAAAAATAAAATTTTTGAATATAAGGACAATACTTTATATCGAATGATTTATAATAACTTCTTCATATTATCTAATATCCAGCTTATATTCTGATTTCCCTAGTTATTCCCAAAATTTCTTATAGCTTGACAGACAAAGAAGATACAATCAAGAACATGAACTGCATTTAGTTGTTAGGCTTTTACGCTTCCCGTTATCTGAAACAGTTCCTCTCCTACTTTTTCCTACTTGACATTGATTTGTTGAAGAAATAGTTCCTGTTGAACCTTGGAATGTCCCATTGTCATTAGGGTTTTGTCTGATTGTTTCATTGTGTTTCTTTTTTCAATATACCCAAGATAGTACTTCATCCTTGTGTTTCTTTATCTCTTGTATTTTCTATAAATTTGAAGTTAGATCCAAAGGCTTGATTAGATTCAAATTTGGTGAGAATATTTCATAAATGATGCTACGCTAAGCAGATTTTCATAAGTTGATTTTATTTATAACTTTTATGTGGTAGAGAATATGCCTTCTGCATCCTGTGATACACTACTGGATGACATCGAAGATATCGTGTCTCAGGAAGATTCAAAACCACAAGATAGGCATTTTGTAAGAAAGGATGTTGTCCCGAAGGTACGAAGGCGAAATACCCAAAAATATTTGCAAGAGGAAGAAAACAGTCCACCAAGTGACAGGTAAGCTTTTTTCCTTCAAATTATATTCATTTTCTTTTTTTTTTCTTTTGAGACAGAGTCTTGCTCTGTCGCCCAGGCTGGAGTGCAGTGGTGTGATCTCGGTTCACTGCAACCTCCTCCTCCTGGATTCAAGCGATTCTCCTGCCTCTGCCTCCCTAGTAGCTGTGATTACAGGCACACACCACCATACCTGGCTATTTTTTGTATTTTTAGTAGAGATGGCCATGTTGGCCAGGCTGGTCTTGAACTCCTAACCTCAGGTGATCTGCCCACCTTGGCCTCCCAAAGTACTGGGATTACTGGCCTGAGCCACTGAGCACGGCCGAAATTATATTCATTTTCATTCCAGGGAGAAGCTGACGCTACTGGTCTGTGTGATATATATAATGTCTCTTCATTAGAATCTTTGAACTTTTGATAGGAAATACAAGTTGAGTATCACTTATCTGAAATGCTTGAGACCAGAAGTGTTTCAGATATCACATTTTTTTTTTTTTTGGATTTCGGAATATTTGCATTACATACTTTCCAGTTGAGTATTCCTAATCCAAACATCTGAAATGCTCCAGTGAGCATCCTCTGAGTATCATTTTGGCACTCAAAAAGTTTCAGATTTTAGAGCATTGTGGATTTTGAATTTTTGAATTAAAGAAACTCAACCTGTATGTAGATTTTTTTTTATTTGAATGATTTTAAATTTGGCAAGGTAATTGGTTAAAAAGAAATGAGATGTCAAATTGGATGTTCCTAGAAGATAGCCTCGGGCAATAGGGATCTCTTGGATATTACTGTAGTTGATATGTAAGTCTGTGTTATTTCCAAATAAAATTTTTACGAGAGTTTGTGATTCTTATGAGACAGTAGTATTTTGGACATTTGAATTTTCTTAGCTGATTTTCAAATACCTGTGGATCAGGTAAAGGCAGTGGGCACAAATAAATTATTGCCCTATTTACACTATTATAGTAGATCTCTAGTCCGTGAAATTTTGATACAACCTAACCAGAAAGGATAATGTAATTATATGGTTTTAATAAGCCTATATTTGTTTATCTAGTCAACTGCTGAACTTTATAATCTGCTTATTTTGTTGGGAAACTAAGCTTTTAAATTCTTGGAATTTAAAATTTGCTTATATTTTAATGACTGAAGTTTATAAAATTTCTCCTAAATGTGTCCTTAAGGTAATTTTTATTTACTTATAAATTATTAGAGCAATCCAAGTTGAAAGTCCTTTTTTTCCCCTAAAAGTACTACCTTATTTTTAGAACTCTGATTTTATAGAGTGCTTTTAATAATGCTTTAGGATGACGGTTTTTAACTTTGATTAAGTTATTTATATCTGTAAGTTTTAAGGAAGCTACAGATTGCAACTAGTACGTAGGAATCTGTAAACAGACATACTTTTCTTTATTTGCCATTGCTGCTAGAACCACTTTCTTTCCTATTGTTATTTTTGTGTACCTTTCCAGGAGTTGAACTTAGCGTTAGTAAGTTAGTAGTATGAATTTAAAATGCAATTCAGAGAAAAAGGAGATTTTTTTATGTGGAGTGTTAACTTCTTAGAATTCTGTGGTTATTTTATCTTGATTTTAGACTTTTGATATAACAACAGATTTTGAGTTAAGTTGGTGCGTTTAATGAATAGCTTTTGAATGGATTGTAGTGAGTTTGTTTTTTGTGTAATATATCTTAAAATCATCTAGTGGTTTTTATTTTAAAAATAACTCAATGAGGTTGGGTGTAGTAGTGGCTCACGCCTGTAATTCCAGCACTTTGGGAGACAAGGTGGGAGGATCACTTGAGCCCAGGAGTTCAAGATCAGCCTGGACAGCATAGTGGGCCACTGTCTCTACAAAAAATAAAAAAAATTAACAGGTGTGTTGGTGCATGACTGTAGTCCCAGCTACTTGGGAGGCTGAGATGGGAGGATCCCTTAGGCCTGGGAGGTTGAGGTTGCAGTGAGCTGTGGTCACACAGCTGCACTGCAGCCTGGGCAACAGAGCGAGACCCTGGATCAAAAAAAAAAAAATCACTCAATGAAACTTACTTTTTTTTTTAATTGATTCCTTAACAGCACTATTCCAGGCATACAGAAAATTTGGATACGAACATGGGGTTGTTCTCATAATAATTCAGATGGAGAATATATGGCTGGACAGCTAGCTGCTTATGGCTATAAAATTACAGGTAATGAGATCTATAATATATTTTATTGATTAAATTTTTCAGAATTAAGTTTTTTAGAGATAAATA
This sequence comes from Pan paniscus, assembly GCF_029289425.2. Classification (NCBI taxonomy): domain Eukaryota; kingdom Metazoa; phylum Chordata; class Mammalia; order Primates; family Hominidae; genus Pan; species Pan paniscus. The sequence continues at coordinate 35,183,111 of NC_073254.2, forward strand.
GCCTAGCAGTTAAAGGGTATTTTAGCATGACAGTGATTTTAAGGTGAAACACTGATAGTTATTACACATTTTGTAGATAACCATGGATGTCATATTTAAAAAAACTTTTTATTTTGAAATAAGTTTAGACTTTCAGAAAAGTAGTAAAATTAGAGAGTTCACATATGCCCATCACCAAGCTTCCCTTGATATTAACATCTTACATAGTTGTAATATCATTAATAAACCAGGAAATTAACATTAGTGCATTTCTGTTATCTAAACTGTAGATCGTATTTGAATTTTACCAGTTTTCCCATTAACTTCCTTTTTCTGTCCCAAGATCTAATCTTGGGTCCCACCTTACATTTAGTTTCATGTCCCCTTAGTTTCCTCCAATCTGTGACAGTTTCTTAATTGTTTCTTGTCTTCTGTGACCTTGACACTTCTGAAGAAAACATTTCCTTGATATTTCTGATGAAAATGATTATTATGTAGAATGTCCTTCAACTTGAATTGGTCTTTTTCTCATGATTAGAATGAGGTTCTGGGTTTTTGGCAAGCAGAGAACAGAAGCGATACTATATTTTTCTCAGTGCGTCATATCGGGGTCATGATGTCAGTGTGTCTTATACTGGTACACTAACCCATGTCTGCTAGGTTTCTTTCCAATACAGTCACTGTTTTTCTCATTACAACTAATAAAAATCCTATTTCTCCTCAACCTTTGGCTTGTTAATTTTAGTATCTACTGGTGGATCTTGTCTGCAACAGTTATTACTGTGGTGTTTACTTAATGGTGATTTTCTGCTATCTTGTTTTCTTTACATTTATATTTATTTATTTATTTATTTATTTACTTTGAGATGGGGTCTCTTTGTGCCCCATTCTGGAGTGCAGTGGCACGATCTCAGCTCACTGCATCCTCTGCCTCCCGGGTTCAAGCGATTCTTCTGCCTCAGCCTCCCAAGTAGCTGGGATTACAGGCATATGCCACCATGCCTGGCTAACTTTTGTATTTTTAGTAGAGACGGGGTTTCACCATGTTGGCCAGGCTAGTCTCGAACTCCTGAGCTCAAGTGATCCACTCGCCTCGGCCTCCCAAAGTGCTGGGATTACAGGCGTGAGCCACCGTGCCCAGCCTTCTCTTTACATTTATTAATTGGAGTTTTTCTCTAAGGAAGAGCTGTCCATTCTTCTCCATCTTAATTAATTAATTAATTTTTTTTTTTTAGACAGAGTCTCGCTTTGTTGCCCAGGCTGGAGTACAGTTTTGTGATCTCGGCTCACTGCAACCTCCGCCTCTGGGGTTCAAGGGATTCTCCTGCCTCAGCCTCCCAAGTAGCTGGGATTACAGGCATGCGCCACCACACCAGGCTAATTTTTTGTATTTTTTAGAGATGGGGTTTCGCCATGGTAGCCAGGCTAGTCTAGACCTCTTGATCTCAGGTGATTTACCTGCCTTGGCCTCCCAAAGTGCTGGGATTACAGGCATGAGCCACTGCGCCTGGCCCGTCTTAGTTATTTCTATCAGTACAGACTCATGGATATTTATTTTATCCTGTGGATATAGTCTGATACTATCATTATGTATTATGCTGCTTGTTGTTCCAATCTTGGCCATTAGGATCTTGTTCAGGCTGGCTCCTGTGTCTTTTCAGCATGCCCCCATCCTTTTTTTGAGCACTTCTTTATTTCCTGGCACCACAAAATGTTCTAATCTCTCATATTTTCCCTTCCCCAGTCTTGGAAGCAACCAGTTTTCCAAGGAGTCCTGATTTTTTTCATTAAGAGAATGGCATTTAGAAAAGGGGATCTGGGCAGTCAATATGCTTGCTCGTTGCCACCGTGAGGTGTCGCTGTTGTGAGGTCCTCTTGGGGGATGGAGCTAGGAATTATGTATGAATAGTTACCCACACATATGCACGCATCTGTAGCTGTTTCTGTATCTATTATGTGTACTAAATGGAACTATAATTCGAATGCTTTGTGACAGGCACTGACCCGGTGCTTTATGTATGTTATCTTGCTTAGTCCTTGAGTAGGAGGAAATATTGGCACCCCTACTTTACAGTTGAGAAAGGAGAGGTTGTGTCTTTTTTTTTTTGAGACAGAGTCTTGCTCTGTCTCCCAGGCTGGAGTGCAGTGGCACGATCTTGGCTCACAGCAAGCTCCGCCTCACGGTTCAAGGGATTCTCCTGGCTCAGCTTCCCGAGTAGCTGGGACTTCAGGTGCCCGCCACCATGCCTGGCTAATTTTTCGTATTTTTAGTAGAGACAGGGTTTCACCGTGTTAGCCAGGATGGTCTCAATCTCCTGACCTCGTGATCCACTCGCCTTGGCCTCCCAAAGTGCTGGGATTACAGGCGTGAGCCACTGTGCTCGGCCTGAGAGGTTGCGTCTTATCTTAAATCACATATGCAGTGAAGTCCTTTGTCACTTCCAAACACTGCTCCTGACCATTGTTCTGTGCCTCATGGCTGCCTTTGCATGTGTAATTGGCAAGTCCTAGCTATAAGACAGCATATAATGATTAAGGAGGATTGGAAACCTAGTCCTTGTATCACCCTTTTTCCTTCAGTAACTAAAATATCTTTTTTTTTTTTTGAGACGGAGTCTCGCTCTGTCACCCAGGTTGGAGTGTAGTGGTGCAATCTCAGCTCACTGCAAGCTCCGCCTCCTGGGTTCATGTCGTTCTCCTGCCTCAGCCTCCCGAGTAGCTGGGACTACAGGTGCCCACCACCATGCCTGGCTAATTTTTTTGTATTTTTTTAGTAGAGACGGGGTTTCACCGTGTTAGCCAGGATGGTCTCGATCCCTTGACCTCGTGATCCACCTGCCTCGGCCTCCCCAAGTGCTAGGATTACAGGTGTGAGCCACCGCGCCCGGCCTAAAATACCTTATGTTATTAATTTTGTATTTTTTATAACATATTCTTTAGATGGCAAAATGAGTCTTAATATTTCTGTCCTTTAAGTTAAAAATGGTCAAAATATGCTTTCAGAATTACTTCTCTATATTCATTAGTAATTTTTAGTATAATTTAGCCTGGGCTTGCCTTACCATATTCTGATGGTGTAGTTTGAGTATTAAGAAAATAGAATTTATTTATTGATTTATATTTATTTATTTTTGAGACAGGTCTCACTATGTTTGCCCAGGCTGGCCCCAAGCTCCTGGGCTCAAGTGGTCCTTCTACCTCAGCCTCCCAAGTAGCTGGGACTACAGTTGTGTGCTTGGCTAAGAAAATACCCTAAGGAAAAAAAAAAAAAAAAAAAGGCTGGGTGTGTTGGCTCATGCCTGCTGTAATCCCAGCACTTTGGAGGCCGAGGCGAGAGGGTGGGAGGGTCACTTGAGCCCAGTAGTTTGAGACCAGTGTTGGCAACATAGTGAGACCCTGGCCCTGCAAAAATATTTAAAAAGTAGCCAGGTGTGTTGGTCTTTGCCTGTAGTCCCAGTTACTTGAGAGGATGAGGTGGCAGGATTGCTTGAGCCTGAGAGGTAGAGGCTGCAGTGAGCTGTTCTGTGCACAGCACTTCAGCCTGGGCAACAGAGTGAGATCCTATCTCAAAAAAAAAAAGGCCCTGAGATAATTTCCTAAAACATAAGGAAAATCAGATATTGACTTTTTCTATGTCATATTAAATATCTAATACATTTTAATTAAATTTTAATCCATTAGCAGTTTGTGTTTGGTCTTGTAACAGTACTTGTCTGTATAAAATAACAGTCCTGGTATGTTTATACAAGAATATTAGGTTTTGTTTTACACACCTAATTTTGTTTCTTATTTGGGAATAGTTAAAAAGAGAAAATAAGGAAGTAATTACTTGAATGGGAATTTTTTTTTTTTTTTGCTAATGTAGCATAGTCTGTTGCTTTTATATATTATATGTATTTGTATTAATTTTATAAACTATTGATTGTTCCTACTTTAGAAATTCATGGTTGTTAATTCCAGCCTGGCTTGCATGCAGCAGACTGTGGGAATACTTTCTTCACTAGTCTAGGTGCTATAGGCCCAGGAAATATAAACAGAATTAGCTTTGATAAGACATTTAAGAAGTAAATCTCTACAGATTTTATATTTAAAGATTTGATATGAATGACTTCTGGATTACCTATGCCAGTAGTCACTTTCATTACTATGGAATAATGAGAATGTATAAAGTTTATTATGGCTTACTAATTGATAATGTTTTCATTAATCAAATGGAAACCTAAAATATTAAATGTATAACATAAACTAGGTATAAAATATACCTTATGTATAATGTATAGGGAGTTTATTGAAAACAGTATGCAGATAAATTATATCAAAATTAGTTCTCAGTAGTCATAGATATTTTTATCATTTGGGGAAGAAAGATTATGTGGGTATGTATTTGAAATTGCTGCTTTTAAATATGCAAATTCAGGATATAATTATTCTGTATTAATACTTCATAAGGCCAGGTGTGGTGGCTCACGCCCATAATCCCAGCACTTACGAGGCCGAGGTGGGCAGATCACCTGAGATCAGGAGTTTGAGACCAGCCTGGCCAATGTGGCAAAACCCCGTCTCTACTAAAAATACAAAAATTAGCCAGGTGTGGTGGCACACACCTGTAATCCCAGCTACTCGGGAGGCTGAGGCAGGAGGATTGCTTGAACCCAGGAGGCGGAGGTTGCCATGAGCTGAGATTGCCCCACTGCATTCCAGCCTGGGTGACAGAGTGAGACACTGTCTCAAAAAACACAAACAAAAACAACAGCTTCATAAAGCGAACTGTCAGAGCAGTTTGCTGTTGTTCATTGCCTCTTTTCAAACCCTTTTTTATTTTGAAGAAAAAGGTGGCTCATAACTTTTTTGTTACATAGTCTCACTCCGCCGCCCAGGCTGGAGTGCAGTAGCACCATCTCGGCTTACTGCAACCTCTGCCTTCTGGGTTCAAATGATTCTCCTGCCTCGGCCTCCTGAGTAGCTGGGATTACCGGTGTGCGGTACCATGCCTGACTGATTCTTGTATTTTTAGTAGCGATGGGGGTTTTGCCATGTTGGCCAGACTGGTCTCTAACTCCTGGCCTCAAGCGGTCTGCCCGCCTTGGCCTCCCAAAGTGTTGGGATTACAGGCGTGAGCCACCGTGCTCGGCCAGCTTTTAAATGATTCTCCTGCCTCAGCCTCCTGAGTAGCTGGGATTACAGGTGTGCAGTACCATGCCTGACTAATTTTTGTATTTTTAGTAACGATGGGGTTTTGCCATGTTGGCCAGACTGGTCTAACTCCTGGCCTCAAGTGGTCTGCCCGCCTTGGCCTCCCAAAGTGCTGGGATTACAGGCATGAGCCACCGTGTTTGGCCAACTTTTAAATAAACTGTTACAAAATCGTGCCTGCTTGTCTCTCATTCAAAGAATAAAACTTACTGAGGAGAAATGATGTTAGCCCCTAAAACTCAGAACAATTACTTGTATCGTGGGTACATGGATATGTGATATAATTAGATTAGTATCTTGGGAAGCAATTAAACTTTCCCTGTGAGCACCATGGCTTTTTAAAGAAATGAATGTGTTCTCCAAGTAGGCAATTTTTGTAGATTAAACTTTTTTTCCAGTCATCTTTTGTTTATTGTTTTTGGATTATTTCTTTGGGAGATGTTGGTAAATTGTTTTCAGTGTGCTCATTGGTGGCAAATCTTCATATCTTGAGAATACATTTAGTGTTAGAAAATGGCCACAGGTCATTTGAGGCCAAATCTGGTGAATAAAATATGTGCTATGATGTTGCACAATGCTGTTCTAGTTGAGAATAAATTTTGTCTTAAGTGATTCTGAAATCAGTTCTTAAAGAGTTTTGAAAGAGTAGCTGTGATTCTTACACGTTTTTGGTCTCTTCAGAACCTCACAATCCTTACACAATTTTGTTAAGGAATTCGTAACCACTCCCTAGCCTGATAGTGGAATAAAGGTTTAGGCTTCCAAGGTGACTGCTTTGGGAACAGCCCTCATTTAGATACAGCTGTGTTAGATACAGCTGTGTTATGTTTAGTTTGCAGCCATGCCTGGTGTGAATGAATATTGTATGTGTTTTTTGGTTAGTTGGAAAAAAAAGTCCATCCAAAGACCATTGACTGAGGCTGTGGTTCATAAACACTGAAGAGTAATGGTGTTATGTGTACGAAATATTTGTGGACATGCTTACCTAAGTCAGAATAGAGTGTTTAGCCTGGGTGCCCACATTTTCAGAGCAGTTATTTAAAAATTGATGAGCTGTTAACATTCTTGATAGTTTCTTTGTATATGTGTTTATAGTTTATTCATTTGGCAAACATTCTCTGAACATGACATATGTTACAGAGTAGAGTGCTAAAGAGGTGTAAAGATATGAAATTGAACTAGCCATGGATTCCAGCAGACAAGAAGTTTATTCTTTTTTGGCAAAGGAAAGGCCTTCATATTCTGTGTTAAATCCTAGAAGTTGTTTTAGGAAATACTTAAGCTCATAATGTATTCTTTCACTTTTTGTAATATGGGAGGTAGGACCTGCTTTATTTTTTTATTTTTATTTATTTTTATTATTTTCCGAGATGGAGTCTTGCTCTGTTGCCCAGGCTGGAGTGCAGTGGCACGATCTGGGCTTACTGTATCCTCCGCCTCCTGAGTTCAAGCAATTCTCCTGCCTCAGCCTCCTGAGTAGCTGGGATTACAGGCATGCACCACCACGCTCAGCTAATTTTTGAATTTTTAGTGGAGACGGGGTTTCACCTTGTTGGTCAGGCTGGTCTCAAACTCCTTACCTAGTGATCTACCCATCTTGGCCTCCCAAAGTGCTGGGATTACAGGTGTGAGCCACTGTGCCCAGCCAGAGTTGTTTTTTTTTTTTTTTGAGACGGAGTCCTGCTCTTTTGCCCAGGCCAGAGTGCAGTGGCGCTATCTTAGCTCGCTGCAAGCTCCGCCTTCCAGGTTCACACCATTCTCCTGCCTCAGCCTCCCGAGTAGCTGGGACTACAGGCACCTGCCACCACGCCCGGCTAATTTTTTGTATTTTTAGTAGAGACGGGGTTTCACCGTGTTAGCCAGGATGGTCTCGATCTCCTGACCTCGTGATCCGCCTGCCTTGGCCTCCCAAAGTGCTGGGATTACAGGCATGAGCCACCGCGCCCGGCCCTAGCCAGAGTTTTAAAATATGTAACCCTTATTAGAAGCCTTTCTCGTTTTTTTTTGGTGGAAAGAAGGGGGTATATATCCCACTGCAGTCTATACCACAGGAACATGCTCAGTCTGTTAATTTCAGTGCTGAGTTGGGATTTGAAAGTAAGCTGTTTCTTGGCCGGGTGCGATCGCTGTCGCCTGTAATCCCTGCACTTTGGGCGGCCTAGGCAGGTGGATCTCCTGAGGTCAGGAGTTCGAGACCAGCCTGGCCAACATGGTGAAGCCCCGTCTTTACTAAAAATACAAAAATTAGCCTGGTATGATAGTGCATGCCTGTAATCCCAGCTACTAGGAAGGCTGAGGCAGGAGAATAGCTTGAACCTGGAGGGCAGAGGCTGCAGTGAGCTGAGATTGTGGCACTGCACTCCAGCTTGGGTAACAAGACTGAAACTCTGCCTCAAAAAAAAAAAGTAAGCTGTTTCTTCAGTTATAGATAGCAGTGTCAGCAGAGTGCTACCTGGTCCATTCCTACCTCCTTAATCATAAGTATAAAGTAATTGATCCAGTGGAACCTCAATAGGATATTTTTGGAAATTCTAGTGGATTCAATGAAAGAATCATCAACTATCTTAGTATAGGGCTGTTAACTTATACTTTCTACACATAACTCTTTAATCTAGCTTTCTTGCTCCTTTACTATCACCATGATTATTTACATTTATATAGTGTCTTACAGTTTGTAACATACATTTAGCTCTGCTAATTTTGTATAGCTTGTACCTGAAGATAAAGGAAAAACAAAATGTTAACTTAGGCCTTACAGAAATTATTTAAAAACATCCTGACATAGGCCAGGTGTGGTGACTCACACCTGTAATCCCAGCACTGTGGGAGGCTGAGGCGGGCAGATCATGAGGTTAGGAGATCGAGGCCATCCTGGCTAACACGGTGAAATCCCATCTCTACTAAAAGTACAAAAAAATTAGCCGGGCATGGTGGTGGGCGCCTGTAGTCCCACCTACTCGGGAGGCTGAGGCAGGAGAATGGCGTGAACCTGGGAGGCGGAGCTTGCAGTGAGCTCAGATCATGCCACTGTACTCCAGCCTGGGCAACAGAAAGAACGAGTCTCCATCTCAAATAAATAAATAAATAAATAAACAAATGAAAAATAAATAAATACATAAATAAATAAAAATCCTGACATTAAGGTTTCTGACTTAAAATTATATGTGTAAGTAATAAGTATTTACAGTGAAGTGTTTAGTTATATATTGAATAGAACTTTTAAAAAATGTAACCCAGGGTTTTCTTGCCAAAATTCTTTATTCTGTAGCCAAAGATGATGTCTGTTGTTAATATCTTAAGTTTCTGAAGTCTACCTGGAATTATAGTGCAAGTAAATTGTAGTCTGATCCTGTGTAGTATCTGTAATGCAAGGTGTGATCATCAGCTTATAGATATAGTTGAATCTTAGCATTATTCTAAGGCTTGGAAGTTAAACATAGAATTATATACAGAGAAACAAAGCCTTTCATACATTAAAATAGAAACTATTTCTGCTGATCTGTAAAATGTCCTTCTTGTGGATATTTTCAGATAATTTTCCAAGCTTTTACTATATATATGTATACATAATGTATATATATGTGAATACATATATATGTTTTATGTACTGCAAAACTGTAGTCTCAAGATCATTATTTAAAAGTACATCCTTAACATGGCTGGGCACGGTGGCTCATGCCTCTAATCCCAGCACTTTGGGAGGCTGAGGCAGGAGGATCGCCTGAGGTCAGGAGTTTGAGACCAGCCTGGCCAACATGGTGAAACCCCATCTCTACTAGAAATACAAAAATTAGCCGGGTGTGGTGGTGCATGCCTGTAATTCCAGCTACTCAGGAGGTTGAGGCAGGAGAATTGCTTGAACCTGGGAGGCGGAGGTTCCAGTGAGCGGTGATCACACCACTGCACTCCAGCTTGGGTGAGAGAGTGAGTGAGACTCCGTCTTAAACAAACAAACAAACAAACAAACAAACACATCAAACAAACAAACATCCTTAACTTGCCAGTAATTCACTCTTACTTTTCTTCCTGTGGAAATGTGCTTATGTTAGGTTATTTGCATGAACTGAGATTATTAAGTTCTAATATTTTTCTACACATTTTGGCCACTATTATTTCATGTAGAAAGTTGAGAGAATTTTATTCAAAGCTGCCTTTGTGTGAGGATCTGATAGCATAGAGGTAGTAGAAATAGACATTTTTTAAGGGGTAACTCCCAACAAAATAAAAGCGAAGTACCAGTTGTGGCAGGGATGACAATGGTTATTGGATCACCGAGCTGTATTCTTTCTATCAGCTCTCTCCAAGGGACTCAGCTTTCTAGGAGGGGGAGATGGAAATCTTAAAGAGGTTTGATAGCTTCCCTACCTTTTATCTGCCCAGACAACAAAAATAAAACAGCTCACAATGTTAGGATTTGGGGTGATAAATTAATTTGGAGATATCTAAATGTAAAATGAGATTTCTGGGCACATGGCAGTGCGGTCTGTATAATAAACAACTGGGATTGAAACAGTAAGTGCATGAACTAGACAGACTCTTTTTGACCAGACCTTGTGTTATAGGTGAATGAAATTTGGGAATCCTATACTTGGAATTCTGGAATGGCTAGCCTGGGCCAGGAAAAATCACTTTGTAATCTAAGAAGGAATTGAGTTAAGAAGATTTGTTCATCACACCACATTTCCATGTTGTTGAGGAAAATAGATTGGCAGTGGTGACAAGGTCAAGGATGTGTTGTTTGAAGTTGTGGAAGATAAGCAGCAATTTAAAGGCGTTACAATACATTTTTAAGAGTGGAAATTGCATTGAAGAGTGGAAGAAAAGTCGACCTAAGAGAATTAGGGCATGTTGTTCGCCCAGGCTGGTCTTGAACTCCTGAGCTCAACCAATCCACCTGCCTCGGCCTCCCAAAGTGCTGGGATTACAGGCGTGAGCCACCGTGGCTGGCCCTTAATGTGTTTTAAAAGGATGTTTAATACTCTTCATTACTGTGTTATGCAATAGTTGCATGATGATTTTTCTGATCTCCACATTCTATTTTTTTTCTTTTTAAAATGGAGCACAGAAGTACTTAGTTTCTGATATTTTTCCATCTTGGCCCAGTAATTTCCTTTTTTTTTTGTTATTTTATGAAGCACAAAACTAAATATTTTTGAACCAAGAGACTACTGTGTGGTATTAATTTTGATTTTGTACTAAATTTATGTTATTTACACAAATCAAATAGTATCAACCTTAAAATTTTTTTAAGCAATATTTTTCTTATGTTTGAGAGTTAACATGTATGGTTGATTAGAATCTTCACCTTCTAAAGGGATTAAGGAAAAATCTCATTCACTGTTGTGAATTCTAAAATGTTTTGGTTCCAAGTCCTAGTTTTTCTTACCCTGGTATTATGTCCAAAATGAATGCCTAGTAAAAGTTAGTAACTCTCATGGCAATTAAAGTATTTTGATAATGTTTATAAGTTCTTGTTCTCAATTTTGCCGCTAGTAAAGATGTGGGAGAAGTTAATCTTTTTTTGTTGTCTTTCTTGTGAACTTAAAGATCATTTTTCATCCTGTTCAACCTTTGGCCTGACCTTTTCAGGTCACTAAATGTCTGGTTTGCACTTCTTGTAGCATGTGAGAAATAATACTTCAAAATTCAAGTGTAATTGTATTAATTTTTGTGAATAAACTGCTATGGAGTGCTGAAGTGTGTTAAGATGCTTAGTCTTTTCAGAATTACTGGCATTATGGTATTGAACTTAAAATATTTTATGTTTATAATATTTTAGAATTTTCATGAGTCAGATAAACATATACCCAGATTTTCAGAAACTTGACATTTGCTTAATTGCTTAATAATTCACATCAGGCTTAGAGATTTGTGAAATATTTTTGGGATAATTTATTTAGAAATAGCGTGTGTTTAAATATTAATTTTCTTTTTTAAGAAAATGGGCAGATGATAAATTACCATGAAAGCTTCATTTAAAAATCTGTTTTTAGTATTGTCTTCTTTAATTTTGGGGAGAAAAAACTTCTGAGATGTTAACAATTGAACATGTAGTGTTGGCTCTTTTTGGCCTTCAATTTAAAATTGTCATGTGTTTGGATTAAAGACATGATGTATTTTTAGCTATTGGGCAAGAGATGGCAATATTGCATTACATGATCACTGCAGTTACACTATTATATATGAAAGTGAATTTCATGTTACAAATGTTCTTCTAATGCAATTATTAGGCGTCATTAAATTAGTTTACACTTTATTTCTTCTGATTGATTTTTTAAAAAACTTTTTAGCAGTATTTATATAAAAATTGGACAAATTGACCCTTTCAGAGGCAGTATGACCCTTTCAGAGGCAGTATGATCTTGTGCAGATACCTGTCTGCAATATGTGTGCTGAACAGATGTGAAAATTATTTAGTCACTGGCTTACTGCTTGACACCTTCATTGCTCTGTTGCCCTGACTGTGCTTGTCCTAGAATCTGGTTGTTGTCCTCTTTGTGCATAGGAGCATATGAAGGTGGGAGTTTTTGAATTTGAGGACAAACATTTGTTACCTTTAATACTACATTGCTTTCATACTCACTAAAAACTAACCTTTGCATAGTATGCAACTTGTATAGCTTATTAATCTTCGAGTCTATTAACATATAATATGGTTAAAGAGGCTTAATAATAAAACAGAATGTAGTAAACTACTGCATTTAAAAATTTCCCACCAATTCCTACTTTACCAGCGTATGTTTGATGGTTAAGGGTGAAGTGATTTGAATATCTCAGGATTTGCAGAGACTTTGCTTTTACCTCTTCTTTCATTGTAGCTTGGTCATTCTCAAATTTGAGTTTCTAAGGACTTTTAAAGTGTTATGTATGCTAATCCATGTATATATTATTTTTATGATTGATTAAGGACTTTTTTGGGAAGAGTTGTGGCTATACATGATTTTTACCTAATCTAATCATTTTTGATTCAAACTCCTTGCATAAAATGTAGCTCTGCTTAGCACTGCTGCCATTAGCTTATTTCTGCTGGCTTAGAGTGACGTCTCGGCTAGTTCCTGTGTTAAGATAATTTAACTGGTTTACATTTTCTTTTTTATGATGTGTGAGTTCTTTCTGTCTTTCTCATCTTTACCTTTGACGTGTCAGAGACACTGTTGCTTAGTTATTAAGAACAGACTGTCAGCCGGGCGCAGTGGCTCATGCTTGTAATCCCAGCACTTTGGGAGCCCGAGGGGGGCGGATCACCTGAGGTCAGGAGTTCGAGACCAGCCTGGCCAACATGGTGAAACCCCATCTCTACTAAAAATAAAAAAATTAGCTGGGCTTGGTGGTGCGTGCCTGTAATTCCAGCTACTGAGGAGGCTGAGGCATGAGAATCGCTTGAACCCAGGAGGTGGAGATTGCAGTGAGCTGAGATCACACCACTGCACTCCAGCCTGGGCGACAGAGCAAGACCATCTCAAAAAAGAAAAAAAAAAAAAAAAGAACAGACTGTAGCCAGCTCTTAATATTAAGCCAGACTGTAAAACCAACTACCATCATTTATTAGCTATATAACTTTCATAATATCTCTGTGTCTTAGTATCCTTATTAAATGAAGATGGCAATGGTAGTCCTTTCTGAAGATTAAATGAATCAGTATATGTAAAGTGGTCAACTTTGTATTTTAGTATTATAATAATTATTAGATATGATACCTGGCACAAAGTAGTAATTCAGGTTTTTTTTTATGTGCATTAGTGAACAAGTAAAAACAAGTATATTTCTTGAATATAATGTATAGAAGTAATTTTATTCTTTTTAAGTTAGAGGAAAAATTAAAGTATATTCCAAAGGTTAGATAAATGCAGTGTGTATGGGAATCCCTTGAGTTTTTCAGTAAAATTCTATTTAGGTGGCTGTCAAGTCCAGTCTGCATAGTCTTGACATGTCTTGGATAAGATCCTTATACTATCACTTTTCCTGTCATGGACACTACAAATTATATTGAATCAGAAATCTAATTTAATCCATTCTTATTCAATTGGAAGCAGTAATTGCTTTCAATTTAATGGGATTGGATTCAGTATTAGAAATTTTGATGTCCCTTCAAACTTAATACAATATGGTTATATATATTTCCATTTATTTGTGTGTGTTCCCGTGCCATCGCAGAGAGATGATCTTGGAGTATTACTTGTATTCACTTGAGTTATTTGCAACGGTTGGTAAAGAGGCATATTGTAAGGGTGGGAATGAGAGTGGCATTCTCTTTGTTTTTTTTCTTTTCTACCCATGGAATAATGAAGAGAGAAATAATAAGGGCCTTCAAAATGGGATTTCCATCCACTCAAAAATAAGGAAAGGAAATTTAGAGTCTCTAGAGAAGATCTGGAATGCTATTTACTCTTGAGGGTAAACAGCATCTAGCCCTACTAAAAATGAAAAAAGGAGAGCCTGGGGGTGAAATTAAATCCATCAAAAAATTCACTGTTGGTCAGGCCTGGTGGCTCACGCCTGTAATCCCAGGCTGAGGCGGGCGGATCACTTGAGGTCAGGAGTTCCAGAAGAGCCTGACCAACATGGTGAAACCTCGTCCCTACTGAAAATACAAAAAAAATTAATCGGCTGTGGTGGTGGGCGCCTGTAATCCCAGCTACTCGGGAGGCTGAGGCAGAAGAATTGCTTTGACCTGGAAGGTGGAGGCTGCAGTGAGCCAAGATCACGCCACTACACTCCAGCCCGGGCAATAGAGTGAGACTCCATCTTAAAAAAAAAAAAAAATCATTGTTAGCATGTTATTTCAATCTTTCCCAGCAAATCATACTTAGAGACAGCTAAGTTTATCAATTCTCATGTCCTATACGGTGCTTTTTCTTGAATATACGGTAGACAAGAGGTAAGGCCTAATGGGTGAAGTAACTACATTTCTGAGTTAGTGTCTAATTGTTTTTGATCACCTAGTTCCATTTGACAGAAGATGTAGTGCTTATGGCTCATCCCATTGACTCTTTCTCTGCTTTCACTCCTTCAGCAGTGTTTTCAGTAGCCTTTTTGGTGATCTTATTGACTTGTCTTTTTTCTGATGTTCTTTTTAATTGAATTGCTGTATGATTTAAGATGGAATGATTGTGTTTTAACCATGATCTTCAAGTCTGCTGTATAAAGAACTAATGACTGCAGTTTGAGCAAAATTCTTAGTAACAAGTGAATCAAAGATAAGGATAGATCATTGAGAATATTTTTTTTCTCTCCATGAGGAAGTTCATTATTAGCTAGCTTACAAAAATGAAGGAATTGTGAGAGTGTTCTGGAATAAATGTTATGGCTTAATAAAACTATTCAGAAAATCACTGAACAATACAAAAGTGGAAGACATTGAAAATGGTATATGGACACATCTAAGATCAAAATTAAGCCAGAGAAGCTTTAGGGAGAGTATTTGAAGCTTATCATTTCCATTTGTAACGGCTTTTTATATTGTGGTGTAAAATCATGTGCAAGCCATAAACAAGGGCTTTTAAAAATATTTTTGTTAATTTTTTTTTAGTTTTATAGAGATGGTGTCTCACTGTGTTGCTCAGTCTGGTCTTGAACTCCTGACCTCAACTGATCCTCCCATCTCAAATTCCCTAGTCACTGGGATTACAGGCATGAGCCACCACACCTAGCCAACGAGGGCTTTTTTTTTTTTTCCATTAACATAGAGATATGAAGAATACTATATTGGATTAAAAGTTTTTGCATTTGTGAAGTGTAAGCAGCTGTGTGAATGTAGTCAATGTGTATTCTTCATTTAATAAACATAAGTATCTTTTCCTTGCCAAATGTATACAAAAAATACTAAAAGCAATCAAACGATTTTTACAGAATCTTAACTAATATACAAATTTGTTCATTGCTTATAATACAGAATAATTATATAACTTGGCTTATTATCTAAGCTTAATGAATTAATGTTGGAATGTAAAAACGAGCAATTTTAAGCCAGCGATGGCTCAATCATTTTTAACTGAGGGATTTTGGGATCAATTACTAAAATGTTCTGAGCCTCAGTGTCTTTAAAATGTAATGATGCTCTATTAATCTCATGAAATTGAAGTGAAAACAAATGTGAGGTAATATGTTTTTGGAAATATTTATAAGTTTAAAAATAGCCTGCTTGGTACTTGTGCCTGTAATGCTAGCTACTCAGGAGGCTGAGACAGGTGAATTACCTGAGGCCAGGAATTTGAGTCTGTCCTGTGCAACATAGCAAGACCCCATCTCCAAAAAAGCTAATATATTTATAAAGCTTAAATGTTATAAAATGATAAACTGATGGTTTTTGAATTCTTTGCTCTACTCACCTTTCATCTGTTAAAGATGTTTTTGTACAATTTAGCTCAGTTCCTAAATATACCAAAAGATGGCACTGTTTACCTATGTTTAATATTTTAATTTGCGTTTTTTGATGAAAAAGTGTGTTGAATGTTTTATCTACAAATGTTTTAAATTGAGGTTATTTTTTTACGTTTAATTTTCTGTTTTGTAAATGGATCTTTAATTCATGTAAAGTTTACTAGGACCAGGTTTCATTTTTATTTTGAAATGGTTTGGAAATTCAGATATTTAACAATCATTTTGTAGATATAAACTCCTGTGTAATCCATTGTAATTAATGATAAAACCTTGTATTAATGTGACAGCTAATGTTTCATGGAAAACCTAGTTGCTTTTGTATAACAAAAACCATTAAATTTTTTAAGCCTCTAAAAACAGTCCAGTGATTAAAACATGACAGCCATAAATAAATTATTTATGTGGCTTTTAGGTCACACTGCCCAGGTTTATTCATTTTAGAAAGTTATTTTATCTTAAAAGTACCTTTGAAAATGTAGCAAAACCTTTCATTGCTTGAATTTCCTACTCACAGTTGTGTGATGAGAGGAGAATCTAGGTCCAGGTCCTGTGAAGAGCTTCTCTAGGTGAGAAATGCAAAAATTAGATAATATGAATTTGACTTGAAGTGAGGATTATTTATATAGCAGGATGTGGTGAATACACTTCCCATACAGTTAGACGGAAACCTCCTGATTGTTCATTTATACAGCCTATTACATCCAATGTAGTTTATGACCTAGAAAGAGAATACAAGTAGGATATTTTTTTTATCCCATCAAAGCTATCTATATATATATATTTTTAAATGAACAGCATTTGTCAGTGATTTTTACAGGGGTGAAAAAGCACAAGACGGTTCCATTACTATTATAAAATGTTTTACTTTTGTTGTGGGGGTAAGTTTAGAAGTCCAAGATATAATAATTTCAGATGTGCTTCTACTGTTTCCTTTACTTAAAAGTAGGGACTATTTTGAGGCAATATAATTTGTATGTTTCAGTTTTTATTTCTCTCTGAAAATCACTTTTTAGGGTACCATGCCTTGGAAAGAAAGTTTACATTTTTTTCCGTTAAAAACCCATCCTCCTAACTCTGAAATGACTGTCTCAGTTACTAAATGTATATAGCTTGGGGGAAGTGAAGGCACAGTTGGCAGTTAGAGGTTTGTTTTTATGTTCATGGGAGTATATGTGCTTATATTTAAATGTTCACTCTTCTAGCAGGGTTTGTTGATGTTAGTAATATGCTACATATGCGATTTGTCTGAATTGTTTAAAAATGCATAATTACAGGAGGATTTGATTATTCAGCAACAGTTCCAGTAGCTAAAGACTATCATATAGATATTTTCTTCCAGTATTTGACAGTGGTTCTGTGAGCTATGAGTAGCATAAAAAATAAAAAGAAGATACTGTGACTCTTTAATACCCTAGAGGCCGTAGTCTTAGGATATTCTTACTGTAGAGATGAAAAAGCAGGGCTTCATTAACAAACTGAACTGCTATTTCACCTCTTTTAGTAGATGTGTAATTCTGTGGGTTTGGTAAATAACAAAGGCTTTTTTCCTAAATGATTTAATGCTTTCAGATTTTTGTGGGAAAATTAGAAAAAGCAAAAATGCACTCAGTGCATTTTAAACCCCTTTGTTTCTGGACAAATGGACAAAGATAGTTAAGTGTCCCAAAAATGGTTTTAACAGGCTTCCCTCTCCAACCCCATACATACCCTGGCTGTCCATAATTCCAATTTTGGGTAGGTAGTAAAATGTGATATTAGACTACGAGTATTTTCCCTCCAAATAATACTTGTGATTAAAAGAAATGCAATCAAATAGCATTATATATTCGTTATGAAAGAAAGATTTATCATGCAGATTTTGCCTGGTTCCTTTAGATGCCTTGTAATAATGTGCTAATTTATGCTGATGATCTTGCCTCATGACCCTTCTGTGTGGCCTAGATATGTTAATATGTTATAGCTTTTTAATTTCGATCATCTGTGTTGGTTGAATATGCTTGTTAGTCCATAGTGCCCCTCACTAGTCTGTGTCAAGAACTGAAAAAGAACAAGAAAAATGTATCTCAGAATCAATTTCTTTAAGCATGTATCAGTAACGGAGGAAATTATAAAATATACATAATTTTAATAAGACTTTATGTCTGAACATTCATTGAAAATAGTAAGCACTCTAAGTACTGTAAGCTTTTAATTAGGAAAGAGAGTTGGGTCATTGGTTTTATTAAGCAAGGGCTTATTAACATCTTTTGATTTTTTTTCTTGATTTTTGTTTAATATCAGTGAGAAAATATTACAAGAATGAAAACTAGACATCACTGGCAGTTTTTACTTTATTGCATCCATTTTTCTGTTCCCTAAACCTTGAGGGTTATGCATCTAAAGATTCCCATGGTAGGAAAATACTGTATGTGGTTCATAAATTCATGACCTTAAGGTAGCAGAGACCAAGGCCTAAAATAGATGGGAGAACTCAACTGTTTAAAAAAATTTGTTAAAATAAAAATTCCATAGAAGGAAAACAATTTATGTACCTTAAATATAATTCATCTTTATTATCTTTCCTCATCTACAGAAGCTTCTCCTTATAATTTATTTGTGTTCTTTCTACAGAGAATATACTAGGAGGGGTATTTTTCCTTATTTTTAGCTCTTGATCTGAAAGTGTAATGTTCTTTTCGCTTTGTCTTGAAATTGTTGCCTCCCCATTTTTGGGTCTCATCTGGATCTGAAAGACATTGACCGACTCAAATATCCGAAAAACTTGGTAACTTTCAAATTGGTATACGTGGCATAATTAAGAATATGTTGGTGCAAAAGTAATCGTGGTCTTTGCCATTGAAAGTAATGGCAAAGACCACGATTACTTTTGCACCAACCTGTATTTCACAAACGTCTCTGTGCCTGTGATTACTTCTCTCTAAAATGGTTTATAGAGTAGTTGTTATGATTAATAAATGGTTGATAAATACTAGCTATTATGGTATTAAGCATTAATAAGGAAAATTCACTATTACATGTAAATGTTTTGAGTCCCTGAAATTAACTGGCAACTTAATGAAATTTGATTTAAGCACACATTTAGTCCATTTCAATCTATTTAAACGTGTTTCTCTCTTGCACATCTTTTTCTGATGGAGAGCGTGAGTTAGGAAATGAGCCAAAACAGGATATATAATGGATAGCCTCTTTTGGTAGCCAGTCAGACAGAATGGGGTGATGTCTTCATAGAAGGAATATGGAATTAGGAGTTGGAAGATTTGGGGTCTTGCTCCAAAGATCACTTTGATTGTTGGTGAACTTATTTATCTAGTCTCAGCTTTTTAATTAATTAATTAATTATTTTAATTTAGAGACGAGGTTTTACTTTGTTGCCCAGGCTGGAGTGCAGTGGCATGATCATAGCTCACTGCTACTTTGAATTCCCAGGCTCAAGAGATCCTCCTGCCTCAGCCTCCTGAGTAGCTGGGACTACAGGTGTGCACCACCATGCCCAGCAAATTTTTTTTTTTTTTGAGAGGGAGTCTCCCTCTGTCGCCCAGGCTGGAGTGCAGTGGCGCGATCTCGGCTCACTGCAAGCTCCTCCTCCCGGGTTCACTCCATTCTCTCACCTCAGCCTCCTAAGTAGCTGGGACCACAGGCGCCCGCCACCACGCCCGGCTAATTTTTTTGTACTTTTAGTAGAGACGGGGGTTTCACCGTGGTGGCCAGGATGGTCTCCGTCTCCTGACCTCGTGATTCGCCTGCCTCGGCCTTCCAAAGCGCTGGGATTACAGGCGTGAGCCACCGTGCCCAGCACCCAGCTAATTTTTAAATTTTTTGTAGAGACGGAGTCTTGCCATTTTGCCCAGGCTCTCCTCCAACTCCTGGCCTCAAGGGATCCTCCCACTTCAGCCTCCTAAAGTGTTGGGATTCCAGGCGTAAGTCACTGTGCCTGGCCTATTCTTAGCTTTTAAATTCTCGTCTATGAAATAACGCATTTGACTGTTCCAAAAGTGTGGGGGACAGGTCATCTTCTTTCACATGCATTGTCTTACTTTGTAAGGTAAATAAAGTACTATATTAAGAAATGTGGGCCTGGCACGGTGGCTCACGCCTGTAATCCCAGCACTTTGGGAGGCCGAGGCGGGCGGATCAGAGGTCAGGAGATTGAGACCATCCTGGCTAACACGGTAAAACCCCGTCTCTACTAACAATACAAAAAAAATTAGCCGGGCGTGGTGGCGGGCACCTGTAGTCCCAGCTGCTCGGAAGGCTGAGGCAGGAGAATGGCGTGAACCTGGGAGGCGGAGCTTGCAGTGAGCCGAGATCGCGCCACTGCACTCCAGCCTGGGCGACAGAGCGAGACTCCGCCTCAAAAAAAAAAAAAACAAAAAACAAAAAAACAAAGAAATGTGAGGTGTGAAATCCTTCTTGAACATTTTTAACTTCACTCCTCCCTATGCTGCCACTCTGCCCCCTCATCAGACTCTTCCTTAACACACTGCTGTGACCCAGATTGTCTTTATTTCTTCTTGTAGCACTTGTTAGACTCTATTGCAATTATTTATGTATTTGTCTCATTAGACTGATCTTGAGTACAGAGATGGCCCTTTATTCTTGTATTCAAAGTACCTACCACCATATTTGGCTTATAATAAGCCTCAGTGTTTGTTGAATGAATTTATATCAATATCCATGCCATTCATGAGAAACAAAACTTATTATATAGAGCATAGAGGTGGTTTCTAATTCGTGTTGCTCTTATTTTTACTGTTAGATGTAAAACATTGAATGATTTGTTACCACTTGGCATAATTAAATTTAGCATTTTTCTAGTTTAAGTAGTTCAGTTTTTGAGACACTTTTATGAGCCTCACTATATTAATGGCCTTATTGGTGCTTTACAGATTTTGTGATTCATGGGCACTGTAAGTATAGATTTCATGCTTACAGCAATTGAATAAAATAGGCACATTGTTCTTTGTTAGTTTCTTCAGTTGGTTCTTTTAATTTTCCTGTTCTTACTGGTGATTCCTTGAGGCATCTGGCCAGTGTTGAGTATTTCTTCCTGACTCATCATCCCTTCTGCCACCTGCCAAAGGAATGCTTTTACTTTGGTCAAGAGTATTTCGAGTGAGTTAGATTTCATTATTGGTGTAGGCTATGGACCACCTGATAAGTCTAAGCATGTCATACTAATTAGCATTGACTGCCAGCCACCATAATGCTTAATTCAGGTGCTATGCTGTTTTAATTCTAAAGGTGTTGTGAAGTATGGAAAAATCCTTTACCTGAATATGAAACTAGCTACTAAATTTGGAGTTCTCTCCCTACCCCTGCAGCATTTTCCTTTGTGTGAAATTTCAGTTGATTATATTCAATTTACTTTTATATAGTCTTTCAGAATCAGTAGAATTTTTTTCCTTAGATATATCTAAGTCACTCCTTTTTGAGATGATTTAGAAAAGAGGAAATTGAGGATTGGAAGTTAAAAAGGGAGAAAGATGGCTGGTAGGTAACATGTAGAAGTTTTAACCTTTCATCTCAGGAGAGTGATTCTTCTGGGCTTTAATACGTGTATCTGAGAGCTGGGAGGAAGCTGTGTTGGAGGGTGTCTGGGACCTGGTGAGACCTCAGAAAATGAGAGTCCATCATAAAGTAAGAAAGGCATTGATGGGACTTAAAAATATTTGACTACAGCGAAAGCTTTTTATTTATTTATTTATTTTTATTTTTAATTAATTAATTTTTGTTGTTGTTGTTGTTGAGACGGAGTCTCTGTTGCCAGGGTGGAGTGCAGTGGCATGATCTCGGTTCACTGCAACCTCTGCCTCTTGGGTTCAAGCGATTCTCCTGCCTCAGCCTCCCGAGTAGCTGGGACTACAGGCGTATGACACCACGCCCAGCTAATTTTTGTATTTTTAGTAGAGACGGAGTTTCACCATGTTGGCCAGTATGGTCTCTATCTCTTGACCCCATGATCCGTCCACCTCGGCCTCCCAAAGTGCTGGGATTACAGGGGTGAGCCACTGTGCCCTGCCAATTAATTTATTTTTTTGAGACAAAGTCTCACTCTGTCGCCTAGGCTGGAGTGCAGTGGCGTGATCTCAGCTCACTGCAACCCCCGCCTCCTGGGTTCAAGCGATTCTCTTGCCTTGGCCTCCCGAGTAGCTAGGACTACAGGCATCTGCCACCACTGCCAGCTAATTTTTGAATTTTTAGTAGAGACAGAGTTTCACTGTGTTGGCCAGGCTGGTCTCAAATTCCTGACCTCAGGTGATTCAACTACCTTGGCTTCCCAAAGTGCTGGGATTACAGGTGTGCACTGGGTCAGCTTTTTAGAATGCATTTTATCTGCTGCAAGTTAAAAGAAATTTACTCGCCTTTGAATGAAACTGTAGAAGGAAAATCCTGAATTTCCTGGATATCAAGGGATGGTTAGAGAACCCCCAAAAGTGCCGTATTGATCATTACAAAAAAAAAGGGTAAAATGTACCCTTATAGTCTCTTCATTTAGTGCAATATCTTTATTGTGGTAAGTTATTGATAGGGGCTTCTATAGTTTATTTTTCTACTTTTGGTCTCCTTATCCTATCTTCCCACTAGATTAAAAAATTCTCCCCAAATATATTCTGCTGTGGGGATTTTCAGAAATATTAGCACCCTCACTGGGGAGGAATTACCTTCTACCTGTATTTCTGGAAGGGGAAGCTTATGTGAATCTCTAAAAAGAGAATTATATTGATGTTACGAAGTAAGTACTATAGGTGAAAGAGAGAATAAGAAAAAACTCGATGTTTAAAGGAGCATCTATTGAGTTACTCTGTGCAAGGCTGACCAACTCACCTTGTGATCTTAGTCAAGCCATGTAATCTCCCTGAGCCTCAGTTTATTCATATATAAAATAAGCAAGTTGAACTCCTCTGTTCCCTGGTTCTTTGTAAATTCATTCATTCTTAGATATTCATCATAAGCCTGTTGTGCTATGTATTCAGCAGTTGAACAAGACAGATGCAGTCTTATCCTTGTAAGAAGACTTCTCTTTCCCCTATCTCTGCTGACCTGTCCTTCTCCCTGTTCTCTTATCTAGTAATTGGTTGGATAATGAGGAAGTGAAGCAATGTGAAATGCTTAATTACAAATTTGGGGACTCTGTCTGCTTTTATGGATGAAGCGGATTGACATTTTGGGGGGAAAGTACCCTGTAAAAACATAGTTTATATATATTAAAAATGTTATTAAAATGAAAAAGTGATTTATCAGTTAGTGGTAAATTAATTGGCTGACTTGGGAGTGAAAATTATTTGACTTGGGAGACAAAATTACTCTCTAGACTGAGCTAGAGAGTAATTTTGTCTAAATTTAGATATAGCAGATATAAAATGGAAAAGATTTATCTTTGATGTTGAGTAATTTTAAAAAATGCATTTGAGCTTCTTGGGAATAGTTACCCATCTTGATGTATTTGCTGAAGATCAGATGTAATTTTTAAAAAAATTTTTGGTAGAAAAATGTCTTTGGTATAAGTCAGGCCTATTATCTTGAGATTTATGCCTTTATTCTGGAAAATTGAAATTTTTATCTCATAAAAGAGGAAAATAATTTGAATGGAGTTAATAAAAATGAAAGGAGTAAAATTTCACTTAGAAATACAGTGAGGCATCCAAAATGAAGAAAAATCCCTTATTTGGCTTCTAGATCTAAAATGATATTCTAATCTATGCAGGTTGGTTCAAGAGCAGTTTACCCCTGTTGGAGGCAGCCAGGTTAGCTTTATTGAATGTAAATCTCTGACTTCTCCCAAGATACCCATGAAAGCAACTAAATTCATTGGTTATTAGGCAGCAAGAGTAAGTTCAATTTTCTCTACACTTGTGACAATTAGAGGTTGGTTCTAGCCTGTCTAATGCTTAAGTTTCAAGGCTACCTGTATTTGAGAGCTGTTTTGGGGAGATAACCTTGTAACACATACATTTTAATGAGTACATTACTTTTACCACCTGCTGAAGTCGACTTGGAGTGACTACTGACCTGAAGTGAATGCCTGTGTTCAATATTAATATGGCATGTCTGGATCCAGACAGCAATCTTTCATTTTGACATGCACATAGTCAAAGTAAATTAATGTTTAAAACCCAAACACTTTAAGTTCAGCCAGTGTGTGCATTCCATAATAATCCTTCAGAAGCAGTTTACATAGAAATGCTGAGTGCTTTCTTATACTTTATTTATCATATGTATTGGGTCCACATTGCAGTACTTATAACGAGATTTATCCAGTGCTGTTTTTGTTCCTTGTTTTGTGGAGGCTAAAGAAGTTAATTTATTTCAGGATTTAGTCTCTGCATATTTTAAGCAAAATTATACTTAAAAATCTTCATGTGCCTGGCAAGATAGTAGTCTAATTTCAGTTATATTATTTTTAGATGGAAAAAAAAATCAGGCTAATTCCATACTTTATTTCTGCTCAAATGATCACCAATTTTTGAAAGTATAGTAGTAGTTTAAAAAAAGAAAAAAACTAGGCCCAGATATAGTGTATGTTTGTGACTACATGTAACAAGGATATTGCTGATTTTCCTTTTCTCTCATACATACCATTTTCTAGTCTTGCTTTTATTGGTTAGAAAACATTCATGGCAGATGTAGTAATGGGGAAATTATATTAACATTTAAGTATTAAATTAGCTTGTAGCCAGAGTCTCCTTCTAATACGATGACATTTAGCAAGTTCAGGATTTTAAGGACCATGTTGCGCAACTCATTGTTACACATTTCCTGTTTGCCTTTTTTGAAAAAGTATCTGAGATCTGTTTTTTCAGATTGGAAATTTCCATTGTGGATTTCAATGTTGTTGTTGTCATTTTACCTTGCTGGTCAGTGTTTGTTATTTATGTATTAAGAATATGTAGTATAGTGACCATAATGAGAATAGTAGGTGATTGGAGTTGTATGCAAATGACAGTTTTCATAACACTTTTGCAGTTTAATTTCAACAAAAAACCTCAAGTTATATTTATTAGCAAACATATTTCAGCTAAGGAGTTTTTTATGCTCCAAAAAGATGGCAGATGGAAATGAACCTAATATGTGTTCAAAGAAAGTATGCTGCATTTATTTCAAATTGTATCTGATACATCAGCATGATGATTTATATGTTGTCTTAGAATTAAAGTAGATGCCATACTTTTACTGTAAAAGTCAAAATTAGATTTCTTCTATATTTGACAGAATTTATTTTCTGTTCATAAATAAATATAGTATTTGGTTTAGGATGTAGAACATCAAATAACAACTGTTAGATTATGCTTAATATATTTATCATTTTCTGAATTTTGGATGTTCTTAACATCAGAAAAATATGTCCTTTACCCATACAGTGACTTTAGATTGGATTTGGAAGCATTGTACAGAGAAGACCTATTGTTCCTATTGAATAAGGATGCTGTACAGAGATGAGCTTTTTGACCCACTGCTCTTCCAGTAGTAATGGATTTGCACTAATTTGAGCAGAGTATGCCACTTGGTCCTGTTTTTCAGTTGTCCTGTGTGATGGCTGGCTAGCAAAATCAAACATCTGCATTTTGACTGTGGAAGGCAGTAGAACTAGCTGGCTCATACTGGTTCAAATTTGCAACACTGATATGGTTAGTATTATGGTGTCACTACCTGAATTAAGTAGTTGTGGCTAAATTGTTTATATTATATGAACATATTCGTTATTATTCTGCATGGAGAATTTTTGTCCTCATGGATTGTTTCATAAAGTGTTTTATTAGCTTGGATTAATTGGAAAATAAGCTTTTTAATATGGACCTCTCCCCTAGTCAGAGACTTTGCAAATGATTTCTACAAAAATAAACTATAAAATAGATGATATATTGGGGCCTATTATTCCTGATTTGATTTTAATTTGCTTCCTTTTATAATTTTTCCACAATAAAACAGAGCCTCTCAGAAAGTAAGAGGATGTAATCCTAGCTCAGGTGGTATAGGGTCCTTATGTCTTGAGCTATTATGATGGAAGGTACCCCTATACCTCCACTGATAGAAATATGATGGGCAGACATTTTCTTTGGTGAAAAGTAGTTCATAGTTTACTGTGATATCCACTCCTTGGACTTACTTTAGAGGACTGTTTACTGAGGGCAAAATATGTGCATGATTACATATAATCAAGGTTAATTTTTATCAAGGGTCACCATGTTTTTGCTATGGTCTGACAATCATGACCTACATTAAAAGAGCCCTGTGGGTCTGTCTGGTGTATTTTTGCTTGATGTCTGGGTAGTTTATTTCAGATGCTTGTCAGTTTCATTATATATTTTTGTTTGGGGCTCTTGCTGGATTTTCAGGTACACCATAAAAACAGTTCTCTTTGCAGTTAGATTGTCATGAAATAGCTTCTGTTTTATGGTATGAAAACACTCTTTAATCTTGAAGGGTGAGTAATTTTGGGAACATTTTCCATTTGGTGGTGTGTTATGTTCAAATGGTAGGTTATTTTGAAATAGGATAGACTTTGCAGCTAAGATTCCAGATTTAGTTCAGTTAATTCATTCTTCAGTGAGTTTTTCTTGGGAAAATATTTTGGAATTTTCATTTCAAATGCATCCTCCTCATTTAAGAAAAATCCAGATGAGTAGTTTATTTCACAACATAATAACTAAATAGGATTTATAAAGCAGAAATTTATAAATACTTTCTTTTGCTGGGACAAAGGCAATGGTGAAAATTAAAAAAAATAAAGTTAGGACATTTAGGTAACTCAAAGACAGAACTTAATGGCTGTTAAGATTGGAGTATTTGGTTTTGTAGTTTTTAAACCATATTTAATTTTGGCCATATCTATCTTATTTAGTAGTTTAAAGGATAAACAGTTCAAACAGTAAGAAAAAAGCAGTTTGTGTTTTGTCAGTTTTCAACTTTAGATATCAGTAAATCATTGCTGTAGCTTTCTTTATCTTTTGTTTGCACAAAAAACCTGTTAGAATTATGTCTGGGGGGACCATCTGCTGTGGTTCCCAGTCTTGTCAGTGTGATAAGGGATAAGCTGTATAAACAGGGGCACCACAAAAAAAAAAAAAAAAAAAAGCAAACTGCTTTTAGAAGGGAAAAAGTATCCATTTGATTTTATAACATAGCCACAGAAATTCATATGATTTTTCTCATAATCTATCAGAATTGAGGTTGTAATATATTTTTTCAGAAACCACAGGTCCAAGTTATTTCTATGGTTTATCTTCACATTAATATTATATCTTTTTGATTACAGGGTTTCTATTTTGGAGGTCATAGCTTTTAAAAGTTCTTCGAAAATATTTCAGTATAGCACTTGACATTGCAATATTTTTCACATTGTCTGCTTAGTTTCTGGATCTTTTTTTCCCTAGCCATTAATTTTTCTTTCAGTTGAATCCTCAGAAATCATCCTTTTCCTGTTTCATTTGCAAGGAGGTCATGATGCTTCGTAAGGAACAAGGCAGTCATTTCCATGGCAACACACTCTATCAAAACATCACAAATCTGTCGTGCCCCTTACCTTTAAACTCTCAAATGCTAAGAGGAGGAGGTGTGTAAGGAGCAGCATTGTTCTTACAGCATAACTATACGATCACAAGGAGAGGGAAGTCAATTAATTGACTCAAAAGTACCTTAAGTTGACTTAGCTATAGACATATATATGTAAGGAATTTATTTTTTATATTGTATTAAACAGTGTTTTGAGGATGGAAAAATGAACATTCCAAAACTCTGATTTAAAGATCTTATTTAGTGTCTGTGAGAACTGTAAAAGAAGAATAAATAGCTGAGTTATGTCATACATGTAAACATGTTACACAGTTACTCCAGTCATGAGAAGTCTACCTTTGCCTGGAGGCCCCAGCACATGTCTCTGTCAGTCATTTTGGCTTAAGCTAGGTATTTTCAGCATGATAGTGACACCTATCTTTTAAACAAGTTCCAGAATTTTGTCAATTTTCTTTTTCTTTTTAACCATTAAGAGGAGGTGTTAGCAAGATGGCGTGACTCCTGGATATGGAATAGGAGAACAATTGGTGTTTCATCATTACTGAAAATTTTATGCTCTTTGAAATCAGGTATGAAGTATAATAAAAATCAACAGTTTTATGAGATTTTGTGGTAAAGCAATTCTTATTTTATTAACTTCAAGTCTTCTGCATTTTCAGCATTTCATTTTATTCTGTAGCATTTTTACTCCTGGGTAATGCATTTATTTGTGTGACCTGTGAAGATGGTAAATGTTGCAATGCTTAGCGCCTTCTGTTTCCCCATGTTCCTTGTAGCAAACTGTATGCTAGTCCTTATCATAGAACCTACCTATTGTACTTTAGGAGTCAGCTCACAGGACTGACACCTCCCACTTGACTGTAGCCACCTTGGAGGCAGGAGCTTGCTTTTCTCTGTGTGTGGCGTGGAGCAGGTGTTCAATAATGTTTGTTGAGAGAACAGTGGTCAGAATGAATGGAATTAGTTGTTTGTGATAATGTTTATTTTCTCTATATGGCACAGGTATATATATATTTTAATTTTTTACTGCGTATGTCTAAAATGAGGTTGAAATATGTTCTCCATACCCATTTTGTATTTAACAATTTTTTTGTAGTGTATTTTGAAATCTTGGTAGGCTATTTCCTTTTGCCTTTTCAGGCCTCCATACACTCCTATTACAAGAGGACTTCTGTCTCTGTCCCACATTTCCCTTCGTTGTTGGCGACCTAACCTTGGTGACCGCAAGCGATCGGTTGTGAGAGAAAGAGCTGTAAGTGGGGAAGGCTTTCCGAGTCTATAGGTACTACCTGGTGGCAGTATTAACACATTTTATTATGAACTATTTGACAGAGAAAAGGATTAAGAGAATAAGGACCAGTTATATATCACCTACTCAGATTTAGAAATGAAACATTACTGATACAGCTGCAGCCCTCCATGTATGGGGTGGGGATTAGGTGGGAGTATATTTTTCATTTTCACTTTGTACCTTTTTGCTCTACAAAAGCTTCAGACTTCAAAAGAAATCTTTCCTTGCTCTGTGCTTTCATAGTACTACCCCAGGCCTAAGTGTATTATTGAACCTGCCAATGTATTATAACCATCTGTTCAGATGTCTGTCACCTCTACCAGGCTGTACTTCATCTTTGTGTTTTCAGTACCGTACATAATAGCTAGAATGGAATAGGTGCTCAGTAAGTGCTTGTTGTGTGAATGACTGAATGAATGAATAGGTACAATTCTTTTCTCAAAATACCATGTTAATGTAGGATTCTGTTTAGCAAAACTATTTCCTTGTCTAGCCCGTAGTTACAGGGCCTTGGTGCTCTGATTTGAACAAATTGAATTAAACATAAAATCCTGTAGAACAGATGCATTTACAAGTCTCTGCTCACACAGCTGCTGGTCTATTTAATAAAAACATTGCTGTTCTGATTGGGTATTCATAGCCTTTCTTTTTGTTAACTCTATTAGTATCATGGTATAAGCAGACTACAGTCTAGGGAAGATGAGTGGAAGAATGAGCCAGTGATCAGAACTCAGAGAGACAATAGGAGATGGATGTCAAGAAGATGGATGGGGAAAATGTTTTAGTC
Source organism: Pan paniscus (assembly GCF_029289425.2). NCBI lineage: Eukaryota > Metazoa > Chordata > Mammalia > Primates > Hominidae > Pan > Pan paniscus. The sequence goes on from NC_073254.2 coordinate 35,212,252, forward strand.
TTAGGTGTAGTTACAATAAAAAGAACAAATACGTGTATTTGTCTTCCCTGGACTATATGTCATAAATCTCTGACTCCATATTTCTTATGCAGTTATTGTAACCTTCCTTCCCCTAAATCACCGAAGTATGTATAACATTCCTACTCTAAATTACAAAAAATCGATACTGATGCATTTGCTTTTTAAATTTTTAAAAATTCAGGTATAATTTATATCCAATAAAATGCATAGATCTTAAGCATTCAGTTGAGTGAATTTTTTTTCCCATTTATGCACCTATGTAAACACTACCCCAAACAAGGTAGGGGATATTTCCATCACCCCAGAAAAATTTTTCCTACCTCTCTCCCATCAACCCTCCTTTTCCCTTCCCCTCCCCTCTGCAGCAGCCACTTTCTGATTCTGATTTCACTTGTTCTTGGGAGTCATATGAATGGACTCATAGTATGTACTTTTATGTCTGGCTTCTTTTATTCAAGATACTGTTTTTGGATTCATCCATGTTGTTGCATGTATAAATTCGATTTGCTTCTAGCAACAGAAATGTGTATACTAGCAATCAAATACAAATTTACTTTTACCTTAAAGTTGAGAGATTGAGTAGTGCTTTTTTAAGAGGATTGTTAGTAGACTTCCACAGCAACTCACATATATTGAGTGCCAGTCCCTACGCTCAGTGCTTTACACACATTATCTTATTTAATTGTGTTTTGTGATTGTTTGTTTAGTTGTTTACTTAATTCTCTATGGCAGACATGTTCGGTGAAAGCATTGACATCTGATGAAGAAGTTGACTTGGTGTTTGACAAAAGAAACTGTCTTGTGATATAAAATTCTGATTGTTTTCTCAGGACTAAGTACTAAGCATTGTTTATGGCAGGCATCGATGAGCTTAAATCATGAAACAGGGGGAAAAGTGTAAAAGGACAATGGAAGAGAGTTACTGGGTGGGAAAGAAAGAAGTGCAGTAGCTAGTTTAGATTTGTCTTATACAATCTGTGATGAAACTTTTGAGACAGAGTCTCGCTCTGTTGCCCAGGCTGGAGTGCAGCAGCGCAATCTCGGCTCACTGCAACCTCTGCCTCCTGGGTTCAAGCGATTCTCCTGGCTCAGCCTTCCGAGTAGCTGGCATTACGGGCCTGCACCACCATGCTTGGCTAATTTTTGTATTTTTTTGGTAGAGACAGGGTTTCAACTTGTTGCCCTGGCTGTTCTCGAACTCCTGACCTGAAGTGATCCACCTGCTTCAGCCTCCCAAAGCACTGGGATTACAGATGTGAGCCACTGAGCCCGGCAAAGTTGCCTTTCTTCATAGAAGAAAGTTGCAAAATATACATGAATGAAAGTATATTACATACAATACGGATGCCTGAAAAAAAGCATATGTAAATTGTGCTTAGCCTCTCAAAGATGCTTGTAATCAGTGCCCTTATTTTTGTTCAGAATTATATCAACCTAGTTTTGAGTTTTTACATATAGCTTTTGTTTTACTAGCACGTATGTAATACCTGTTATGGTGCCAGTTCATTGTCCTAATTGCTTTATGTATATTAATTCTCAAAACTCTGTGAAGTGGGAATTTTTTCTGTTTTTTAGTCCCTGTTTTCCCCATGAGGATACTGATGTAATACGAGGTTAAAGAACTAGACCAGAGTCACATAGGTAGTGCAAGTGGGGCTGGAATTCTAACCTGGCTGGTCTGATTTCAGAGCCCGTGCTCTTAATCACTGCACTGTGTGCCTCAGCCTCCCCTCTCCCTAACATGCTCCTCATTCGTCCTTGATCCTAGGGATGTTGCTGGTTGAGTATTTCAAGGTTTGTAAAGATTGACAGTATCAAAACAGATGTAGCAACTGGGACTTTGATAATTTCTATAATTCACAAAATAGATCTTAAAATTGCATAGTTCTGTTTTTTGTAGGGGAGGGAAGGATATGTAGGAAGGGATGATTTATAATTTGAAATCTGGCAGCAGTAGAGCAAGTACCTTAAGCCTCAGCAAAGCTAATTACATAACCAATTTTGTGCTTATTCAAGGCTGTATTTATAGTAGATTGGTGTTTCTTAGCTAGTTGGTCGTAGACCCTGGGAGTGAGAGACCATAGGGACGGTCTGTGAATGTACGTATGTTTGAATTAGGCAATGGCAATTGGAAGTATTTTATTACCACACGAGGTCCTTGTACTCAGATTGGGCACACCTGCAGTAGGTCGTTGACATTTGTGAATCTAACATTTGGGGTTTCAATTATTTTCAAGCCCCCAGAAAGTCCATGACATTCAGTAGTTTGTTATGAAAATAATATCAGTTTCATAGAGTTGTGGGGTTCTGAGAATTAAATAAAAATAATGTATGTAGGCGTTCGCTGCTGGAAGGCTGGAATACAGATTCTAGTCATTTGGTGAGTGAGTGAACCTAGCAGAGGTCCTCCCGTGTCTGCTTGTGACATTCTGCATTTGGGAGTCTCAGGATGCATCAGTGACTGTGCTGTCGGTGCACTATTATGGCCACTTCTCATCCTTGCTGGACTGTGAGTCTTCTCTAGACTCAGGGCTTCAGAGTTACTTCTGCCCCTGTGTCCTTCATGGAACACTTACTTTTTACTTCTGTTTGGTCTTTCAATATAAAGTTCCTTTATTTTTAATTACCAAACTTCCCTCTCCAGGTTATAAGTAAGGTTGTTTTTGGCCATCACCTTTCTTAGCTATGGGTTAAAGCATTCTGGGTACTATTTTCTCCTTTGTATCACCATGCCATAGCCCTTGTGTCTCTTCCTTCAACTCATGGTTAGGTTGGTTTCATTGGCACTTTACTTTTTTTTTTTTGAGACGGAGTTTCGCTTTTGTTGCCCAGGCTGAAGTGCAATGGTGCGATCTCGGCTCACTGCAACCTCCGTCTCCTGGGTTCAAGCGATTCTCCTGCCTCATCCTCCTGAGTAACTGGGATTATAGGCGTGTGCCACCACGCCCGGCTAATTTTGTATTTTTAGTAGAGATGGGGTTTCTTCATGTTGGTCAGGCTGGTTTCGAACTCCCGACCTCAGGTGATCCGCCCACCTCGGCCTCCCAAAGTGCTGGGATAACAGGCGTGATACTTTTAATTTTTAAACCTTAAAATACATTATTAATTTTTCCAAGAGAAGCCCCGATATTTTTGTAGCTTGGCCTCCAGAGCCTCAGTTATCCCTGATGTAGTAGATCATCTCCTTGCTTCCAACTAAAGTGGAGCATTGGATGTTGTTTGTTAAGGAGTGATTTTCCCATTTACTAACTCATAAAATTTGCTGACTGTGTTTTTTGGTAAGAAGTCTTATAATGCTTTCAATTTCATAAGAGTCATTTTCATAGAGTCCATGCAATATACACTTACAGTGTAAAAGATACTGAGTTAGATGCTGTAGGGGCCCCAGAAATGAAGCCCTGTCTTTCATTCTTACAAAGTGTTCATCCTTTTAAGTTCCTTGTTAATGTTTGGGGCAAACTAAATATAATTTTTTTGTTAGACTTTAGGTAAATATTTGAAGAAAAATTTTATATGCTATATTAAATTTTTATTTTATCACAAGTTTCATTAACTTTCACTTTTAATGCCATTCTTTATGAAATGTCAGTGTTAAAGTGACCCCAGTAGTGTGACAGGCAAAAGGGTCAGTAATGATGGCTTCTTTAGTAGCCTTCAGAACTGAGCAGTTTGAGATTAACAGCCAATATGAACTGCCTGCAGTAATCATTAAAATATAATCTCCAGTTTTGGTATGATTTTACGTATCTATAATTTATAATAAATGTCTTGAAGTTGCAGGTTTTTTTCCTTTGCAATGAATCAATAAATTATGTCACAACCCTTAACCCCAAGTTTTTGCTTTAGCAATTCAGGATAATGCCAAAAACTTACTTAGCTTTTAGTTTGTGCCAGGCATTGTTCTGAACACTGTACATACAATGCTGTCTTGTAGACCCTGGATTTGGAAAGCCCCCAATCCCTTTATAAAGCATATGTATAAGTTGTATAGATAAGTGTATTTTCAAAAGTAAACATATAAAAATTCATAATTGATATTTGAGGATCAAATATTTTCCTCATTTATGTATCTAACCCACAAAAATTTAATTGTTTATAAGACATTTTATGGAGACCTTTACATTTATATGAAGTAAAATTTAATATGTTCCTTAACTATCCAATATATTTGAGTATCTGTGAGATATGCTATGTGCTGAGGGATACAATTAAAAAATAGAAAAGATTTGATTCTTATCTTTATTTTTTCAATTATTTCAGGTGGCAAACACAGATGGTCACAATATAATGTGACACCTCCATTTTCCCAATGAGAATATTAAATAAATTGTTTTGACTAACTTGAATATGTAAACTTTAGAGATGAAGATGAATTTCTGTATATTTATTTAAGTTATACATACATATTTAAAATAGCATTATATGAGATAATTTTCAAATGTAACTCTTCTCTCCTGGCTTTTCATGAAGCAATTTTATCTAAACTCTTCAAATGCATCTTTGACATATGAGGGTTTTTTTCCTCTCTAGAACCTCTTTTTGAGTTGTCTGACACAGTTTTCTACGGTTCCATTTGAATTGTCTGAAATCCAACCTATTTTGAATCTATTTACGTTGTGGTCACTGGAAATTTTCTCTCAGGAGCCCCTCCATTCTCATTATTAAAGATCAGTTGGTTTTCTTTTTCCTCCTGTAGAAGCATGTATGTTGATCTCTGTAGTGTAGGCACTTATTATAATACTTAAAAAAAGTCATTTTTGCAAGGCTTGTTTACAATGAAATCCAATATTTGCCAATGTGAGGCAATATCCCTAGGAGTTAAATCTGTGTTAAATCTCATCGCAGCTTTTACTGCAATTTTTACTGATTCAGCTGATTGTTTCTGGGGGACTTCCCTAAGCTTCCACAGATCCTGTTACTTAGGGTAATGTCTTCTCCAAGTGATACTCTGTTATTCAAAGTAGGACTGGAGAGAGTAAAAAGAGGTTCTGGTAATAAGAAAGACTTTCTATGGACTTTATTAATAGAAATAGAAAACAATTTCCTATTTTCTGAGGGATTTTTTTTGGGAAAAGTAAACTTTGCCTTATACTTGGGCATTTGTTGAGTTGCCAGCTAACATCTCTTAGCGGGGAGTTGGTAGATAGGTTCTATTTAACCCAGTGTTTTTCATGCTGTTCTATTCACCATTCCATACTGCTTTGCCTTGCCATGAAGTGTACTGTTTTTACCCAATTCCTCATTTTCATATTTCTGTTTTCATAGTATCTTGTTAGACTTTTACTTCTTGAGTCAGATGAAGAAAACTTAATCAGTATTGATGTCTTCAGTATCATAAATATCTGTAACTCTTACTTTGAATGTAAGAGTAATGTTCTGATGTACTGCTAATATTCTACCAAATTGACTTTCAGTACATATTGATGTATTTCTGGAATGAATGTTCCTGTGATCTTGGCTTGCAGATGAAAACCTTAATATTTGAATCAGACTGGTGCAATGTGGAAAGACAAAATACACACTTGAAATATTTGCATGATAATCTACGGAACAAAAACATTTAGTGGGAGTGGTGGTAGAATGTTTCCAGGATCAACACTTGAATGCTGTGAGAGAACTATTTTTTTTTTTTAATGGATGGCAGGTGGCAGAGTTGAAAAACAGGTTTTTATAATGGAAATGCTAAGAGTCTTAGCTATAGGAGTATGAATGGTATTGTTACAATAGATATAATAGATGTATTGCATTATCTTATCTCATCAGACACTTTTGTTAGTAAAAGCACCCCCCCCCCACTAGTTTCAGTCTGCTCTTGCAGAGAATCACTCCTCTCAACAATTTTTGCTACTTACAAAATTTTTGAGATTCAAGATATCTTTAATCTGTCGAGTTTCAGCAGATTTAATAAGCATAAATTTATTTTATTAAAATATTTTAAGTCAGGAAAGTATAGGAAACAGACCAGATGTAATTCAGATTACAGGATCTGGATTTGCCCCTTTAATGAATGTCAGCTATGCTGGCAATATTCTGCTGGTTTCCTTTTTTTTTTTTTTTTTTTAACATTACTACTCATATTTCACATTTGATTTGTTTTCAATATCCTTACTCTTAGGAAGGGGCTTAGGAAATTGAATTACATTTTATATGTTTAGTTCCTAATCTCATTCTTATTTTAATATCTGTTCAAATTCTTAAGGCTTTTTGTAAATAGGGGTCTGTGGTGTCTGTAAGTCTGGGGGCCTAGGAGGGAGTCTCACACAGGAGTCCAGTTTGATCACAGTGGATAGGGTACTCTACAGTGTGCTTAAAGGCAAGGGGGCTCTAAGAAAGAGCAGCCCTGGTCAGTGTGTTCTGAGAAAGCAGGGCAGTGTCTGAGAGGTGAGTTAAAATAGGAGTGAGTAGTCACCATTTGGGGATATTAGACAGGAAGTGCTTTCTGTACATGCAGGCTGGAAATGCACACAACCCTCCTGCCCCATCCGTGAGCAGGCCAGTGTGGGGAGAGGAAGGAGGGTGGGATGTGGTTGGTCATAACTGTGATCCCTTTTCTTCTCTATAATGCTGAGTGTTCACAATTGAGAACTGACTGGTGAGTCCTTGGTGAGTTAAGGCTTAAGCTGAGGTCCCTGGGTAGTTAGGTAGTTCTAAGAATGTATTTGTTCAATAGAACTTTTGAATAACTTCACTTAGCTAGCTTGTTAGTGCTAGGAACCCAAAGATGACAAACAGCCCATTCTTCTGAAAAACTGTGACTCTGGTGAGGTGCATAGTTATTTAGACCTGCCGGATGAGAATACCACTTTTCCCCGCACCAAATCTACCTGCTGGAGTGAATTTATTTCATGTAGACTCTGAGGTCCCTCTGTTGCTTTTGATAACGTGCTCTCATCTGAGGCCAGCTCCATTACTTGTGTACTCATCCTGTCTCCCCCGCCAAGGTCATTGCTCCTGCAGTTTTCTGCTTTCTCTGTTGGATCATTTTCCTTCTTTGCTGGATCATTCCTATCATCAAACATTCTGTGATATATCCTACCCTAAGCTAATCTTGTTTCTTTCTTTTTTTTTTTTTTTGAGATGGAGTCTCGCTCTGTCGCCCATGCTGGAGTGCAGTGACATGATCTCGGCTCACTGCAAGCTCCGCCTCCCAGGTTCACACCATTCTCCTGCCTCAGCCTCCCCAGTAGCTGGGACTACAGGCGCCCGCCACCACGCTAATTTTTTTTTATTTTTAGTAGAGATGGGGTTTCACCGTGTTAGCCAGGATGGTCTCGATCTCCTGACATCGTGATCTGCCCGCCTTGGCCTCCCAAAGTGCTAGGATTACAGGTGTGAGCCACTGCGCCCGGCCGATAATCTTGTTTTTTGACACCACATTCTTACTCTCCAACTTCCTGACACCACGTTCTTCCTCTCCAACTATTCCATTTTTTTCTTTCTCTGTAATAGCAACATTCCTTGGAAGGACCTGCTGCTTCTCTTTCTGTTTCTAGTTCACTCTACGGAGGCCCTTTTACTTGAAAGTGCTCTCATCAAGTTCACCAATGACCTTTGCTTGGCCAAATGCAAATGCCACTTCTCAGTCCTTATCTTATATGGTCTTTGTTTGTTAGCATTTGCCACAGCTTTTCACTCTTTCCTTCTGGAAATACTGTGGCCTTCTGGACACTACTCCCCCTTGCTTATTGGTTCTCTTCCTATTTCACTGGCTGCCCCTTCAGTCATCTTTGCTGGTTCCTTCTTATCATACCGAAATGTTGGAGCATCCCCAAGGCACTTTATTTTACTTTTCCACCTGTACTCACTTATTTGAGTTTTTATAGAGTCCCATAGCTTTTAGGTACTTTATGCTGATGCTTTTTTTTTTTGGAACCCTGGGCTCTCTGCTTACATATCATCTGAATTTGGATCTTTAAAAGGCATGTCTATTTACCATGTCCAAAACTACTAATCTCCCCCACAAATCTGCTGCTCCATGTTCTTCATATCTCAGTAAAAGGATTCTGAGTCTTTTCAGTTGCTTGAGCCAAAGACTTTGGAGTCAAGGATAACTACTTGTTTCCACATCACACACTGAGTCTATCAGCAAATCCTGCTGGCTCTACCTTTAAGCATATCCATAATCCTATCATTTTTATCACCTTCACTTAGGCTACCACTGTGGTCTAAGCCAGCATCATCTTGCCTGGATTATAATAGTTACCTGTTTTATCTCCTAGCTTTTCCCTCAACCATCTGTTTTCCACACAGTGATCAGAGATTCTTCGAAACCTAAGTCAGATTATTTTACTTTTCTGCTCAAAATTCACAATGCTGTCTAGTACAACTTTCTGCAAAAGTGGAAGTGCTCGGCCAAGGCACGGGGTGGCTCACTCGTGTAATCCCAGCACTTTGGGAGGCCAAGGTGGGTGGATCACCTGAGGTCAGGAGTTCGAGAACAGCCTGGCCAATGTGGTGAAACCCCATTTCTACTAAAAATACAAAAATTATTCAGGCTTGGTGGCCAGTGCCTATAATCCCAGCTACTTGAGAGGCTGAGGCAGGAGAATCACTTGAACCTGGGAGGCGGAGGTTGCAGTGAGCCGAGATCACGCCACTGCACTCCGGCCTGGGTGACAAGAGTGAAACTCTATCTCAAAACAAACATAAAAAAAGGAAGTGCTCTAATCTGTGCTAATATGGTAGCCACTGGCCATGTGTCTGTTAAGTACTTCAGATCCGGCTAGTGCAACCGAGGCACTGAATTTTAAATTTTATTTTAATTGATTTAAATGTAAATATCCACATGAGTGGAAGCCAAGATTTATATCATGTTCTGAGGTTTACAAAGGCCAGATGAACTGAACACCTTTTCTACTTCTCTTGACTTCATCTCCTGCTACCACTGCCACCCTCATTTTCTTGCTCTTCTTTGAATATACCAAGCATATGCTTGCACTTGCTATTCCCTCATGCCTGGAATGTTCTTCCTCCAGGTGTCTTTTTTTTTTTTTTTTTCTTTGAGACGGAGTTTTGCTCTTTTTGCCCAGGCTGGAGGGCAATGGCAAGATCTCGGCTCACTGCAACCTCTACCTCCTGGGTTCAAGTGATTCTCTTGCCCCAGCCTCCTGAGTAGCTGAGATTACAGGCGCGTGCCACCACGCCCCGCTAATTTTTGTATTTTTAGTAGAGACGCGGTTTTGCCATTTTGGCCAAGCTGATCTCGAACTCCTGACCTCAGGTGATCCACCTGCCTCAGCCTCCCAAAATGCTGGGATTACAGGCATGAGCTACCACGCCTGGCCTCCTTCTTTTCATTTTAGGGGATGAGAGTTCGAAGCTAACAGATAATAAAACTCATAAATTATCTACAAACCAAGAATCTGAATTGTTGAAATTTTCACTTTAAAAGAGAAGATCTAGTTAGGTTTATATGATAATCTTGAACTGCTACAAAACAGATGCTGTGGGCTGGGCATGGTGGCTCATGCTTGTAATCCCAGCACTTTGAGAGGCTGAGGTGGGAGGATCGCTTTAGCCCAGGAGTTTGCCACCAGCCTGGGCAGCGTAGTGAGACCCTATCCTTACAAAAAATTAAAAAATTAGCTGGGTGTGGTGGTGCCCACCTGTAGTCCCAGCTACTCTGGAGGCTGAGATGGCAGGATTGCTTGAGCCCCAGATTTTGAGGCTGCAGTGAGCCATGATCATGCCACTGCACTCCAGCCTGGGCAACAGAGTGAGACCCTGTCTGAAAACAAACAAACAAACAAACCACCCCCCTCAAAAAACCAACTCAATACACCAGAACCAAAAACCAAAAAAAAAACCCCAGAAGTTGGGTACTGTGGCTCATGCTTGTAATCCCAGCACTTTGGGAGGTTAAGTTGGGCAGATTGCTTGAGCCCAGGAGTTCGAGACCAGCCTGGGCAACATAGCGAGACCCTGTTTCTATGAAAAATACAAAAATTTAGCCAGGCATGGTGGCATGCACCTATGATCCCAGCTGCTAAGGAGGTTGAGTGGGAGGATGGCTTGAAGCCTGGGAGGTGGAAGTTGCTGTGAGGCAAGATCATGCCACTGCACTCCAGCCTGGGCGACAGAGCAAGACCCTGCCTCAAAACAAAACAAAATAAAACAAAAACACCACAAAAACCAACCAAACAAAAAATTGTTGCTGTGGGAATATTTGATGGGTTTAATACTTGTTAATATCTAGTAGAGATAATTAAGGCTGATCCTTGATTCCCTTTCCCTAGCATTTTATTGTGGTTCATTTAGGTGTTCTCAATGTTGAGTGAACTTTTCAAAAATACTCTTCCTTCTCTATAACCCAAAGAGTATATTCTTCAAAGCTACCTTCTACATGACTCCCTCACCCAAAAATTCATCTTTGTTTCTAGCAGCCTACGCTACTCATTTCTTTGAGCCCACCTTTGAATTTAGGACTTGTAAAATTATAAACATTTATAAATGTTTGATCTCTATGTCCATGGAACAGCTTTAAAAATCTTCTTTAATCTCTGAGATGAGGCAGTCAAGAATAAGGCATCTTCGATTACATAATCTCTTTGAAGTTTTCTTTCTATTTCAGGTTTTCCCTCTAGCACTCCTACGTTCGGTAGCTCTAAGGTGGATTTTTTTAATTAATCTTTTTCCCTTTTGCTTAGGTATCCTTGGCAGTCTTTCAAAAGTTAAGAGGCAACATTAGTAAAATTATACTTTCAAACTTTATCATTTTCGAACTCTGTTTCTCTAGTAAGTTAATGAGCTAGAGACCTCCTTTTAAAATAATCTCATCTATTTTACATTTTAATGCTGTTTCTGTTGTAGATATTACAGTCCTAAAAATGTGTTATTTTCTTAGAGTAGACTGGAAAGCTCAAATTAATCAATATGTCTCCAGCCTAGCTACCATCCATTTCTGTTTTATAGGATTATATACTTGCTTATTTTATAAAATGGAAAGTTTGAAATCTTATAATATTTTCATTTATGGTTTTATGTGAATCAAACAGTCTTGGTTCAGGTGATTTAAAAATATCACTACAAAAAGGAGATATCTTGCTTATTTTTCATTCATGTAGTCCTGTGTGAAATTATTGGTGGTCTTTCTGTCTCCGTGAATATCTACAGCCACACAGAGAAATTTTATTTGCCTTTTGTTATCAGATTCAAATATTATGAATGTTGAGGCTAGATATCATTGATTAGAACCATTAAAATACTAAAGATACTAGTAAAGAAAAAGATACTAATGACAAAAAAATACTAATCTTGCATATTAATCTTCTTTTTACTTCAGTGTTAGTAAAAACACTAGTAAAAAGCAGTTAGTTACTTCCTTTTTATTTTGTATTTGACATTACACACACATGTTCTGCACGTTCTGAGAAGAAAGTGTCAGATTGCTTCCTGTTTGAGTTTAGATGCAATCGCTACTCTTGCTGAAAGCCAATGAAATTGAAAGGCTTAGCTTTGTAAGTAGAATTTCTGTTTCTTTAACTCTATAGTTGATAATATTGTTTCTCAAGTTTCCTTTGGCAGGTATTCTCAGGGAACGTTCCAGGATCTTGTAATACTTCCTGTTTGATTAGAAAATGATTCATTACGTGCCTTTCAGCTCTTTAGGAAAGTGGACGGCCTTCACATCAGTGGGATTGAATTCAGAAAAAGAACATACTACTAGAAGTACTTTTGTAATTATTTTATTAGTTTTTCTCATATTTCAGTGAAATTTCTTATATTATTAGTTTTTCTCATATTCAGTGAAATGCTAAAAATGATGTCCAAATTTATGTTTAAAGTTTCACAGAGTTATACACTGACTTTAAAATTGCATTGCTTTATTTTAAGGATTAGAGAAATGGTAGTGCACGGGTTAAGAATTTGGGTGATGGCACCAGGCTGTGTAAGTCCAAGAGCCACTTTGCTTGCCATGTGACTTTGAGAAAGCTGTTCCATCTCTTTGTCCCCAGTTTTCTCATTTATAAAATGAGGATAATAGTGCTTATTCCATATGACAGTTATAAGTAGTAAATGAATTTAAATGAAAATATTTAAGGTACTTAAAAGTGCTCATATAAGTAGTAGGCTGCTTATTGTATTGTACTAATATTAATGAAGTATTAACAGTTGTTAATACTGTGTTTTAATTCTTGCTCTTTCATTTGATAGTCATATGACTGTCCCCAGGTTACTTTACTTTCAGTCTCATTTTTCATCTTTAAAAACAAGATTATATTATGTTGTATCTAATAAGGCCATCATGATGATTCTAGACTAGATACGCAAATTACCTACTATGCACAGAGTAAGGGCACCATAATTTTATTTTTTTGTTTTTATTTTTTATTTATTTTATTATACTTTAAGTTCTGGGATACATGTGCAGAATGTGCAGGTTTGTTCAAAACATAGGTATACACGTGCCACGGTGGTTTGCTGCACCCATCAACCCATCATCTACATTAGGTATTTCTCCTAATGCTATCCCTCTCCTAGCCCCCCACTCCCCAACAGCCCCCGGTGTGTGATGTTCCCCTCCCTGTGTCCATGTGTTCTCATTGTTCAACTCCCACTTATGAGTGAGAACATGCAGTGTTTGGTTTTCTGTTCGTGTGTTAGTTTGCTGAGAATCATGGTTTCCAGCTTCATCCATGTCCCTGCAAAGGACATGAACTCATCCTTTTTATGGCTGTATAGTATTCCATGGTGTATATGTGCCACATTTTCTTTATCCAATCTATCATTGATGGGCATTTGGGTTGGTTTCTAGTTTTTGCTATTGTGAAAAGTGCTGCAATAAACATACGTGTGCATCTGTCTTTATTGTAGAATGATTTATAATCCTTTGGGTGTATACCGAGTAATGGGGTTGCTGGGTCAAATGGTATTTCTGGTTCTAGATCCTTGAGGAATTGCCACACTGTCCTCTACAATGGTTGAACTAATTTACACTCCCATCAACAGTGTAAAAGCATTCCTATTTCTTGACATCCTCTCTGGCATCTGTTGTTTCCTGACTTTTTAATGATCGCCATTCTAACTGGCATGAGATGGTATCTCATTGTGGTTTTGATTTGCATTTCTCCAATGACCAGTGATGATGAGCTTTTTTTCATATGTTTGTTGACCACATAAATGTCTTCTTTTGAGAAGTGTCCGTTCATATTCTTCGCCCACTTTTTGATGGGGTTATTTTTTTCTTGTATATTTGTTTAAGTTCTTTGTAGATTCTGGATATTAGCCCTTTGTTAAATGGATAGATTGCAAAAATTTTCTCCCATTCTGTAGGTTGCCTGTTCACTCTGATGATAGTTTCTTTTGCTGTGCAGAAGCTCTTTAGTTTAATTAGATCCCATTTGTCTATTTTGGCTTTTGTTGTCATTGCTTTTGGTGTTTTAGTCATGAAGTCTTTGCCCATTCCTGTGTCCTGAATGGTATTGCCTAGGTTTTATTCTAGGGTTTTTATGATTTTAGGTCTTACGTTTAAGTCTTTAATCCATCTTGAGTTAATTTTTCTATAAGGTGTAAGGAAGGGGTCCAGTTTCTGTTAGGGGTCCAGTTTCAGTTTTTTGCATATGGCTAACTAGTTTTCCCAACACCATTTATTAAATAGGGAATCCTTTCCCCATTTCTTGTTTTTGTGAGCTTTGTCAAAGATCAGATGGTTGTAGATGTGTGGCATTATTTCTGAGGCCTCTATTCTGTTCCATTGGTCTATATATCTGTTTTGGTACCAGTACCATGCTGTTTTGGTTACCGTAGCCTTGTAGTATTGTTTGAAGTCAGGTAGCCTGATGCCTCCAGCTTTGTTCTTCTGCTTAGGATTGTCTTGGCTATATGGGCTCTTTTTTGGTTCCAGATGAAATTTAAAGTAGTTTTTTCTAATTGTGTGAAGAAAGTCAATGGTAGCTTGATGGAGATAGCATTGAGTCTATAAATTACTTTGGATAGTATGGCCATTTTCATGATATTGATTCTTCCTATCCATGAGCATGGAATGTTTTTGCATTTGTTTGTGTCCTCTCTTATTTCCTTGAGCAGCGGTTTGTAGTTCTCCTTGAAGAGGTCCTTTACATCCCTTGTAAGTTGGATTCCTAGGTATTTTATTCTCCTTGTAGCAATTGTGAATGGGAGTTCACTCCTGATTTGGCTTTCTGTTTGTCTGTTATTGGTGTATAGGAATGCTTATGATTTTTGCACATTGATTTTGTATCCTGAGACTTTGCTGAAGTTGCTTATCAGCTTAAGAAGTTTTTGGGTTTTCTGAATATACAATCATGTCATCTGCAAACAGAGATAATTTGACTTCCTCTCTTCCTATTCGAATACCCTTTATTTCTTTCTCTTGGCTGATTGCCCTGGCCAGAACTTCTAATACTATGTTACTATGTTGAATAGGAGTGGTGAGAGAGGGCATCCTTGTCTTGTGTGGTTTTTCAAAGGGAATGCTTCCAGCTTTTTTTTTTTTTTTTTTTTGAGACAGAGTCTCACCCTGTTGCCCAGGCTGGAGTGCAATGGTGCAATTTCGGCCCACTGCAACCTTCACCTCCTGGGTTCAAGCGATTCTCCTGCCTCAGCCTCCCACGTGGCTGGGATCACAGGCATGTGCCACCATGCCTGGCTAATTTTTTGTATCCTTAGTAGAGATGGGGATTCACCATGTTGGATGGGCTGTCTAGAACTCCTGACCTTGTGATCCACCCGCCTCGGCTTCCCAAAGTGCTGGGATTACAGGTGTGAGCCGCTGTGTTTGGCCTCAGCTTTTGCCCATTCAGTTTGGTATTGGCTATGGATTTGTCATAAATAGCTCTTATTATTTTGAGATAGGTTCCATCAATACCTAGTTTATTGAGAGTTTTTAGCATGAAGGGGTGTTGAATTTTATCGAAGGCCTTTTCTGCATCTATTGAGATAATCATGTGTTTTTTGTCATTGGTTCTGTTTATGTGATGGATTACATCTATTGATTTGCGTATGTTGAACCAGCCTTGCATCCCAGGGATGAAGCTGACTTGATTGTGGTGGATAAGCTTTTTGATGTGCTGCTGGTTTTGGTTTGCCAGTATTTTATTGAGGATTTTTGCATCAATGTTCATCAGGGATATTGGTCTGAAATGTTCTTTTTTTGTTGTGTCTCTGCCAGGTTTTGGTATCAGGATGATGCTGGCCTCATAAAATGAGTTAGGGAGGAGTCCTTCTTTTTCTGTTGTTTGGAATAGTTTCAGAAGGAATGGTACCAGCTCCTCTTTGTACCTCCAGTAGAATTCGGCTGTGAATCCATGTGGTCCTGGGCTTTGTTTTGGTTGGTAGGCTATTAATTACTGCCTCAATTTCAGAACTTGTTATTGCTGTGCTCAGGGATTCGACTTCTTTCTGGTTTAGTCTTGGGAGGGTGTATGTGTCCAGGAATGTATCCATTTCTTCTACAGTTTCTAGTTTATTTGCTTAGAGATATTTATAGTATTCTCTGATGATAGTTTGTATTTCTGGGGGATCAGTGGTGATCTCCCCTTTATCATTTTTTATTGTGTCTATTCGATTCTTCTCTCTTTTCTTCTTTATTAGTTTGGCTGGTGGTCTATTTCATTAATCTTTAAAAAAAAAAAAACCCAGCTCCTGGATTCATTGATTTTTTGAAAGGTTATTTGTCTCTCTATCTCCTTCACTTCTGCTCTGATCTTAGTTATTTATTGTCTTCTGCTAGCTTTTGAATTTGTTTGCTCTTGCTTCTCTAGTTCTTTTAATTGTGATGTTAGGGTGTCAATTTTAGATCTTTCGCACTTTCTGCTGTGGGCATTTAGTGCTATAAATTTCCCTCCAAACACTGCTTTATCTGTGTCTTAGAGATTCTGGTACGTTGTGTCTTTGTTCTCATTGGTTTCAAAGAACTTATTCATTTCTGCCTTAATTTTGTTATTTACCCAGAGTCATTCAGGAGCAGGTTGTTCAGTTTCCACGTAGTTGTGTGGTTTTGAGTGAGTTTCATAATCCTGAGTTCTAATTTGATTGCACTGTGGTCTGAGAGACTGTTTGTTATGATTTCTGTTCTTTTGCATTTGCTGAGGAGTGTTTTACTTCCAATTATGTGGTCAGTTTTAGAGTAAGTGTGATGTGGTGCTGAGAAGAATGTATATTCTGTTGATTTGGGGTGGAGAGTTCTGTAGATGTCTATTAGGTCTGCTTGTTCCAGAGCTGAGTTCAAGTCCTGAATATCCTTGTTAATTTTCTGTCTTGTTGATCTGTCTAATGTTGACAGTGGGGTGTTAAAGTCTCCCACTATTATTGTGTGAGAGTCTAAATCTCTTTATAGGTCTCTAAGAACTTGTTCTGTGAATCTGGGCGCTCCTGTATTGGGTGCGTATACATCTAGGTTAGTTAGCTCTTCTTGTTGCGTTGATCCCTTTACCATTATGTAATGCCCTTTTCTCTGTGTCTTTTGATCTTTGTTGGTTTAAAGTCTGGTTCATCAGAGACTAGGATTGCAACCTCTGCTTTTTTTTTGCTTTCTGTTTGCTTGGTAAATATTCCTCCATCCCTTTATTTTGAGCCTATGTGTGTCTTTGCATGTGAGATGGGTCTCCTGAATACAGCATGCCGACGGGTCTTGACTCTTTATCCAATTTGCCAGTCCGTGTCTTTTAATTGGGGCATTTAGCCCATTTACATTTATGGTTAGTGTTGTTATATGTGAATTTGATCCTGTCATTATGATGCTAGCTGGTTATTTTGCCCATTAGTTGATGCAATTTCTTCATAGCATTGATGGTCTTTACAATTTGGTATGTTTTTGCAGTGGCTGGTACTGGTTTTTCCATTCCATATTTAGTGCTTCATTCAGGAACTCTAGTAAGGCAGGCCTGGAATCTCTCAGCATTTGCTTGTTTGTAAAGGATTTTATTTCTCCTTCACTTATGAAGCTTAGTTTGGCTGGATATGAAATTCTGGGTTGAAAATTCTTTTCTTTAAGAACATTGAATATTGGCCCCCA
This sequence comes from Pan paniscus, assembly GCF_029289425.2. Lineage (NCBI taxonomy): Eukaryota > Metazoa > Chordata > Mammalia > Primates > Hominidae > Pan > Pan paniscus. Next base: position 35,229,245 of record NC_073254.2, read on the forward strand.
CTCTCTGCTGACTTTTATGGTTTCTGCAAAGAGATCCACTGTTAGTCTGATGGGCTTCCCTTTGTGGGTAACCCGACCTTTCTCTCTGGCTGCCCTTAACGTTTTTTTCTTGATTTCAACCTTTGTGAATCTGACGATTATGTGTCTTGGGGTTGCTCTTCTCGAGGAGTATCTTTGTGGTGTTCTCTGTATTTCCTAAATTTGAATGTTGGCATGTCTTCTAGGTTGGGGAAGTTCTCCTGGATAATATCCTGCAGAGTGTTTTCCAACTTGGTTCCATTCTCCCCATCACTTTCAGGTACACTAATCAAACGTAGGTTTGGTCTTTTCACATAGTCCCATAGTTCTTGGAGGCCTTGTTCATTCCTTTTCATTCTTTTTTCTCTAATAATGCTTTATTTCATTAAGTTGATCTTTAGTCTCTTTAGTCTCTGATATCCTTTCTTCCGCTTGATCCATTTGGCTATTGATACTTGTGAATGTTTCTTGAAGTTCTCATGCTGTGTTTTGCAGCTCCATCAGGTCATTTATGTTCTTCTCTAAACTGGTTATTCTAGTTAGCAATTCCTCTAACCTTTTTTCAGGGTTCTTTGCTTCCTTGCATTGGGTTAGAACATGCTCCTTTAGCTCATAGGAGTTTGTTATTACCCACCTTCTGAAGCCTACTTCTGTCAGTTCGTCACACTCATTCTCTGTCCAGTTTTGTTCCCTTGCTGGCAAGGAGTTGTGATCCTTTGGAGAAGAGGCATTCTGGTTTTTGGAATTTTCAGCCTTTTTGCGCTGGTTTTTCCTCATCTTCGTGGATTCATCTACCTTTGGTCTTTGATGTTGTTCACCTTCGGATGGGGTCTCTGAGTGGACGTCCTTTTTGTTGATGTTGATGCTGTTCCTTTCTGTTTGTTAATTTTCCTTCTAACAGTCAGGACCCTCTGCTGCAGGGCTGGTGGAGTTTGCTGGAGGTCCACTCCAGACCCTGTTTGCCTGGGTATGACCAGCAGAGGCTGCCGAACAGCAAAGATTGCTGCCTGTTACTTCCTCTGGAAACTTCGTCTGCCAGATGCCAGCCAGAGCTCTCCTGTATGAGGTGTCTGTCAACCCCTTCTGGGAGGTGTCTCCAAGCCAGGAGGCACGAGGATCAGGGACCCACTTGAGGAGGCAGTCCTGTCCCTTAGCAGAATTTGAGCACTGTTCTGGGAGATCTGCTGCCCTCTTCAGAGCTGGCAGGCAGGAATGTTTAAGTCTGCTGAAGCTGTGCCCACAGCTGCCCCTTCCCCCAGGTGCTCTGTCCCAGGGAGATGGGAGTTTTATCTATAAGCCTCTGACTGGGGCTGTTGCCTTTCTTTCAGAGATGCCCTCCCCAGCGAGGAGGAATCTAGAGAGGCAGTCTGGCTACAGCGGCTTTGCCGAGCTGTGGTGGGCTCTGCCCAGTTTGAACTTCCCGGCAGTTTTGTTTACACTGTGAGGGGAAAACTGCCTACTCAAGTCTCAGTAATGGTGGACATCCCTCCCCGCACCAAGCTTGAGTGTCCCAGGTCAACTTCAGACTGCTGTGCTGGCAGTGCGAATTTCAAGCCAGTAGATCTTAGCTTGCTGGGCTCTGTGGGAGTGGGATCTGCTGAGCTAGACTACTTGGCTCCCTGGCTTCAGCCCCCTTTCCAGGAGAGTGAATGATTCTTTCTCGCTTGCATTCTAGGCGCCACTAGGGTATGTAGAAAAACTCCTGCAGCTAGCTCAGTGTCTGAATGGCTGCCCAGTTTTGTGGTTGAAACCCAGGGCCCTGGTGGTGTAGGCACCCGAGGGATTGTGAAAACCATGGGAAAAGTGTAGTATCTGGGCTGAAGTGCACTGTTCCTCAAGGCACAGTTCCTCACGGCTTCCCTTGGCTAGGGGAGGGAGTTCCTCGACGCCTTGTACTTCCCGGGTGAGGCAACGCCCCGCCCTGCTTCGGCTTGCCCCCCATGGACTGCCCCCACTGTCTAACCAGGCCCGTTGAGATGAGCCTGGCACCTCAGTTGGAAACGCAGAAATCACCTGCCTTCTGTGTTGATCTGGCTGGGAGCTGCAGACCAGAGCTGTTCCCATTTGGCCATCTTGCCAGCCACCCCTTTATTTTTATTTTTTATTTATTTTTATTTTTATTTTTTCAGACGGAGTCTCACTTTGTCGCCCAGGCTGGAGTGCAGTGGTGTGATCTCAACTCACTGCAACCTCTGCCTCCTGAGTTCATGCCATTCTCCTGCCTCAGCCTCCCGAGTAGCTGGGACTACAGGCGCCTGCCACCACGCCTTGCTAATTTTTTGTATTTTTGGTAGAGACGGGGTTTCACCGTGTTAGCCATGTTGGTCTTGATCTCCTGATCTCGTGATCTGCCCACCTGAGCCTCCCAAAGTGCTGGGATTACAGGCATGAGCCACCATTTTTTATTTTTTTGAGGTAGAGTCTCACTCTTTCAACCAGGCTGGAGTGCAGTGGCATAATATTGGCTCACTGCAACCTCTGCCTCACGGGTTCAAGTGATTCTCATGCCTCAGCTTCCTGAATAGCTGGGATTACAGGTGTGCACCACCATGCCCGGCCAGTTTTTGTATTTTCAGTAGAGACAGGGTTTCACTATGTTGGCCAGGCTGGTCTCAAACTCCTGGCCTCAAGCAATCCACCTGCCTCGGCCTCCCAAAGTGCTGGGATTACAGGCGTGAGCCATCACACACAGCCCCATAATTTTATTAATAGTAGCTGTAGTTCAGTTTTTATAATTTTCTCTCCTGAAAACCCTGCCGGATACCCATTTTCCTTTTTGTTTAATCTATTGTAATATTTAACTGTATCCTGCTAAATTGATATCTAGAGAGTTTCTAAAAGGAGGAACTCTTGGGATTCAGGGCTTTAGACACGATTGAAATAAATGTCTTTCTTAATTGCAGACTGTGAGAGAAACGTGGTGGTGATCATTAAGTTTCCACTACTGAGTGTTAAAAAAGGATGTGAGTGCTGAGCCAACATTTTCTCTCTCTTTTATCTCCTGTTATTCCCTCCTCTCTGTCCATTAATATCTGTTGTGAGGTGGTTATGGCAGCTGGAGTTATAGTGCGGACATGATAGTGCTGTAATAGGAACTGCAGTCCTTTCATTTTATAGTGATGGCATGGGAGCCACGGAAAGCTGTAAAGCATTGGAGGGTTACAAGAGTTCCAGAAGTACTGTAAGAAACCTGAAGTTGCATTTCCTTACATTCTTATATTTGTGATGGTTATAGTTAGAAAAATCACTGGAATAATTTGGAGTCTAGGGAAAGCTTTGGTGTGGGCTAGTTTTGTATGAATATTTGCTTTTGTTAATATTACATACCAATTTTTGTTTCTAAATGGAAACCTTAGCTTACTGAGCTTCACATTGATTTTGAGGACTGTGTAGTGGTGATTGAAAAATAGGTTACAGCCATTTTGGAAGAGAGAATACACTGGACTTTTACATGAAGTATGGAATACGATACATATCTGACACATCTTGCTAAAAAGCAAGTCCTTAATGACATGACCTCCCATCATGAGCATAGACACATGTTTTAAATTCATAAATGATGGCCTATTGAGAGATATCTATTGTGTTCATTAAAATATACATATGAAACGAGGATCAAATTAAACATTTCAAGTAGCTAATTTTATCAGCTCTTAATAATTAGTTTTTAGCATTTAGAATGAAGGTAATTAAAATAGATTTACTACATGCTATAAGATTTCTGCCTCTGGAAGATGAAAGGGGACATTTATTTTTCATATGCTTAAACATTGGCGTTTTTGCTTTTGTTCTATGGGGATTTTGTATGTAACAAAAAAACTTACTGAGTTATTTTATTATGAAATTTTAATTATAAAATATCTTTAATGCTTTTTAGTTGGCCTAAATTTAATTGTAGTTTGTTGGAATGTTACAATTTTATTTTAAATTTCTAAAGTTAATATAAAAGTCTTTTCTGCTACTGTGGTGTATTGTTATATCATTTTATTTATATTTTTATAATTTGATTTTTAAAGTGGGTCATATCTTTACATAGTTCAAAATACCCAAAATATAAAGGCAGAAGTTTTTTTCCTGTCTGGATTCCTTATTTTCTTGGTTCTCCTATAATCTCCAGGTAAAAACATTAATTTCTTGCATATCCTTCCAGAATTTATACAAATGCAAGTAGATATACGTACATATTATAAGTTTTTTCTTTTATCACATTTTAAAAAGTATAAATCCAGAGATATTAAGTAATAGATAATAAGTGTTAGATGTCAGATAATAACTCGTAAAGAATAAAGTTGCATTATTGTTATACTTGGAAATAAAATAATTTAATTACATGTCTCTCCCAGTTATTTCAGGTTGAGTGTACGTTTGCTTCATCTTCAAAGTAGAAAGTTCCTGGAGAAGACCTGCTCTTTCTGGAACTGTTTTTGTTTGACCCATGCTATGCAAACTTACTCATTCATGCAAACACTGGGTGCTTTATACAAATATTACCACCTGTATTTTTTATTTGTGTTTCTCAAAGGAGTTTTGGCAAAATTTGCATAATGACTTGGCTCATTTAGCTTTGTGTATTGTTAAGAGTTCAAATTCTGTGGATATGAAAGTTTACAGTGTATACCAAATAAAAAGGTCGCGTGGTAGGCAGTGTTCTCAGGATAAGCCTGTGTTAGGTATTCAAATCTAATTTGCATATTGGATCTAGACCTATGACTATTAACTCCATTTACAGTTGATAAAAATTTGCATAAAATTGGTCATCTTGATAGCTTAAGGTATACTGAGCAAAATGTTAACTCCTTGGGTAGCATGTGTGACTGTATGATTGTCAAGATGAAAGTTAATCTAAGCACATTTGGTTTACTGATAATCATTTCTAGAAATGAGCTGTAGTATCATGTCAGAATGTCAGAAACATGTCTGACAATTTACCTTTTCATACCAGAAATGGTGGATGACATGTTTCAAATCCTGGCAGCTGTGCTATATCAAATCCTCCCTATGTGAATATCATGCTTGGTACTTAGATAGTTTAGGAGCAGTACTGTGGCTTGTGATTTGCTGTATAATTCTGAAAGAAAATATATTAATTTTGTGCACTTTATATTGGCTCTTGCTTTATTGTAGCCTTTATCCATTAATCTGCTACTGATGGATAATTTCTCAATCATTTGGTCCTTTTTGTAATGGCTATATGGAGATGGCAATTCTTTTTATTAAATATTGCATGACTGTATATGTGTTAATAATTTATTGGGGTAGTGAGCTGATATAAATCTCTTTTTAGATGAAGTTTTTGGCTATTTACAAAGGTTGATTACTTTTTAGAACAGTGATTGCCTCAGATTTGCAAAGATTGAGGAAAAGCACACCTCTTATTTTACCTTTTTCCATTTGTGGTTAAACCTATTGTAAATATATTGGAAGGGTTTTAGGCCCTTGAAGACGCCTCTGTATTTGAACAGTTTGATTCTGTCAATTTCATTTAAATCATTATTTTTTGTAAGACCTCAGGACAAATACCACTTTTGAGGTAGTGACTGAACAAACATGAGTTCTTGAATAGTTTCTATTAAAATGTTTTTTTTAATCCTATGAGTGGTCTCTGTGCCTTTTAAAATAAGATTTTAAATAAGATGATAATTAATACTCAAGATATGATACTAACTTTTATTTATAATGATTTGGTTGCCTTGATCATATTTAATGATGATTTAAAAAACCTGGATGGAGAGAGAGATATATATGTATACATATATATATATACACATGAATGATAAATTATTCTGTAATATTATTTATACATTCATTGTTTCTAGCTAGCAAGCACCCTTAGTGTATTTAATGTATTAGATTTATATAATTCACTCTATGTACAATATTAGATTAGGATGAGAATTATATAAAATGAGGCATGCCACTATCAAGTCTGGCATGTTTTTGTTACCAAGTTCTGAGTGCTGAATGAGAAACAGTCATGTATTTACTCAGATTGATCCCGGATCCCCTGAGGGAATTGGCAGTTTCCTCTGGATGGCATTGCTAAATCTTCAGTTTTCTTTCTTCCTCGCGCTCTCTGTGGCCCATACTTAGGTCAGATTACTGAGAAAATCAGTGTTATTGATGAATGCCTTGTACATGATTATAAAAGTCTCAATACCTCTGAGAAAGATCAGAAACACATAATTAAATGCAAATAGGGTAACTTATTTAATTTTGAGTTAATTATAGCTTCATCCAATGTCATTGATTACTGGGGCAGCACAACTTGGTGTCCATCTAGTACAGATGATAGTGATTCTTATGTTTTCTTTTAGATATATTAATGCTTGACTTTGAGGATAACACATTTTTAATTCAGAACTAGTGTTTAAGTTTTTTGTTGTTAAGTTTTAACAAAAGTTTTTCTTGTGGGCATGGGAATGGTAAGTGGTGATTAAAATTTTGAATTTAATGGATATAAGGAAGAAAAATAAACTGAGAATTGACTTACATTTTTTCTTGGAGAGGAGGGGATTCAGCACTCTCAGAGCCTCTCCTCTGTTAGCGTGCTGGTGGTTGATGAGGATGAAGATGATGAGATGAGCAAGAATCTGGAAGGGCCAAGCATAGGTATACTAATTACACAGAACTTTAAAAATCCATGTATGATTATTTCATTGCATTGTAGAATTGCAGATAAGAAAAGAATTTGCAATATTTAACTCAAATTTGTTTTATAGCTAAAATAACCGAGGCCCGCAGAGATTGGGAGATGTGTGTGAAGCCATTGAATGAGTTACTGGCAGCCTAGAATCCAGATCATATTTATTCAACCTAATGCCTTCTTCTGCATTATTCTCTTTCCATGTTTATTTGTTATACATACAGTAGTTGTTATTGGCTTGCTAGATGGTTATGTATGATTGAGAAAGGAGGTAGGAAGACCTAATGAAAAGTTTATTTCACGATTCTGCTGAAGACTTGGTCTGCTGACAGTTAATAATAGTAGCTAATATAACATTGAGAACTTGCTGTGTAAGGGACACTGTGCAAAGAGCTTCATGGGTACTTACATGTAATCTCTACAGAGTTCTCTGAGGTAGATAGCAGTATTATAGTACTGTTTTGTAGATGCAAAAACCAAGTCTTAAATAGATGAAGTAATTTGCTAAAGATACTTATCTACTCAGTATGGGGGCACATATTTGAACTCCTACCGTATCCCATTCTGCTTCCCTTTATTTATCAGTCAGCATATAAGGGAAGGTCTTTGAACAGATCCAAAGCCCTTGTCAGCTCTCATGTCCAGTGACTACTGGAATTTAAGTTTTTTCCCTCTTTTTCTAAGAAAATTTTTCTTTTCATTATAATATGAAAATCAGCTAATTGAATCTCACCCCAGATTTCAAGGGATTGGACTCCTTCATGTCAAGTTTATTCTGGATAGTCTCTCAGCCCTTAGACAGGGAGGAATGGGGTTAGCTTGCTATTATTGCTTGCTATTATTTGGTCCTCAGGATTTTAGGCTTTTACGTCGTGGTTAGTGGTTTATCAACCATCCTGAAAATGGCATAATTATAGTCTTTTGAGGATTGATGGTAGATGAACAGGTTACCTGATTTACCTTTGCTTGGGAAGTTGGAACACTTGCCTACCTCTTGCCTTTCCATATTTTCTTCTTTCTCCATGATTCCTCAGAGGTTACTTACTTACTGATTCAGCAGCCTCACTTGGTTGTTCTTTGATTCCCTGGGATATCAGTTTTCTGGGCTGGGTTTGGAGCAGTGAGGCATTCTTTATTCTTCTTACCCACTGTGGCCTCTAATTCCTTTTAACCATATTCATTGTATGCTTTTCTCATCTGAAGAAGATGGTCACATCCAGTTTCTCAGTGTGAGGATGAAAAACTCACTGGTAATTTTTGTTTTGGGTCTCCTTATTGATTAGGACTATAGTCCTGTCATACTGATTAAATCTCAGAAGGGTATAGATGTAGGGAGTGGAATCTGCTTGTTCCCACTGAGTTCGGAAACAAGGAGGATACTGTGAGCAAAGGTTTATTCAGTGATTTTTCTTCCTCTTCTACTTTTTCTTTTTCTGTGTATTATTTGCTTCTGGCAAGTACCAATAAAAGAATCACCGTGCAGACCTTTAGGATTTTAGAGCAAATTTGTGCCCTCTCTGCTGATAATGATTCTTCTTTTGAGAAACAGTTCCTGGCTTTTGACTTTGCTAGAGACTGAACACCTACTCATGAGATCTCAGGTGACCATGTGGCTGAGTTTCCCATCATGAATTGGCTGTTGTCTGACCTGTTTAGCCATAGGTTGGGAACAAGCAGCAGCTATCTGTTATTAAGTGAAAATGGTATGTAAGAGACCAAGGTTGGGCAGGTCCAGATAATATAAGTAAGTTAAACGAGCTGGTGGCTCAGACTCCTTTGATACCAATTTCTGTTCCATTGCTTCCACTCCTTCACTCCATGTGTATGGTCTCCTGGGATGTTCCTTATGGACCATTTGAGTGAAAAAGAAAATTTGAGCCTAGTTTATAAGTGGGTCTGGATGATATGCAAGTGTTACTCAAAAGCAGACACTGAAACACTAAAGCCCCACAAAAGACTCACCATGAAGGACAATGGTGAAGGAAGATCTTCCCAGTGGACAGAACTTCTGTGCATTATATTTTGTTGCCTACTATGTCTGCAGTAGGAGATGGCCAGAGACAAAGATCTACATTGATTAATGGGCAGTTGCTAAATTTTTTTTTTTTTTTTTTTTTTTTTTTTGAGACGGAGTCTAGCTTAGTCACCCAGGCTGGAGTGCAGTGGTGTGATACCGGCTCACTGCAACCTCCACCTCCCGGGTTCAAGCGATTCTCCAGCCTCAGCCTCCCAGATAGCTGGGATTACAGTCGCTTGCCACCACGCCCGGCTAATTTTTGTATAGTTGCTAATGTTTTATCTTGGTGGTCAGAGACCTGGAACAAACAGGATGTGAAGACTGGTGACAAGGAAGACTAGGGAAGAGGTGTGTGGATAGACCTCTCTGAATGTCCACAAACTGTGAAAATTGAGTGCCATGTGAATGCCTGTTAAAGGGCATCTACTGCAAAGGATACTTGCTAGTGAGCTGGACAGAACAACCTGCTCTGTGCATGTCAGTCAGCCTTTTATTCACCCACATTAGGGCTTGCTCAGTGGACCCATGAAAAGGTGGCTATATTGGCAGGGTTGGGAGCTCTTCATGGGTTCAACAATAAGGTCTTTCCCTTTACAAGACTGATTGGCTACTGTTATTGCTGAGTGCCTAATCAGCCAACTGCAGAGGCCAACATTGAGTCCCTGATATGGCACCATTCACTGAGGAACCAGCCAGCCATCTGCTAGTGGTTGATTATATTGGACCTCTTCCATCATGGAGGGGGCAAAGATATATTCTCACAGGGCTAGTAGCATATTCTGCATATGGATTTGCTTTCTCTACCTATAATGCTTCTGCCAGCACCACCATCTGTAGACTCACATAAAACTTTATTCACTGTTAGGGCATTCTGCATTGTATTGCTTCTGATCAAGAATTCCTTCTCTAGCAAAGAAGGTGCGGCTATGGGCTCGTGCTCTTGGAATTAACTGGTCTTGCCCCATACCCCGTGATCTGAAAGTGGCTAGCCTAATTGGAAGGTAGAATGGCTTACTGAATAATCCTAATGCTAATTGAAAGGCAGTACCATGAAAGGATGGGGTTCTGTTTTACAAGATGTAGTATACAATTTGAATCTGTGACCAATACATGTGCTGTCTCTCTGACTCTGGGATTCAAGGGGTAAGTGAGAGTAGCTTTGCTCATTGTTACACCTAATAACTCACTTGCAGATCTTTTATTTCCTTTCTTGGAAATACTGAGCTTTGCTGAGCTCTGGTTTGGAGACCTTGGACTTCAAGGGGATAGTGTTTCCACTAGAGGATACAACAGTGGTTCTATGAGATTGGAAGATGGGGCTGCTTCTTGGCCATTTTGCAGTCCTTATGCTACTGAGCAAATACTCAGAAAGAGGAGCTAATTTAGTCACTGGAGTAATTGATACTGTTAACCAAGGGGAAATCGGGGATTTGATACACTGCAGTCAAAGAGACAATATCTGAAATTCAGGGGATTCTCTGGGCACCTCTTAGTACTTCCATCCCCAACAGTGAAGGTTAATAAAAAATAATACCAGCCAAAAAAGGGCAGGATGATTAATGGCTCAAATATTTCAAGAAGGAAGGTTTGGGTCACTCCACCAGGTAAAGAACTCAGAGCAGCTGAGGTTGTTTCATCTCTGGAGCTTTGATCTGGGTCTTCTTTTTAATATCCTCGAGGTCTATGCTTAATTTTTGGGTACACTAATAATGGTTATAATAACTTTTTAATGATTTATCTATTCTAACATCTGTGCCAATTCTGGGTCAGTTCTTATTCTCCAGTTTTTCTTCTCATTATGGGATTCCTTTTTCTTATTTTTTACATGCCTGGTAATTTTTGATAAGATGCTAAACATTGTAAATTTTACCTTTTTGGTTGCTGGATATTTTTGTGTTCTTATAAATATTTTTGAGCTTTGTTCTGGATGCAGTTAAATTACTTGGAAACAGGTTGGTTCTGTTCAGCATGACTGGAGCCATGCTCAGTCAAGGGCTAATTATTCCCTGCTACTGAGGCAAGATCCTTCTGTGTGCTTTACTCAGTGCCCCATCAGTCGTGAAGTTTTCATGACTGGCTGGTAAGAACAGGCATTATCCCCAGTACTGAGTCAGCTCTGGGCGCCGTTACTCCATTCTTTTGAGGTCATTCTTTCCCCAGCTTTGGTTGGTTTCCTCACATACATGCACTGGTCAATGCTCAGCTGAGTACTGTAATTACTCCTCTCAAGTACTCTGTCTTACAAACTCTAGCAAGCCTTGATTTCCTCAAATTCTTAACTCTGTCTTAGTGCAGAGTCTTCTGGACTGACTGCCTTGCACAACTGCAGCCAAGTCTGGAAACTGACAAAGCAGTAAGCTGGGGCAATTGTAGGGCCCACTTCATTTGTTTTCCGTCTCTCAGGGGTCACTGTTCTGCATTGTGTTATGTTCAATGTCTTGAAAAATTATTGTTTTATATGTTCTGCCTGTTTTTTGGTCGTTTCATGTGGAAGCTTTTAATGTTAATGTTATTTCTGAGACCATATATTTATATAACATTGAATTGGATAAGATTAAACAGAAGAAACATTATTTAGAAAGTTAAAAAAATTTTTCTGCGTGAGAGCCTGTTGTTAGTTATTTAGAATCACTTCTTAATCACAGCAAGATACTTTGTTTTATTGAAGATTTGTTTCCCTCTAGATTTTCTCCTTATTAAATAGTAGAACATAGAGAAGAGAACGGTTAAGATCGGCCGGATTGCTTCTGCAGGTTTATGTCCATAGAGAAGCTGAATGTGTAGAATTTCAAGAAGGTAATTGAGAAGTCCGGGAGTAGAGTTTATCTCAACACCAAAAGAATCATTTTTAAATAAATACAGGGTGAGAAAAGTGAAGAATCAAAAGAGTAGCTTTTGAAGCACCGTATTCCTAAGGTCTTGTTTTAAGGATATGTTTCTGTGTTTGTTTTTTATTGATTTGAGATCATCTTAGTGCGTGTTAGAAAATTTATCAGGCTGAACGAGTTGATCCTAAAATGCTGCAGAAAAGTTGGATGTGAAATGGGAAAGAAAACTAACTTTCATGAGATGCTTCATAAAATCTATTTCAATTCAGGGTGAAAATTGCAAAACTGTCTGCCAATGCATTTTTGATGGACATTCTGGCTATTTGTGTGAGTCTTCTGCATTGAGGTTTTATTTATTGAGCTTCCTTTTGCTTCACTCTAGACCAGGTGGTTTACATATGTTATCTCATCTTGTCCTTCTGACAAATCCTGTGAGGTATGTGGTGTTAATCTCATTTTAAAGATGAAGATTTTCAGGCTTATAGGGTTTAGGTAGTTGACTTAAGGTCACTGGTAGTAAGCAGGGATTATGGCTGGGTCTTTGACTGCTAGGCAAGTATTAACACCTCATCACACACATGGGCTGCTTTTTCTGGAGGTAGTAGGTGGACATTTCTTTCCTTGAGTAAAAGGGCAAAAAAGAAAGAACATAAAGTAGTTTTTAGAAGTAGTTTCTTCTGGTCACCAAATTAACAGGAAAGGGGAAACTTGTCTAACCTAGGTGTTGTGTTTTCCCTATTATTCTGACTACAGTAATTTCTGTTGAAATAACCACAGTCATTTTGTTGAAAAGCCATACGTGTTTCTAAATAAAATAGTTACATAATTTTAAGCGCATATTTTAATTAATTATACATTCTTTTAAATTATTCATAGACTATCATAGATTTTTATATCAGTTGGCATCTGGAGTCACAATGTAAATATTAGAAAAAAGATTCAGAGGACCTTTTTCCCAAATAAAATCATGTGACCCTAAAGAACAATTTAAATAACACTATAAAAACAGAGTTATCAGGAGAGGGAGTGGTGGCTACAGATATTTACCATTTTTTCTTGGTGGGGATTTATAGGAATAGAATACAGTCAGTTCCTCTATTTATTTATTTTTGTTTGTTTGTTTAAACCTGTTGCTGTTGTGTCATTAAGAATGTAAAATAATGAGATAGCTTTATTCTTTTTTCTTTTGAACAAGTCTCACTCTTTTGCCTAGGCTGGAGTGTAGTGGTGCGATCTCAGCTCACTGCAACCTCCGCCTCCCAGGTTCAAGCAATTCTCCTGCCTCAGCCTCCTGAGTAGCTGGGACTAGAGGCATGTGCCACCACACCTGACTAATTTTTGTATTTTTAGTAGAGATGGGGTTTCACCATGTTGGCCAGGTTGGTCTTGAACTCCTGACCTCAAGTGATCCACCTGCCTTGGCCTCCCAGAGTGCTGGGATTACAGGCATGAGCCACTACACCCAGCCCAAGGTAACTCTTAATAAATACAGCAATAGCTCAGGGTACTTACATCTGAGTATGTTCTGCTGTTCCTGAAATAAATTAACATATGCATAGTAAACTCTAAAGTTATCACCATTTGGATACATAGAAGTTTACTGAGGAAAGAAGTTTAGTGTCTGTCATATAAACAACATTATTATCCTTGGTAATGTCTGAAGTATACAGCCAAAGTTGAGAAAGTTTTTGAACTAACAAAAATATACTTTCATTGATTATGAGAGTGAAATTGGTACATGTGTAATTTATATATATATAAAGTACACAAGTTATCTATATATAGTTTGTATACTTAAGGAAATTGAAAATTTAAGAAATTGAAAATCTGCTACTACTTTTTAGTACTTTTTAGATTTCTTTCCAGTTCTAAGTGAGTGTGACTTTGTATAACTGCACTGTAGTATGTTCTCCTCTATGCAAAAATAAACAAGTAAATAAAACCCAGTGTTATATCCTTGACGAGGACACTATTTTGTTGCTGACATATGGTTAGTCATTAGTTGTATTCAGTACCATACCTTCCTCATTTAGCAGCACCATCTGTTAAAACTATGGCTGATACCAGTAGAGAGGAAGCCAATTATTTTTGAGTTTGTGAGCATGGGATAAATGCGAGTATGTCTGAAGTTGCCCGTAGTCAAATCCTTTACAACTGGTGTAGTCATTGGAGGTAGTGCTCCCTTGGGGAACCAGGTCAGGAAAGAACATGATAATGCTTGTTCAGCATCTTTCTCTACTCTTAGCAAGGGTGATGTGTTATAAAATTAAATAACACATAATTAAGTTATTAAAAAGATTTGCATGATATGCTTTGTTTTTAAGGCTCTCAAACTATTGGTGTTTGTGGTTTGTGACTGCATAATAAGAGTTGGTAACGGTCTTTTCACAGTGAGGCAAAACCTTTACAGGAATGATTTTCTTCATAGGCTTTTTATGGATTTGGGAGAGTATTGTACTAATAAAGTTAAGCATAAAGCTATTAGACATTTATCATTGATTTCATGTCTGTGTCTTTATCTGTGTTATGAATGCTTTGGACTGCACATATGGGATTATAGCAGAATAACTGGCCTTGGAGGAACATTGGGTTTTTCAAAACAGACCTCTATCTGTGTGTGTGCTGGCAGCAAGTATGTATTTTTCGATTTCCACCTGGACTCTTGGAACACCTTTTTATTTTCTTCTTCTTCCTTCTTCCTTCCTTCTTCTTCCTCCTTCCTTCTTCCTCCTCCTTCTCCTTCTCCTTCTCCTCCTTCTCCTTCTTCTCCTTCTCCTCCTCCTCCCCCCTCCTCTCTCCCTCCTCCCTCTCTTTTCCCTCCTTCTCCTCCTCTTCTCCTTCTCCTTCTTCTCCTTCTCCTTCTCCTCCTCCTCCTCCCTCCTCTCTCCCTCCTCCCTCTCTTTTCCCTCCTTCTCCTCCTCTTCTCCTCCTCCTTCTTTTTTTTTTTTTTTTTTGAGATGGAGTCTCACTCTGTCACCCAGGCTAGCATGCAGTGGCACAGTCTCGACTCACTGCAGCCTCCGTCTCCCAGGTTCAAGTGATTCTCCTGCCTCAGCCTCTCGAGTAGCTAGGATTACAGGTGTGCACCACCACGTCCAGCTAATTTTTGTATTTTTAGTAGAGATGGGGTTTCACCATGTTGTTCAGGCTGATCTCAAATTCCTGACTTCAAGTGATCTGCCCACCTTGGCCTCCCAAAGTTTATTATTATTATTCATCTTAACGTTCTCCTTAATATTGGGACCATATTCTGCTAAATGAAGCATGATATATATGATTTTTCCTTTTTCTAGAGGTTTATCTTTGGAAAATTTTATTTTCTTTTAACTTTTATTTTTAGTTCAGGGGTACAAGTGCAGGTTTGTTACATAGGTAAACTTGTGTCATGAGGGTTCGTTGTACAGATTACTTCATCACAGGTATTAAGCCCAGTATCCGTTAGTTATTTTTCCTGATCATCTCCCTCCTCCCACCCTCCATCCTCTAATAAGCCCCAGTGTGTGTTGTTCCCCTCTATGTGTCCATGTGTTCTCATCATTTAGCTCCCACTTATAAGAGAACATGCAGTATTTGGTTTTCTGTTCCTGTGTCAAGTTTGCTAAAGATAATGGCCTCCATCTCCATCCATGTCCCTGCAAAGGACATGATCTCATTCTTTTTTAGAGCTGTGTAGTATTCCATGGTGTGTATATACCACATTTTCTTTATTCGGTCTCCCATTGATGGACATTTAGGTTGATTCCGTGTCCTTGCTATTGTGAATAGTGCTACAAAGAATATACACTTGCATGTGTCTTTATAATAAAACAGTTTATATTTCCACGGATATCTGCCCAGTAATGGGATTGCTGGGTTGAATGGTATTTCTGTCTTTAGGTCTTTGAGGAATCGCCATACAGTATTCCATAGTGGCTGAACTAATTTACATTCCCACCAACATTGTATAAGCTTTTCCTTTTTCTCCCCAACCTTGCCAGCATCTGTTATTTTTTGACTTTAATAATAGCTGTTCTGACTGGTGTGGAACACGTTTTTTTTCTTTTTTTTTGAAGTAGTGACAACTTTGAAATTATATTTGGCTCTGTTTTTGCCCAGTCTTCCCTCTCCTCTTCCCTCCTGCACAAACTTACCATAGGACCAGTAACCCATATCAGGCCAGACTTTCCCTTCCCTCACTTTCCCTCCTTTTCTCTTATTTTCCTTTCTGTAAGTAAATCTTACCCAAAACAGGAAACAAACATTAATAAAATGTAAAAGGTAGGGAGACAATGGCAACAAAATTCTACTTTAGGCTAGAATCTAATTCTTGAGTAATTCTTTCAGAAAAGATCTGGGTGGTAAATTCTCTGTGCTCTTGCACAACTGAACATGTTTCATACTTGTTGGAATGAGTCTAGTTTTTGAAACTTTAAAATATTTTTTAGAGACAGGATCTTGAACTTGGGCTCATGTGATCCTCCTGTGTTAGCCTCCCGAATAGCTTGGACTACAGGTGCACACCACCACGCCTGACTAGAATGGGTCTAAATGTTTAGATTCAAAGTCATTTTCCCTCACAGCTTTGAGGCATTCCTTCCTTTAGAATTTATTCTAATAGTTAAGAAATCTGGTGGCCATCTGTTTTCTTTCTCTGCAGGCATCTTTTGTTTTTCATTTTTCAAAAACTTTTAGGCCTTTATTTTTAGCCTTAGTCATCTAAATATCAGAAGGACATTCCTGGTGTGAATGTCTATTCAGCTACTTCATGCTTAGGGCTCTAGGGATTCTGTCAATCTGAGGTTTCGTGTCTTAGCCCTGGAAAGGTTTTAAGTTTGTCCTTAATTTCCATACCTTCATTTTCTTTATGTTCTCCATTTCTGGCAATCCTGTTATATGTGTCAGCTTTTGTGGACTGGTCCTTTGTGCAGTGATCCACCTGCCTCAGCCTCACAAAGTGCTGGGATTACAGATGATTTTAAAGTGATGGTGTTATTTTTCAGGAGGCTAACTCTATTATTGGTATATGATAGATGGGGAAGATTTTACCTGTGACCCAGAATGAACATGTTTGTTATGTATTTCAGTTTAAAATTAATAATGTGTGTGACCAAGACACTGGTGTTTACTATTACTTTTATGCTCTTGGATAAAGCTAAGAATATTAAAACTTGAAAAAATTGATACATAATATGTTACATATTTGTGGGTACGTGTAATATTTTGTTATGTGCATACAATGTGTAATGATTGAGTCAGTATTTGGGGTGTTCATTGCCATGAATATTTATCATTTCTGTGTACTGGGAACATGTCAGGTCCTCTCTTCTAGTTGTATATTTGAAATATACAATATATTGTTGCTGTCTGTAGTCACCCTACTCTGCTATCAAACATTAGAACCTATTCTTTCTATCTAACTGTATGTTTGTACCTATTAACCAGTCTCTCGTTATCCCTCCTAGTCCTTGGCACATCCCCTTCCCACTTGGGATATCTATTATTCTATTCTCTACCTCCATGAGGTCAACATTTTTAGCCCCCACATGAGTGACAACATGCAAAATTTGTCTTTCTTTGCCTGGTTTATTTCACTTAATGTAATGATTTCCAGTTCCATTCATGTTGCTGCAAATGATATGATTTTGTTCTTTCTTTATGGCCAAATAGCATTCCATTGTATATATGTACCACATTTTCTTTATCCATTTTTCTGTGACAGACACTTAGGTTGATTTCATAGCTTTGCTATTGTGAGTAGTGCTGCAGTGAACATGGAAGTGCAGGTATCCTTTTGATAAACTGATTTTTTTTTCCTTTGGATAAATACCCGTTAGTGGGATTGCTGGATCATATGGTAGTTCTATTTGTAGTTTTTTGAGAAATCTCAATACTGTTTTCCATAATGGTTGTACTAATTTACATTACCACCAACAGTGAACAAGAGTTCCCTTTTCTCTGCATCCTTATAAGCATCTGTTATTTTTTGTCTTTTTAATAATAGCCATTCTAACTGGGGTGAGATGATATCTCATTGTGGTTTTGCTTTACATTTCCCTGATGATTAGTGATGTTGAGCATTTTTCCATATACCTGTTGTCCATTTGTATGTTTCGTTTTGAGAAATGTCTATTCACATACTTTGCCTGTTTCTTAATTAGATTTTTTTTTGCTGTTGAGTTCCTTATATATTCCGCTTATTAATTCTTTGTCAGAGGAATAGCTTGCTAATATTTTCTTCCTTTTTGTAGGTTGTCTTCTCACTTTGTTCCTGGTTTTCTTGCTGTGCAGAAGCTTTTTAGCTTGATGTAAAACCATTTGTCTACTTTTGGTTTTGTTGTCTGTGCTTTTGAGGTCTTAATGATAAAATCTTTGCCTAGACCAATGTCCTGGAGTGTTTTCCCGATGTAAAATCACTTTTTTGAATGGATAATTTGTTGAATGGCACAAAATTCAAAGGGAACCAAAACCCATACAGTAAGTAATAAGACTCCATCCATCTGCCGTCTGCTTCAGCTAAGTATTTGTGAAGAAACTCATTGTTACAATTTCTACACACACACACACACACACACACACACACACACACAAAGGGTATGGATTTATAAGAATAAATGTACACACACACACATATATATATACATACATAATGTTTTTTGCTTTCTCCTTTTACATAAAAGTTAGCATATAATACACATGATTTTCATTTAACTATTTAGGTTGTTGCAAAAGTAATTGCAGCTAATATATGATTTGGTTACCTTGTTTTATCAG